>NW_027316167.1:40516833-40664333 GCF_026437365.1 Eucyclogobius newberryi
TGTACTTCTAGAGGAGATAGTGTGTACTTCTGGAGGAGAGAGTGTGTACTTCTAGAGGAGAGAGTGTGTACTTCTGGAGCAGAGAGTGTGTACTTCTAGAGGAGAGAGTGTGTACTTCTAGAGGAGAGAGTGTGTACTTCTAGAGGAGAGAGTGTGTACTTCTAGAGGAGAGAGTGTGTACTTCTAGAGGAGAGAGTGTGTACTTATAGAGTGTGTACTTCTAGAGGAGAGAGTGTGTTCTTCTGGAGGAGAGAGTGTGTACTTCTGGAGGAGAGAGTGTGTACTTCTGGAGGAGAGAGTTTGTACTTCTAGAGGAGATAGTGTGTACTTCTGGAGGAGAGAGTGTGTACTTCTAGAGGAGAGAGTGTGTACTTCTGGAGCAGAGAGTGTGTACTTCTAGAGGAGAGAGTGTGTACTTCTAGAGGAGAGAGTGTGTACTTCTGGAGGAGAGAGTGTGTACTTCTAGAGGAGAGAGTGTGTACTTCTGGAGGAGATAGTGTGTACTTCTGGAGGAGAGAGTGTGTACTTCTGGAGGAGAGAGTGTGTACCTCTGGAGGAGAGAGTGTATACTTCTGGAGGAGAGAGTGTGTACTTCTAGAGGAGAGAGTGTGTACTTCTGGAGGAGAGACTGTGTACTTCTGGAGGAGAGAGTGTGTACTCCTAGAGGAGAGAGTGTGTATTTCTAGAGAAGATAGTGTGTATTTCTAGAGGAGAGAGTGTGTACTTCTGGAGGAGAGATCGTTTACTTCTAGAGGAGAGATTGTGTACTTCTAGAGGAGATAGTGTGTACTTCTGGAGGAGAGAGTGTGTACTTCTGGAGGAGAGAGTGTGTACTTCTGGAGGAGAGAGTGTATACTTCTGGAGGAGAGAGTGTGTACTTCTGGAGGAGAGAGTGTGTACTTCTGGAGGAGAGAGTGTATACTTCTGGAGGAGAGAGTGTATACTTCTGGAGGAGAGAGTGTGTACTTCTGGAGGAGAGAGTGTGTACTTCTGGAGGAGAGAGTGTATACTTCTGGAGGAGAGAGTGTGTACTTCTGGAGGAGAGAGTGTGTACTTCTGGAGGAGAGAGTGTGTACTTCAGGAGGAGAGAGTGTATACTTCTGGAGGAGAGAGTGTGTACTTCTGGAGGAGAGAGTGTATACTTCTGGAGGAGAGAGTGTGTACTTCTGGAGGAGAGAGTGTGTATTTCTAGCCTCAATAACATAAGGGATTCTGCTGCTGCCATGTTTATCATGAAGTTCACTCTGAATCCAATCTTGCATTTTCCGGGTGAAATTAGTTGAAAAATGATTGTAATTGTAATACTTTTTAAGTCCAACTATTTCCAAAGAAACTAATTCAACACTGAACTTTTTGGGGAAAAGTTGAGGAATAATTGAAATCCTATTTCCGTGACTCCCCGTGTGTCTTTTGATCTCAGCACGCGCTCCTCTGGCTCTTGATGATGCTCGCGTACTTGACTCATCTTTGCATTAGCCGCTCACACGGAACAATGAGAAACCTCCTTGTTTTGGGCTCCAGTTTTCCACAGAAGCAGATTTAGGGCACCTCCTGCTGTTCCCTTTCTTCACTCCTCGCGCTCTTCTCAGCTCCTTTGCTTCCCAAAATCGGTCCGGTTTTGTGACGGTGCCACCGGAGCAGTGCGGGGCCACAGCTGAACCAGCGAGACAAGCATATTAATGCCATCTCAGCAGGAAAAAGCCCATTATGTGGCTACAAATAGGGCACATTTTGCCAAATCTTGACATGGGCAGCGTTTGCAGGCGGCTGAGGACGAGGAGTGGGAGTCGGCAGGTTCTGCTGACGGATCAAGGCGGCTTTAGTGAGAAGGAGAAGACGCCTCTGAGGAAATACTGCCATCATTTAGGTTTGGAGCTGAACATTAGGAAAAGTAAGTAACTATTCAAGTAGTTTCCCCGATGCCTAAAGCCACGGGGTCAAACCAGGGCGGGGTCAAACCAGGGCGGGGTCATACCAGGGCGGAGTCAAACCAGAAACACCTGCTTGACTCAGGGCAGTGCCGTGATGTCTCAAAGCACTTAAAGGCGCAATGGACGATTTTTCGGCGATTTGAGAACGCAGGCGGAAGTGCACATGCCACTCCCCCGTGTGGACTGATACATCACACGTGTGTTTGTTTATTAGCGCGACGGATCACAACGCATCTCTCGTCTCCTGTAGATTTCCGTCTCTTCTGAGTCAGCTCTTTCTCCGTCTTCATTTTGTCCCGTACACTGAGGGAACTATATTATGATAGATCAATGCGCTTAGACACGTGGAAACATGCTGCTCTCGGGGGACGAGCCACACACGGCTGCCGGTGAACGAGGCTCTGCAGGTGAACGAGGCTCTGCAGGTGAACGAGGCTCTGCAGGTGAACCAGGCTCTGCAGGTGAACGAGGCTCTGCAGGTGAACCAGGCTCTGCAGGTGAACCAGGCTCTGCAGGTGAACCAGGCTCTGCAGGTGAACCAGGCTCTGCAGGTGAACCAGGCTCTGCAGGTGAACCAGGCTCTGCAGGTGAACCAGGCTCTGCAGGTGAACCAGGCTCTGCAGGTGAACCAGGCTCTGCAGGTGAACCAGGCTCTGCAGGTGAACCAGGCTCTGCAGGTGAGCAGTAGGTGCGTTTTATGATTGACACGTGGCAGGACTAATGGACAGTCCACGCCACGAGGAAATAAGACTCAGATTTGGGCCAAAGAAATCGTCCATTCAACCTTTAAGCTAAGTTCATTTATTTGTCCTCTGCATTTGACCTGGGGCCCCCGACACTGCAGGCCCAGGGCCCCACATGGTCTCCAGAGCTTGAGCTAAGCTTGGTCAGACTTGGGGCCTTAGCTGGAGGATGTTTGTGCATCTGTTGAAAATGCAATGGCCACTAGAGGCAGCACACGCTCAGTGATTTATCCAAACATGTCAATCATGTTGAAACGAGGCTGTGGCACTTCTGACTGAACTAGTGCTGAGCATCTTAAATTCTCCATCTATTTAATATTAGGTTTACAGGTGCAGCCGGTGGTGGAGTGGTTAAGTCACTGCACATATGCCAGGCTCCACGTGCAGACGCAGTGTCGTGAGTTTGAATCCCGACAGTTTGCTGCATGTCCTCCCTTCTCTCTCATCAATAGAGGACGACACAATCCCACAGTCCAGATCCTTCTTCAGACAGAGAACCCCAAAACCAACGCTCGTTACTTTAAATAATAACGAATAAAATAAATAAAATAAGAATGAGTTCATAAAGAGAAGATCAAGGTCAAAACAATGAATCCTTGAAATGTATTGAACTGATTTGTTTTCTAGAATTAAGTCACAAAACAATAGTATTGGCAAAACGTCATCTTCTTAAATCGACATGAAACTCTCACGTGGATCCAGGAGGCTCAGTCCTGCCAAAGTCTGAGGATCACAGCGGATTATGCAGATCACAACATTCAGAGATTTAGTAATGATTTCATCTGCAGAGCTTCAAACTCTGAAACGTGACAAATATAAAAGTCTAGAGCTGCAGAATGTGTGGTTTGTTCAAGTGATGAACACTGCATTTATTTGGATCTCACACATTAGAACTTGTGACTTTTCTGTGTGACGTGTTGAGGAAATGAATTGTCGGAGCAACCACAGAGAAACTACGTTCAGTTTACATTTCATGAAGTTATCGTGAGCGAGACGGGGAAAAGCAAAGAAGCAGGTTTATCAGTTAATATTACAGTGTGTCAGTGCATCACCTCTATCCTCTGGGCTCTGGAGTGAGAAGCAGGGATCGTTGCCATAGCGATGCCTAAAAGTTGTTTGATTATTGCTCTTTGTATAAGTCTAAAGAAAAGGCGGCTCACGCTGCATCAGCACGAGAGCAGCCGCAGCTCCTTCTTCACACGGGACTATTTTTAGCCGTGGAGAAGGTGGAAGGAGCAGCAGAAGTGGATTACCAGGATCACACCGGCTCCGACTGGAATCAAGTTTGTTTTGTGCTGAAATGAACGGTGCGGCTCCTCTGGGGGCCCCGGAGCCGAGCGCTGAAGTTCTGCAGCTGCTACATTGTGATGGTAATGCTCTGAACCATTGTGAGTATACAGCTGTGTGTCTACCTGGCTACAGGAGACACTGTTGCCCTGGTAACAGGCAGAGGGTGTTAACGCAGCAGACTTTAGTGCTGCTACATGAAAGAGCTCGTCTGATGCGTTTCAAGTACACAAAACAGTTCCACCAAAAACACATGAAGTACCTTTACTACCAGCGTCTGGACTGTAAAACACACAGTACTTTATCAGGACGGTGAGAATATATCTTACACTTTATTCCTAAATATTCTATCTAGAACCTTCAGTTATTTGGTCGATTATATATTTAAAATGACTAATTGTTTGACTAGTCGACTAATACAATAATAGCTGACTACTAAAATAATCCTTAGTTACAGCCTGAGCCTCAGTAAAAAGGTTAAAGGCTGTTTATATCACAGATAAACAGAATATAAGATGATATCAAATCTAAAATGTTGTTCATATTCAAATCTTTTCTTTTTCTGAAATGCACCAAATCTGTGATCAGAATATTAAACATATTATTACTATTATTAATATTTAAATCTAGCTCGAGAGTTTTGATTCAATTTCCAGTGTTGAGCCTGAACGTGTTCATAATTTCGGTGAACGTGAACTGAACGCACTGTATCACTGCTGAAGAACGATACTGTGAACGGCACCTTCATTCTTTTTCATTTCGTTCAATAAAGTGTCAGATTTCTAGAGACTTCCAGGCGAAAAAAAACACTGTTAAGTTGCCCAAAAAGAGCCTGGCGAGTGTGAGAGCTCCAGTTGTAGAGGCCGTTATGCGTGTCGCACCGAACTGCACATGTGCATCGAAACAAAAAGCAGCAGGAGTCGCCCTACGAGCAGTTACATGAGTTTTATGATGCGGTCGGTGAGGATGGAACAATCTAACATTTCTGTGCAAACTTTGCCTCTGGGGAAGTCTGTCCCTTCAATGTGAAAGTAAATCCTGGGTGAGGATTCAAAATTGGATATGAAGATGAAATCTGACACATATTTTCAGCAATAAACTAATAAAATAATTGCTGCTGTGGTTGTATTTGGGCTGTGGAAATAATGTACAAACATTATAGCATCATATTGGTCCGGCTGTGGTCCCACAGTGGTCCTGCAGTGGTCCCGCTGTGGTTCCACAATGGTCCCGCTGTGGTCCCACAGTGGTCCCGCTGTGGCCCTGCTGTTGTCCCGCTGTGGTCCCGCTGTGGTCCCACAGTGGTCCTGCAGTGGTCCCGCTGTGGTCCTGCTGTGGTCCCGCTGTGGTCCCGCTGTGGTCCCACTGAGGATTTCCCTATGGGGACAATAAAGTGTACCTTAAATCTTACATTTTATATATTTTATGCTACAGCAGATTTAAATTGTTACTCTTTTTGACTTAAATATGTTGTTTTATCATTGTTCATTGTTTTATGTTGCACTGAATCACTAAAGCGAGATCCTGTGTTTGTGAATTCTGTTCAGTGACATTAAACCTTTTCTGATCGAATGTTTTATTTTGAAGGACATTTGGCAGTTTTATTTGTTTAATGTCATTTTAAACTTAAGACTGGGAGATAGAACCCCACTGGAGCGTCACATGAAGCTGAGCTGTTTGTGGACTCACTGTCACCAACACCAAATGTGAGAGTAAATAAAGCCTCTCCCTGTGGATTTATTTCAACGTCGCTCAAGTCAAAAAGTGAAATCTGTTTTATAGACTTAATGAAAGTGGGAAAAGAAAGCTGTTTTGTGGATGAGAAATTGAAGACTTTTATTGTAACTTTTCCAGCTCCAGAACTGCCCATCGTGGAGCGGCGGAACTGGCTCGTGCATCAGCATTACATCCGCAAAGACTACGACACGTGTAAGGTGAGCGTGTCCTGTGTACTTGAAATACTGCATAATGTACTTGAAATACTGCGTACTGTACTATACTGCGTACTGTACTTGAAATACTGCATAATGTACTTGAAATACTGCGTACTGTACTATACTGCGTACTGTACTTGAAATACTGCATAATGTACTTGAAATACTGCGTACTGTACTATACTGCGTACTGTACTTGAAATACTGCGTACTGTACTTGAAATACTGCGTACTGTACTATACTGCGTACTGTACTATACTGCGTACTGTACTTGAAATACTGCGTACTGTACTTGAAATACTGCGTACTGTACTATACTGCGTACTGTACTATACTGCGTACTGTACTTGAAATACTGCATAATTTACTTGAAATACTGCGTACTGTACTATACTGCGTACTGTACTTGAAATACTGCGTACTGTACTTGAAATACTGCGTACTGTACTTGAAATACTGCATAATGTACTTGAAATACTGCGTACTGTACTATACTGCGTACTGTACTTGAAATACTGCGTACTGTACTTGAAATACTGCGTACTGTACTTGAAATACTGCGTACTGTACTATACTGCGTACTGTACTATACTGCGTACTGTACTTGAAATACTGCGTACTGTACTATACTGCGTACTGTACTTGAAATACTGCGTACTGTACTTTAAATACTGCGTACTGTTTTCACATGACGTCTCTTCCTGTGCAGACCATCATCAAAGAACAACTGCAAGAAACCAACGGAATGTGTGAATATGCCATCTATGTACAAGGTATACTTCAGTTCTATGTACAAGGTATACTTCAGTTCTATGTACAAGGTATACTTCAGTTCTATGTACAAGGTATACTTCAGTTCTATGTACAAGGTATACTTCAGTTCTATGTACAAGGTATACTTCAGTTCTATGTACAAGGTATACTTCAGTTCTATGTACAAGGTATACTTCAGTTCTATGTACAAGGTATACTTCAGTTCTATGTACAAGGTATACTTCAGTTCTATGTACAAGGTATACTTCAGTTCTATGTACAAGGTATACTTCAGTTCTATGTACAAGGTATACTTCAGTTATATGTACAAGGTATACTTCAGTTATATGTACAAGGTATACTTCAGTTCTATGTACAAGGTATACTTCAGTTACTCACGAGCGCAGTACTCCAAAACGTGAAACACGGAACAAAAATCAGGCACAGCCCCTATAAATGAATCTGTCCTTCCTCTGTCCCTCCTCTGTCTCTCCTCTGTCCTTCCTCTGTCCCTCCTCTGTCTCTCCTCTGTCCTTCCTCTGTCCCTCCTCTTTGCCTCCTCTGTCCCTCCTCTGTCCCTCCTCTGTCTCTCCTCTGTCCTTCCTCTGTCCCTCCTCTTTGCCTCCTCTGTCTCTCCTCTGTCCCTTCTCTGTCCCTCCTCTGTCCCTTCTCTGTCCCTTCTCTGTCCCTCCTCTGTCCCTTCTCTGTCCCTCCTCTGTCTCTCCTCTGTCCCTCCTCTGTCTCTCCTCTGTCCCTCCTCTGTCTCTCCTCTGTCCCTTCTCTGTCCCTCCTCTGTCCCTCCTCTGTCTCTCCTCTGTCCCTTCTCTGTCCCTTCTCTGTCCCTCCTCTGTCTCTCCTCTGTCCCTTCTCTGTCCCTCCTCTGTCCCTTCTCTGTCCCTCCTCTGTCCCTCCTCTGTCTCTCCTCTGTCCCTTCTCTGTCCCTTCTCTGTCCCTTCTCTGTCCCTCCTCTGTCTCTCCTCTGTCCCTTCTCTGTCCCTCCTCTGTCCCTTCTCTGTCCCTCCTCTGTCCCTCCTCTGTCTCTCCTCTGTCCCTTCTCTGTCCCTCCTCTGTCCCTTCTCTGTCCCTCCTCTGTCTCTCCTCTGTCCCTTCTCTGTCCCTCCTCTGTCTCTCCTCTGTCCCTTCTCTGTCCCTCCTCTGTCCTTCCTCTGTCCCTCCTCTGTCCCTTCTCTGTCCCTCCTCTGTCTCTCCTCTGTCCCTTCTCTGTCCCTCCTCTGTCTCTCCTCTGTCCCTCCTCTGTCTCTCCTCTGTCCCTTCTCTGTCCCTCCTCTGTCCCTTCTCTGTCCCTCCTCTGTCCCTCCTCTGTCTCTCCTCTGTCCCTTCTCTGTCCCTTCTCTGTCCCTTCTCTGTCCCTCCTCTGTCTCTCCTCTGTCCCTTCTCTGTCCCTCCTCTGTCCCTTCTCTGTCCCTCCTCTGTCCCTCCTCTGTCTCTCCTCTGTCCCTTCTCTGTCCCTCCTCTGTCCCTTCTCTGTCCCTCCTCTGTCTCTCCTCTGTCCCTTCTCTGTCCCTCCTCTGTCTCTCCTCTGTCCCTTCTCTGTCCCTCCTCTGTCCTTCCTCTGTCCCTCCTCTGTCCCTTCTCTGTCCCTCCTCTGTCTCTCCTCTGTCCCTTCTCTGTCCCTCCTCTGTCTCTCCTCTGTCCCTTCTCTGTCCCTCCTCTGTCTCTCCTCTGTCCCTCCTCTGTCCCTCTTCCTTTTAAAAGACATAATCCTCTGATTATGTGTGGACATGGTATAAACATACACATCATTTCAACTTGAATTATTACGGTTATTTCCAGCTTATCTGCATTTATATTGTTGCATTTTTGATAGGCTCACAGCTGATCTGGAGGCGGGGGGGGGTTCTCTCTGCACTTCAGTTAGTGTGGAGTTAGGCAAGTGCATTACCCACAATGCATTTCACTGTAATCTTTTCAAATGCCACAGCACTTCTGCCTTAGCGCCTTAGCAGCGACCGCTAACAGGAAACAATGGAAAGGAACGTCTTAACATTTAAACTGTAATAAAC
The DNA here is from genome assembly GCF_026437365.1 of Eucyclogobius newberryi. Taxonomy (NCBI): domain Eukaryota; kingdom Metazoa; phylum Chordata; class Actinopteri; order Gobiiformes; family Gobiidae; genus Eucyclogobius; species Eucyclogobius newberryi. The sequence continues at coordinate 40,525,507 of NW_027316167.1, forward strand.
TCCGTGATCTAAAGACAATCCAACATGCTCTGTTTGCAAAGGGTTTCACTTCCCACAGATACAATATTGATAGTTCTTGGTTTATTTGACCTATAATCTCCCCCTGCTGCCCCCTACTGCCCCCTGCTGCTACCCACCTTTATAACTGCCGAGGAGCACGTTTTTTTGGAGGTGCTACAACATGGGATGGTTGAAGGTGTGACATTAGCATAATACCTCCCCTTTAAAGTCTTGAACCCCACATTTACATGAAGGCGTGGCCCACATCTGCTCCTGGACCACACGCTGCTACTTAACGTGCTACTCGCTCCACATTTGTCCTTTTTCTTCTCACCGCAGCGTTAATCTTACGTCTGGAGGGGAAGATCCAACAGTCCCTGGAGCTGTTTCAGAGCTGCGCCATCCTTAATCCGGCCAGTGCTGACAACCTCAAGCAAGTGGCCCGCTCGCTGTAAGTCCTCCGCCCTCCGCCCGCCCTCCACCCGCCGCTCGCCGCTCGCCGAACGCTGGCTCTTGAGCTCAAAAGACATCAGAGAAAGTATAGAGCCAGAGATAAGAAGCCGCCCAGAGCCACAGCTGACCTCAGACACATCTTAAAGGGGATAAGTCGCGCCACTTTCTTGGTGTTGAATAGCAAGTGGTGGCATTTGGCGGTTTATAAAGTATGGCAGCATAATAAGCAGTGTTAGGAATAACAGCATTACTTATGGTAACGTGTGGTAACGCTCTCATACGTTCACAGTAACGATGAGAGCGTTACCACACGTTACCGTAATTGTTAGTAATGATCTCATCGTTACTGTCAACGTAACGATGAGCGTATTACTAACGGTTACGGTAACGTGTGGTAACGCTCTCATCGTTACTGTCAATGTAACGCGACTCGTTATTTTACCGTGAGTCACAATAGCAGCTTAAGCGCGATACGCAACATGCTTTTCTCTTATGTATGAGTGGGTTTTATGAATATATAATAGTTATTATTGGGATTGCCACGTGCATTTGGATTTTGGATCTGCTTCATCTGATCATTCATTTGGACGGCTGGATTGAAGAGAAGATATATTTGCTTGATGTCGTATGTAGGTCGCATTCACGTGAGTTGGAAACACAGTTCAGATCATAACTGTAGCGTACAGGCTGAGCTTTTGAGGGTTTGGGGTATTTGGTTCCTGCTTAAAGTGTCGGGTTCATGTCATATCATTAATTGTACATAAAAATAGGTACTTTTTAAGGTTTTTTCAAAAATGTGTACATCTCGTCCACACAACGTTTGAATACCGGTTAAAGCTATTTTTTAAATGTATTAGTTTATTTTTTCTTATTTCTGTGTAAAATCTGCTAACACAGTAGTTTACACTTCTTCAGTTTTCTCTCAAATATTTAAACATAAATTGCAAATCTAACGTTTGATATTTTACCTTCCACTGTCCTCCGGCTGTGATCAGAGCATTATGATTTTACGTTGATCTAATCAGCAAATATATACTTTATAGCAATGTAAAGCGATCTATTCTGGGCATTATTATTTAGATTGATGTTATGAGCACGTTTCATTAGCTGATATTGCAATCCTTGTATGAGCTGGATTAAAAAGTCATGTTGAAATGTTTGCTGTTTAGATTCCTCCTGGGAAAGCACAAAGCAGCCATCGAGTTCTACCACGAAGCCGCCAAACTCAACCACACAGACTGGGTAACAAAGTTTTCTCATCGTTCTAGACGTTTCTACACGTTAGTACATCTACAGAGGATGTGAAACGCACTAATCTGCATAATATGCAAGAGAGGAACACTTGATCAGTGGCACTAACACTGAAATAACCCGCTGTCTCTTTAGTGCTGCTTGAATCTGTTTGAACATGTTTACCTCATGTTTACCTCATGTTTAAACATGTTTACCTCATGTTTACCTCATGTTTACCTCATGTTTACCTCATGTTTAAACATGTTTACCTCATGTTTAAACATGTTTACCTCATGTTTACCTCATGTTTGAACATGTTTACCTCATGTTTACCTCATGTTTACCTCATGTTTACCTCATGTTTACCTCATGTTTAAACATGTTTACCTCATGTTTAAACATGTTTACCTCATGTTTACCTCATGTTTGAACATGTTTACCTCATGTTTACCTCATGTTTACCTCATGTTTACCTCATGTTTAAACATGTTTACCTCATGTTTACCTCATGTTTAAACATGTTTACCTCATGTTTAAACATGTTTACCTCATGTTTAAACATGTTTACCTCATGTTTACCTCATGTTTACCTCATGTTTAAACATGTTTACCTCATGTTTAAACATGTTTACCTCATGTTTACCTCATGTTTACCTCATGTTTGAACATGTTTACCTCATGTTTACCTCATGTTTACCTCATGTTTAAACATGTTTACATCATGTTTACCTCATGTTTACCTCATGTTTACCTCATGTTTGAACATGTTTACCTCATGTTTACCTCATGTTTACCTCATGTTTAAACATGTTTACATCATGTTTACCTCATGTTTAAACATGTTTACCTCATGTTTACCTCATGTTTGAACATGTTTACCTCATGTTTACCTCATGTTTACCTCATGTTTAAACATGTTTACCTCATGTTTACCTCATGTTTGAACATGTTTACCTCATGTTTACCTCATGTTTACCTCATGTTTAAACATGTTTACCTCATGTTTACCTCATGTTTAAACATGTTTACCTCATGTTTACCTCATGTTTAAACATGTTTACCTCATGTTTACCTCATGTTTAAACATGTTTACCTCATGTTTAAACATGTTTACCTCATGTTTACCTCATATTTACCTCATGTTTACCTCATGTTTACCTCATATTTACCTCATGTTTACCTCATGTTTACCTCATGTTTAAACATGTTTACCTCATGTTTACCTCATGTTTAAACATGTTTACCTCATGTTTACCTCATATTTACCTCATGTTTACCTCATGTTTACCTCATGTTTAAGCATGTTTACCTCATGTTTACCTCATGTTTACCTCATGTTTAAACATGTTTACCTCATGTTTACCTCATGTTTACCTCATGTTTACCTCATGTTTACCTCATGTTTAAACATATTTACCTCATGTTTACCTCATGTTTTCCTCATGTTTAAACATGTTTACCTCATGTTTACCTCATGTTTAAACATGTTTACCTCATATTTACCTCATGTTTACCTCATGTTTACCTCATGTTTAAACATGTTTACCTCATGTTTACCTCATGTTTACCTCATGTTTACCTCATATTTACCTCATATTTACCTCATGTTTACCTCATGTTTAAACATGTTTACCTCATGTTTACCTCATGTTTACCTCATGTTTACCTCATGTTTAAACATATTTACCTCATGTTTACCTCATGTTTTCCTCATGTTTAAACATGTTTACCTCATGTTTACCTCATGTTTAAACATGTTTACCTCATATTTACCTCATATTTACCTCATGTTTACCTCATGTTTAAACATGTTTACCTCATGTTTACCTCATGTTTACCTCATGTTTACCTCATATTTACCTCATATTTACCTCATGTTTACCTCATGTTTAAACATGTTTACCTCATGTTTACCTCATGTTTACCTCATGTTTACCTCATGTTTACCTCATGTTTACCTCATCAAATCAAATCAAATCAAATCAATTTATTTTTGTAAGGCCCAAAATCACAACAACAGTTGCCTCTGAGGGCCACAGGGAGAAATGAATCAACAATGTCTGTGGTGGCGATGGAGTCAGACAATGTCTGTGGTGGCGAGGGACGATGTCCCAGGGTCCTCTGTCCTTAGACTCTCCTTCTCGGCCAGGAAAAACTACAAAAAAAACCTCTTTGGGAAAAAAGCGTAGAAACCTGGAGGAGTTCCAGTGAAGGAGAGATCCGACTCTCACAGACGGACAGACGGACACGAGGAGACTGGAGCTGGACCCACTCTTCAGGCAGAAGAGGGACCGACTGAGGCGAACTGGACCCACTCTTCAGGCAGAAGAGGGACCGACTGAGGCGAACTGGACCCACTCTTCAGGCAGATGAGGGACCGTCGGAGTCGAGCAGGACCCACTCTTCAGGCAGATGAGGCACCGTCGGAGGCGAGCTGGACCCACTCTTCAGGTAGATGAGGGACCGACTGAGGCGAACTGGAGCCACTCTTCAGGCAGATGAGGGACCGTCCACATGGGGCAGGGACCACTTCACCAGGAGAGGGACATCTGGGTCCACAGGTCCTCAGGAGTGAGAGAAAGAAAAAGAAGGCGGTGAACAGTTTGCAAGTGGAATTAAAAAATAAATATTGTTTGATAGCATAAGTAGTCAGAAGAAGAGGATAGTGATCAAGCTGTCATACTTCCCCCAGCACAGTTACTCCTAGGGCAGCGTAGCTGAAGCTGTGGGTTTATCTTTCTGTTCCTAACTAGTCTGACCATAAGCGATTTCGAAGAGGAACGTTTTAAGCCTGGACTTAAATGAAGAGACTGTGTCAGCATATTTAACATGGGTCGGGAGCTGATTCCATAACACAGGGGCTTGGTAGCTAAACGCTCTACCTCCTACAGTACTTTTAGAGACTCTTGGCACCACCAGAAGGCCAGCATTCTGAGAGCGAAGAGCTCTGTTTGGATGATATGGTTCTATAGCATCTTTGAGGTAGGATGGGGCCATGTCATTTATGGCTTTGTAGGTCAAGAGTAGAATTTTGAATTTGATTCTGGACTCGACGGGGAGCCAGTGAAGAGACTTCAGCACTGGCGTAATGTGCTCTCTTCTTTTTTGTTCCTGTTAGTAATCTTGCTGCTGCACCTCATGTTTTCCTCATGTTTAAACATATTTACCTCATGTTTACCTCATGTTTTCCTCATGTTTAAACATGTTTACCTCATGTTTACCTCATGTTTAAACATGTTTACCTCATATTTACCTCATGTTTACCTCATGTTTACCTCATGTTTAAACATGTTTACCTCATATTTACCTCATGTTTACCTCATGTTTACCTCATGTTTAAACATGTTTACCTCATATTTACCTCATGTTTACCTCATGTTTACCTCATGTTTAAACATGTTTACCTCATATTTACCTCATATTTACCTCATGTTTACCTCATGTTTACCTCATGTCTGAGTGATGATTAAACCAAATAGAAAAACACATGTCACAATGGCAGATGTATGTGTTAAAAATGATATGAAAAGGATTATTGCACCATAAAGAATATAGATGCACAGTGCATAAACCTATTCATATGTTTCATTTTAAGTATTTAAAATCATTGACTTAATAAAAAAAGTAATTTCTTACTGTTTCTAACCATTGTCAGATTCAGTTTTTGTGACTTACTGCATTCAGAATATGTTCACGGCACTTTTGTTAAACAATAACCCCATAATGTGTTGTAATAACTCGAACGAAGGTTATTCAAATTTAACAATATACATTACATTACAACATACATACGTTTATATATAAACGTACACATGCGCACGCACACACGCGCACACACACGCACACACGCACGCACACGCAAGCACACACACACACACACACACACAAGCACACACACACATACGCACACACGCACGCACACACGCACATGCACACACACACGCACATACGCACACACACGCGCACACACACGCGCACACACACGCACACGCACACACACACACACACAGTGTGGATCTAACCGCTGTCTTGTCCATGTTCCAGGAGATCTGTCATAATCTTGGAGTCTGTTACTTCTTCATAAAAGACCTCAAACATGTGAGTAATACTTCCATTGTTTCTTTGTGAATGATGAAGGCCACTTCACTCTGGAGAACCAGAAACACAAAGAACACATCTTTGGCGCTCAGACTTTGGTAGAAGACATCGTGATGATGAGCATGAGCTGACCAGATGTCACTTAAGTCACGTGTGACGTTTGGTTCACGTTCGAGTGGATCGGGACGGGACAGAAATGTCTCCACTGTCCTTAAGTGAACTGAACCAGTCCATTTGTGAGAATGATTGGACAGGAGTGAACTCAGACTCTGGTGATGCTGACTTTATCTGTTGAGCTCATGCTTTACAAAACAAAGCTAGCGCATGTCAGCATCAGCCGTTTCCTTTATCTTGATGCTTGACACTCACGTCTAGAACGAAAATAGTATATAATATAGTATAGTATATTTTCAGAGGATAATGCATCTTACATTATCCAAACCCAATGCCTTACATTAACAGACATTAAAACGCAGTGTAGAGGCACAAAGAAGTGAAGTAAATGCAGGAAATACTAAGGAGAAGCCAGTAGTTATTTAGCCTTGACTCTTTTATTGAAGTAGAAAGCATCAGTTCTGTTTGGGCGATGTCAGCGGCTCATAGACCTCTGGCTCTGGGCCCAGACACAGAACCTCAGCACAGACACACTCTGCTATTAACTGAAGTGTTCCCAAAGGCTCTAAAGTGAATCGGTTTGGGGGCCCAGGGCCAGTCAAAACGTGGCTTTAGGAGATGTCCTTTAAAGTGGCCGGGGCCGCGGCGGTGGGAGAGGATAGAAGGGGAGGTGGGGGGGAGGTTGGGCGTGGCACAAACATGGCACACTGGGCGGTGATTGGGTGCAGAGAGGTGTGATGTGCAGCCGGAGGAGGCGCTGGGGTCAGGATGAAGGCCGATGGGGCAGGAGAGGTCAGAGGAGATGTTCTGTTCCGTAACATCACCTTTCTATAGATTTGAACCATTTTTCATCTGTGTACTTCAGCTGTCTGGTCGTCAACACATTTTAATAATCAGATCATGTTTATAAGGGTGTTAATGAGGCTGTTATGAGGTTTCTTGCTTTTATGATTTTGTTTTAGGCTGAGGAGCATCTGAACGCGGCGCTGCAGTTAAACAAACACGACCGCTCTTTCCTGATGCTGGGGAAGGTCCACCTGCAGGCGGGGGACACGGACAAGGCCATCGAGGTGTACAAGAGGGCCGTGGAGTGAGTTTAACCTTCTGGTCACATATCGTTTGCAGAAGCATCATTCACACTCGCTTCGGGAAACCTGTTTGATGAAACCACTTTCAGCCATGTAAATTGTGCCTTTACATTTTCAGTCATTATTCTTATCGGGTTCTTAACTCCTGCAATTCAAGAAAGAAAATTTACACGTTAATCATGGCTCAACACAAATTAATCAGTTTGTTCTGACCAAACGCTCTTTTAGATTTTGCCGAGGCATTTACCTGAGCAAAGGAGGAGAGCACAGGTCACACGGTCGAGCACAGGTCACACGGTCGAGCACAGGTCACACGGTCGAGCACAGGTCACACGGTCGAGCACAGGTCACACGGTCGAGCACATGTCACACGGTCGAGCACAGGTCACACGGTCGAGCACAGGTCACACGGTCGAGCACAGGTCACACGGTCGAGCACAGGTCACACGGTCGAGCACAGGTCACACGGTCGAGCACAGGTCACACGGTCGAGCACAGGTCACACGGTCGAGCACAGGTCACACGGTCGAGCACAGGTCACACGGTCGAGCACAGGTCACACGGTCGAGCACAGGTCACACGGTCGAGCACAGGTCACACGGTCGAGCACAGGTCACACGGTCGAGCACAGGTCACACGGTCGAGCACAGGTCACACGGTCGAGCACAGGTCACACGGTCGAGCACAGGTCACACGGTCGAGCACAGGTCACACGGTCGAGCACAGGTCACACGGTCGAGCACAGGTCACACGGTCGAGCACAGGTCACACGGTCGAGCACAGGTCACACGGTCGAGCACAGGTCACACGGTCGAGCACAGGTCACACGGTCGAGCACATGTCACACGGTCGAGCACAGGTCACACGGTCGAGCACAGGTCACACGGTCGAGCACAGGTCACACGGTCGAGCACAGGTCACACGGTCGAGCACAGGTCACACGGTCGAGCACAGGTCACACGGTCGAGCACAGGTCACACGGTCGAGCACAGGTCACACGGTCGAGCACAGGTCACACGGTCGAGCACAGGTCACACGGTCGAGCACAGGTCACACGGTCGAGCACAGGTCACACGGTCGAGCACAGGTCACACGGTCGAGCACAGGTCACACGGTCGAGCACAGGTCACACGGTCGAGCACAGGTCACACGGTCGAGCACAGGTCACACGGTCGAGCACAGGTCACACGGTCGAGCACAGGTCACACGGTCGAGCACAGGTCACACGGTCGAGCACATGTCACACGGTCGAGCACAGGTCACACGGTCGAGCACAGGTCACACGGTCGAGCACAGGTCACACGGTCGAGCACAGGTCACACGGTCGAGCACAGGTCACACGGTCGAGCACAGGTCACACGGTCGAGCACAGGTCACACGGTCGAGCACAGGTCACACGGTCGAGCACAGGTCACACGGTCGAGCACAGGTCACACGGTCGAGCACAGGTCACACGGTCGAGCACAGGTCACACGGTCGAGCACAGGTCACATGGTCGAGCACAGGTCACACAGCAAATGCCGCAAACTGCATGCTGGGGTGTGTCCAGCTCCTTCTTCATGGGCCGTGCATGATCGAGCTGCACATGAGGTGATGTCGTGGATGAACGTGACGTTTCCCTCATGGAGCTCGTTTGAGAAGCTCTGGATCAACGTATACGACACCGTCCAGTTCCTGCCAACATCCTGCAAATGAGGCGGCCATCTTGGTCACACCAGATTCTGACCACCAGATTCTGACCCAATAAAGCAGAACCAAACATTTCAGAGTGGCCTTTATTGTGACCAGCCTTAGGGTCTAAACACACTGTGTGTTCTGAGCGTGTGATGCAGAAGTGAATCAAAGCTGAACTTTTGGTGGCCGACGCGATAACCAATCAGAGATGATGCTCCAGTGCCGTATCTACACATTTCATTGTCTGGAAGAAGGACTAAAACAAGCTCTGCACTGGTGAAAACTCATCCAGAAGCAACTCTTGGAGCAAATGACAATATTTACTATGATTGTTGGGCTTTGTAAAGCAAAGTCTCTCCACCTGGTCTGCCATCGCACCAAGAGAACAACACACGGGGAAACACCACATCTCCACCAAAGTATCTGCCTTCAACTACACAGGGACATCTAGGGACGTCCGGCGCGAATGGGACGCCACAGTCTGAACGCACCTGTGCCATATCCACGCCGTCCTCAGCATCCGGACGTGCCACGCCTGTGTGGAAAAAGATTCATCTTTGAGTTCAACAAAAGTGTTGCCTTTATATTTTTGTTCCGTGTACTTTATCACCTCAAAGCACCCGTGGCTTGATTAGAGTGCATTAGTGCTTCCTCCTGTTGGGGTTAAATGAATGAAGTGGCCAAACAGTGAAGCTTTTAACCAGACTCTTCTGTCTGACCCACAGGTCGTCATTAAAGCTCCACAAACACATTCTCAGTCATTAGTGCCTTTTGGCCAGGATTTAGCAGAGAAAATAATGTTAACGAGAGCTGATGAAGTGATATTTGACGTGTCTTTATTCACATTGCAGATGTTCACAGGAGAACACAGACCTGCTGACCACACTCGGCCTGTTGTATTTACAGGTAGGACACAAACGTCTCTCTCTGTCTGCTCTTGACTGATGCAAACCAGAGTCAAATGAAACGTTCCTTCACAGACAAATGGATGGTGAAGCCAATCCTCATATTAAAGTTTATAACATGTTTATTTGAGGATCTTGATGTCCTCTTCACAGTCACAGTGTCGCCAGATTCTTTCTGAAGCGGATCTACACGTACCATGAGTTAGCCTTTAGCTCAGATGCCTGTTTCACACACCAATTATTACCAGTATTTAAATTAAACACACCCAACAGTGACTATTAACGAGGCTTTGACCTAAATGTCCCTTAAATCCTCCCGTATGTGATCGAAAGCATGAGCATCGAGTCTTCTCGTGTTAAAGTCCATAGAATGACATGGCTAACCCACATCACTGCGCCCCCTGCTGGATACAGGGAGGTTATTTCTTTACTCAAAACAGAACTTAACTTAGATTTAGTTGTTATCCAGACTTGGCTTTAGTAATTGATGTTGTACAACTTTAAATAATGTCTTAAAATGGTTTAAGGGTCTGTCAGCCTGGAATCTGGAACTTATTTATTTAAATATAATATTGTACAAAAGTGTTTCAAATCGAACGCGTGACTCTTTAGGTTAATCTGAAATTATTGCTTATTTTGAAGGGGACAAATATGTGGTTCCAAAATTTTGCATTAATTCCATTTTATGTGTTTTATTTCTGAAAATATCTTTATAAACATGCATGTTTGTGGATGGGTCACCACTCCACAGATCTGATCAGTACCTTGGCCTGATGGTGTTACCTGCTTGTGTCTGTGCTCATAGTTGGGTTTATTGTCTTGCTCTGAAACATTCTTAGCTGTAAGATCTCCTAAGCGACGAGCAGGTGGCAAACCCCCCCAAACATTACATTGTGCACCTTTAAAAAAAGTGATCATAAAAATCTAGTTATATAATATATATAATATTTAGTTGTATTTCTTTTTTCCAGCTTGGAAAATACCAGAAGGCATTTGAACATCTTGGCAATGCTCTGACTTTTGACCCCAGTAATTATAAGGTACAGTATCTGCTGCTGTGACACAGACTTCAGAGGTCTGTCTTTATATGCACTGAAACTATGTTTATTCATAATATATATGATTACTATATATTAATATTATAATATTAATATCATATGATTATAATTCAGGACTTAAACATGAAACAAGCATTGGATGTACAATAAATGACACGTCTGCAGTGGACGTAGGGTCAGCACCATCACTCATGATGTGATGAGGCTGAAGTGTCAGGGTTTGAACCACTGACCTTCAGGTGGTTAAGCTAAACACAAGCTAGGCTTAAAGTAGACTAATTTAGTGCTCTGCCTAATGTAAATGTAAAATCTGGCAGACAGTACTTACTGCACACAGTACTTATTGCACACAGTACTTATTGCACACACAGTACTTATTGCACACAGTACTTATTGCACACAGTACTTATTGCACACACAGTACTTATTGCACACACAGACACAGTACTTATTGCACACAGTACTTATTGCACACAGTACTTATTGCACACAGTACTTATTGCACACACAGTACTTATTGTACACACAGTACTTATTGCACACATTACTTATTGCACACAGTACTTACTGCACACAGTACTTATTGCACACAGTACTTATTGCACACAGTACTTATTGCACACAGTACTTATTGCACACACAGTACTTATTGCACACAGTACTTATTGCACACAGTACTTATTGCACACAGTACTTATTGCACACACAGTACTTATTGCACACAGTACTTATTGCACACAGTACTTATTGCACACACAGTACTTATTGCACACAGTACTTATTGCACACAGTACTTATTGCACACAGTACTTACTGCACACACAGTACTTATTGCACACAGTACTTATTGCACACAGTACTTATTGCACACAGTACTTATTGCACACAGTACTTACTGCACACACAGTACTTATTGCATACAGTACTTATTGCACACACAGTTCTTATTGCACACTGCTACTATAGGCTTTAACTTTCAGGCCTGACAGTTAGGACTGGCGTCCAACTCACACATATTAAACAATATATATATATATATACATATATACATATATACATATATATTCTCTAAACGGACCGTAACATGTTTTTGCATTTTTTTATTGTAGAAATAATAAGATAATGTATTAATAAACACATAATAAGCATAATCATCTTAGCATTAGAAATGACAGCAGAAAATGAAGCGTAAAAGCCTGAAAACAGTGCCAGGAGAACCTGAGGGATAAACAGGGCCAAAGAAGACTAAGCCGAGGCTAAATCTGGACTAAACGTGGCTAAAGAAGACGATAAACTAGGCCTAGATCAGATATGACATGTCCATGAATATGACATGTGTGCTCTTCGGTAGGCCATCCTGGCAGCTGGCAGCATGATGCAGACCCACGGCGACTTCGACGTGGCCATGAACAAGTACCGCGTGGCAGCCAGCACGGTGCCCGAGAGCCCCCCGCTGTGGAACAACATCGGCATGTGCTTCTTTGGCAAAAAGAAATATGTGGCTGTGAGTGACTGGGAAAAATGCCTTTTTATCACGCACTAAATCACAACTAAAGTGTCCGAAAGTGCTGATGGAGGAATAAACACAGCAGTGATGCAAACTGGAACATGAGCCGCTGCAGCATGACTTCTACACTGCCTTATGTCTCTTCCTTCTCTCTCCCCATTTCACACTACAGCTGTACTGTCAAATAAAACCTTCAGGTAAAAAATATATATATATATAGTTTTAAATTAAACATTAAATGATCACAGCTCTTAGTGCTGAATAAAATAAACAGTTTGCTATTGTTTTGTCAGAAAGTATAAAACCACTTCATCTGTGTTTATGGTTATAAGATAAGATAAGATAAGATATTCCTTTATTGTCCCACATGGGGAAATTTCATTGTTGCAACGCAGGAAGATACAGAGGTAGATACAGAAGAAAAGAACAGATCACTTATAGGAAGTTTGAAAAACACTCTCAGTAGAAGATCTCCTATAAACAAAAACTCCCATAGACAAAACCTCCCATTTCCCAACAAGGGATGGAGGGGAAAATAATAAATATAATAAAGATAAAAATAAATAAATAAATACCATTGCAAATTATTTCATCACTTATGATTTTATACCTCCACTTTTCATTCACACTACAGGACATTCCATCAGTTTTGACTTATAAAATTAAATTCTATCAACTGTCTTTTTTATTTTATTTCTTTAAATACGTTGGGCCACATCGTAGTTTTTTCCTTTAAGGCTGAAATAAGTGTTTTATTAGTTTACAGTCTGGAGTTTCTCTTAAGTCCATTAAACTGCTCTAAGGTGTGAACTATTTAACTCATATTTAGCATATCTGTTCATGTCCCTGTGGGTCATCCAACTCTGATTAGCATACTCTGATTAGCATACTCTGATTACCATACTCTGATTAGCACTACAGTTTCCTTGTTTTGGCTCGGGTGAAAGGTCAAGCTTCAGTCCAGTTGACAGAATTCACCTTCTTTTGCTCTGGACTGACATGAGCTCAGACATCTTCTCGTCATGTTCCTGTTCCAATGATTGTTTTTCAGATGATTTCTCAAGTGAGGAAGGAAAATGACTCAAATCAATGTCTGGATATTTTACAATTTGCTGTTACTCAAGGCTTCCAAAAAAACCTTCTTAGCAGTTTAATTTTCTTGACGCCGCTCATCCCACACGATTACTTCATTTGATGTGCATTTATTAATATCTTCTCCACCTGCATTCCCAGGGTTCACTCTGGGGCTGGAGCAGCTTTTAAAATCTTTTAATTTAATTTCAAGTCAAATATAAACTTTTTTCACTTAAAAAATAAACATAACACAATAAAACAGAGAACGAGACAGAGTCAGCATAAAAACAATATAAGTGGACTAACAAATTTATCCCATTTCAAATTTAGTCCAAATCTAATCCTCTGGTCCAGTCTTGTTTGTTGAGTCTGTGTTAGTGACGACCTTTCCCCTGCAGCCAGAGGTCATTGTGTCCACGGCTGGAGTTTTAAGGCCCAAAAACAGATCTGAAATGGTGTGGGATGAATCCGATTTGTTCAAATAAATCCGATATGTCTCTGTAACGCTCCAGAGCGTTCGTACTGTGACCGTGTTCGTGGAGAATGTGAAGGAGTTTTCCGAGTGCTCCCGGTGCAATGACGAGGCCGAGTCACACGCCTTTTATACTTACATGTGACGTGTTCTTTTGTGCTCATGCGCCACACATCGAGCTGCTTTCTGTTCACACACGCACGCACACGCACACACACGCACGCACACACACACACACACACACACACACACACACACATACACATACACACATACACACATACGCACGCACACACACACACACACACATACACACATACACATACACACATACACACATACATACGCACACACGCACACACACACACACACACACACATACAGACACACTCTTATCTTCTCTGTTCTCCTCACAGGCCATCAGCTGCCTGAAGAGGGCGCACTACCTGTCTCCCTTTGACTGGAAGGTGCTGTACAACCTGGGGCTGGTGCACCTGACCATGCAGCAGTTCGCCTCAGCCTTCCACTTCCTCAGCGCCGCCATCAACCTGCACCCGCGCATGGGCGAGCTCTACATGCTGCTGGCAGGTACTGGAGGGACAGATTCACATTCTATTATACGGTTTTGCTTTTATTTTGGTAACTTCCTGTGTGACTGGAAGTAGATGTGAAACGGAAATCTACTTGACAGTAAAAGAAAAGACCCAAAGTAAACGACGGTTAATGGTAAAAACATGGACAAAACATGTTGAGCGTTGTTCAGACACAAGGATCTACAGTCCACAGGGAACAAGATGTGTCGTAGAAATATATCATTTTAAATGTTTAATTTACAAATTTATGAAAAACGGTTATACTAATGTATGTCCCAGCGTCCTCTGTCCTTAGACAAATGTCCCAGAGTCCTCTGTCCTTAGACCCTCCTTCTGCAGGAAAAACTACAAAATCTATTTGGGAAAAAGTATAAACCTGGAGGAGTTCCACATGAAGGAGAGATCTGACTCTCACAGACGAGAGAGAGACAGAGGAGCTGGAGCCACTCAGGAGGAGAAGCAGTTCTTCAGGAGGAGAACCAGTTCTTCAGGAAGAGAACCAGTTCTTCAGGAGGAGAAGCAGTTCTTCAGGAGGAGAACCAGTTCTTCAGGAAGAGAACCAGTTCTTCAGGAGGAGAAGCAGTTCTTCAGGAGGAGAAGCAGTTCTTCAGGAGGAGAAGCAGTTCTTCAGGAGGAGAAGCAGTTCTTCAGGAGGAAAACCAGTTCTTCAGGAGGAGAAGCAGTTCTTCAGGAGGAGAAGCAGTTCTTCAGGAGGAGAAGCAGTTCTTCAGGAGGAGAACCAGTTCTTCTAGGCAGACGAAGAACCGTTCATATGAAGTAGAGACCGCTTCTCCAGAGGATCATCTGGGTCACAGGCCATAGAGGTGTCTGTCCCACTCCCGGTGGGAAAGCGGGAAAAGAAGAAGAAAAGGCAATAAACAGACACAAGGGAAATTAAATATTGAATATAGTTTGATAGAATAAGTAGTCTTTATCAGAGGATAGAGCTCAAGCTGCCATTCTTCCCCGAGAGTTGCTCCTAGGGCAGCAGAGCTGAAACTGTAGCTTTATATTTCTGTTCCTAACTGGCCTGACCATAAGTCATTTCAAAGAGGAACGTTTTAAGCCTGGACTTAAATGAAGAGACTGTGTCGCCTCTTTAACATGGACAGGAGCTGATTCCATAACACAGGAGCTCTACCTCCTATTGTGCTTTTAGAGACTCTAGGGACCACCAGAAGGCTCTACCTCCTACTGTGCTTTTAGAGACTCTTGGGACCACTAGAAGGCTCTACCTCCTACTGTGCTTTTAGAGACTCTTGGGACCACCAGACGGCTCTACCTCCTACTGTGCTTTTAGAGACTCTTGGGACCACCAGAAGGCTCTACCTCCTACTGTGCTTTTAGAGACTCTTGGGACCACCAGAAGGCTCCTACCTCCTACTGTGCTTTTAGAGACTCTTGGGACCACCAGAAGGCTCTACCTCCTACTGTGCTTTTAGAGACTCTTGGGACCACCAGAAGGCCAGCGTTTTGAGAGTGAAGAGCTCTGTATCTGAAGTCTCATGATAGATTTGTAATTTGTGTTTTGACTTTTGTTATGAAACACTTAAGCTTTAAAAAGATGTGCAGCCGGCAAGAAAGTACAATCACAGCAATCTTTAAGTCATAGATGATTAAGATTCAGTTTTGTCTCAACACTCTTATTCCTCATCCTGAAGCCCCTGAAGGATCTTTGCTAGTGTCTAAACCTGCATTAAGGACACATTCTCAGCATAGGGGTTTCCGCACTGTAGGAATCTTTTTTGTTAGTGCCGTTTCATGTGTGTTCACACAGATTAGGAACTAAGGGCCACACCCCAAGAGAAAGTACTTGGAAACAGTAGCTCCCAAAATACAATTCATAATAAATTATTATGAATGACGTTGTCCCTATAATCCCCCACCTAGACTGAGGGATTATAGGGACTTCTTGGTTCTTGGTACTGTTATGTGCAAAAATGCCTAATATGGACAGGCCATGGCTCATGTTCAGCTCCTGAAGAATGCAGAGGTTTATTTACAACTAGGGCTGATATTTTTGTAGAATATCCTATACTTATTTGTCTCTGGTAGGTCGGACTACTGTAGCGGCCTGCTCACTGTAAAACAGCTGCAGTACATCATCAGGACTAAACACGGAGCTCAGTCACTGTGGTTGTACCACAACAAGATCTGGGAGGGATTTGACCATGGGCCGTATCCTGGTGGTGGTGGTTATAACATTTGATTTATTCTTATTCTTTTGACAGTGGCTTTGACCAACCTAGAGGACCAGGAGAACGCCACAAGAGCTTATGAACAAGCTGTGACACTCGACCAGTAAGTGCAGCTCACCTGACATCTGAACAGCTGAATGAACACAAAACAACATTTAACACACAAACTACAGCTACATTTCCACTTCTACTGTGACACGACCAGTCCAGTCGAGTTCTTTTGTGTTTACGGAGCAGATTTATTGTTTTATGCTCAGGATTGACCGAGGTGTTGATTTCTCGATAGAGCCAATCCCATGGTCAACTTGAACTTTGCCATCTTCCTGTACAACCACGGAGACAAGAAGCGAGCGCTGGAGCAGTACCAGGAGATGGAGCGCAAGGTCAACGTGCTTCGAGACAGCAGCACCAACCTGGACTTTGACCCTGAGGTAGTCGCCTGGTCCCGCACCGCAAACCCGCCCAGACTTATGCACCGCAAACCCGCCCAGACTTCTACACCGCAAACCCGTCCAGACTTATACACCGCAAACCCGCCCAGACTTACACACCGCAAACCCGCCCAGACTTATGCACCGCAAACCCGCCCAGACTTACACACCGCAAACCCGCCCAGACTTCTACACCGCAAACCCGTCCAGACTTCTACACCGCAAACCCGTCCAGACTTCTACACCGCAAACCCGCCCAGACTTACACACCGCAAACCCGCCCAGACTTATACACCCCAAACCCGCCCAGACTTACACACCGCAAACCCGTCCAGACTTCTACACCGCAAACCCGCCCAGACTTACACACCGCAAACCCGCCCAGACTTATACACCCCAAACCCGCCCAGACTTACACACCGCAAACCCGCCCAGACTTCTACACCGCAAACCCGTCCAGACTTCTACACCGCAAACCCGTCCAGACTTCTACACCGCAAACCCGCCCAGACTTACACACCGCAAACCCGCCCAGACTTATACACCCCAAACCCGCCCAGACTTACACACCGCAAACCCGTCCAGACTTCTACACCGCAAACCCGCCCAGACTTACACACCGCAAACCCGCCCAGACTTATACACCCCAAACCCGCCCAGACTTACACACCGCAAACCCGCCCAGACTTCTACACCGCAAACCCGTCCAGACTTCTACACCGCAAACCCGCCCAGACTTATACACCCCAAACCCGCCCAGACTTACACACCGCAAACCCGCCCAGACTTACACACCGCAAACCCGCCCAGACTTCTACACCGCAAACCCGCCCAGACTTACACACCGCAAACCCGCCCAGACTTATACACCCCAAACCCGCCCAGACTTACACACCGCAAACCCGCCCAGACTTACACACCGCAAACCCGCCCAGACTTATGCACCGCAAACCCGCCCAGACTTATACACCCCAAACCCGCCCAGACTTACACACCGCAAACCCGCCCAGACTTCTACACCGCAAACCCGCCCAGACTTACACACCGCAAACCCGCCCAGACTTACACACCGCAAACCCGCCCAGACTTACACACCGCAAACCCGCCCAGACTTCTACACCGCAAACCCGCCCAGACTTCTACACCGCAAACCCGCCCAGACTTCTACACCGCAAACCCGCCCAGACTTACACACCGCAAACCCGCCCAGACTTACACACCGCAAACCCGCCCAGTCTTACACACCGCAAACCCGCCCAGACTTCTACACCGCAAACCCGCCCAGACTTCTACACCGCAAACGTAATGCAATCATCAATATCACGATCAATCTCCCCCATATGACAGAAATGAGCAAATTTTCATAATATTCATGATTTCTCATTCGTTCTTGGAGAAAACTGAGAACGTTTGAGAGCCCGAGTTAGAAAATGGAACATGGTGCACGAAAAAAACCCGACGGGTTAGTTAGTGATAGTACCAGTGATGGTTATGCTAATGTTGCTAACGGATACACAGAACTAATGTTGACAAAAGTATCATTTCACTCTCTAACTGGAAACGTAATAACAGGTCAATAAATGCACTTGACCAGACACATTTTGGCTGATTTGAGCACTTTTCTAGTTTTTATGACTTGATTGAATCGTAAACTGGTCAGAACACAACAGAACATTACAGCCCTATATTTTATTACTTTCTACACTGTTCAAAAAGAAAGTGGCCACAAGGAATCAACCAAGCAAATCTGTGTGAGGAATAACAACACACTGAAGATCTGTGTGAGGAATAATGACACACTGAAGATCTGTGTGAGGAACAATGACATACTGAAGATCTGTGTGAGGAACAATGACACACTGAAGATCTGTGTGAGGAACAATGACACACTGAAGATCTGTGTGAGGAACAATGACACACTGAAGATCTGTGTGAGGAACAATGACACACTGAAGATCTGTGGAACCTGTTAGACGGATGTATACTTTCTTGCTTCAGTGTTTAAAAAGCAGGTCCCCCAGCTTAGTTTTGTCCTTTTTCAGACAATATAAAAACATATAAAGCTGTCTGCAAATGTGTGCATTGTGTCGCCATGGTTACAGTGGAACTATCCTCCATAGTCGATAGCCAGTTCTGGTTGAATTGTGACTATGCACCCAGTGTCCCTGTCTGAAGCTCTTCTGTTCCCAGCTGATCGACATGGCTCAGAAGATGGGCGCGGCCTTGCAGGTGGCAGACACGCTCATGTGGACCAAACCGTCCAAAGAGTCTAAGTCCAAAGGAAGCTCCGCCTCAGCCTCTAAAAGCAGCGGAGCAGCTCTGGGCACCAACCAGGCCCTGGGCCAGGCCATGTCCTCTGCTGCCAGTTACAAGAGCCTCCACATGCAAGCGGGTGAGAGGGGGTAAGGGGGTGAGAGGGGGTGAGAGAGAGGGTGAGAGAGGGTGAGAGGGGGTGAGAGAGGGTGAGAGAGGGTGAGAGAGGGTGAGAGAGGGTGAGAGAGGGTGAGAGGGGGTGTGAGAGGGGGTGAGAGAGGGTGAGAGAGGGGGTGAGAGAGGGGGTGAGAGAGGGTGAGAAAGGGTGAGAGGGGGTGAGAGACCATAGATTCTTCTCTCATGACACCTGGGGACGTGCGGACGTGTGGACATGGGGACGCGTGGACGTGGGGACGCGTGGATGTGTGGACGCTGACATACATTCTGTCTGTCTTTTCTTGGTCTGTAGTCTCATTGTTAAAGAAAGCTTAGTCAAATTCACGCCCTCGTTTGATCAGTCGATAGAGACGACGTACAAAGATCTAGAGCCTGGATCCTGGAATCTTAAAATATCTTGTCTGTGCAGAGCATGAGGAACTGAACATACGTGATGAAAAGGGAAACCGTGTGAAGTGTGTGCGTTCACGTATTTTTGGCACAAAGGCAAATCGTCACAGTGGAGTTAAACACTGAAGATGGCTTTGATTGTAGCGGCGCAGACACGAGGGTGTAAGAGACACGAGGGTGTAAGAGACACGAGGGGGTGTAAGAGACACGAGGGGGTGTAAGAGACACGAGGGTGTAAGAGACACGAGGGTGTAAGAGACACGAGGGTGTAAGAGACACGAGGGTGTAAGAGACACGAGGGTGTAAGAGACACGAGGGAGTAAGAGACACGAGGGTGTAAGAGACGAGGGGGTGTAAGAGACACAAGGGTGTAAGAGACACGAGGGGGTGTAAGAGACACGAGGGTGTAAGAGACACGAGGGGGTGTAAGAGACACGAGGGGGTGTAAGAGACACGAGGGGGTGTAAGAGACACGAGGGTGTAAGAGACACGAGGGGGTAAGAGACACGAGGGTGTAAGAGACACGAGGGGGTATAAGAGACACGAGGGTGTAAGAGACACGAGGGTGTAAGAGACACGAGGGGGTGTAAGAGACACGAGGGTGTAAGAGACACGAGGGGGTAAGAGACACGAGGGTGTAAGAGACACGAGGGGGTATAAGAGACACGAGGGTGTAAGAGACACGAGGGTATAAGAGACACGAGGGTGTAAGAGACACAAGGGGGTATAAGAGACACGAGGGTGTAAGAGACACGAGGGTGTAAGAGACACGAGGGGGTGTAAGAGACACGAGGGGGTAAGAGACACGAGGGGGTATAAGAGACACGAGGGTGTAAGAGACACGAGGGTGTAAGAGACACGAGGGTGTAAGAGACACGAGGGTGTAAGAGACACGAGGGAGTATAAGAGACACGAGGGAGTATAAGAGACACGAGGGTGTAAGAGACACGAGGGAGTATAAGAGACACGAGGGTGTAAGAGACACGAGGGTGTAAGAGACACGAGGGTGTAAAAGACACGAGGGTGTAAGACACGAGGGGTTGTAAGAGACGCGAGGGGGTATAAGAGACACGAGGGTGTAAGAGACACAAGGGTGTAAAAGACACGAGGGTGTAAGAGACACGAGGGGGTATAAGAGACACGAGGGGGTATAAGAGACACGAGGGTGTAAGAGACACAAGGGTGTAAGAGACACGAGGATGTAAGAGACACGAGGGTGTAAGAGACACGAGGGTGTAAGAGACACGAGGGGGTATAAGAGACACGAGGGTGTAAGAGACACAAGGGTGTAAGAGACACAAGGGGGTAAGAGACACGAGGGGGTAAGAGACACGAGGGGGTATAAGAGACACGAGGGTGTAAGAGACACAAGGGGGTGTAAGAGACACGAGGGTGTAAGAGACACGAGGGTGTAAGAGACACGAGGGGGTGTAAGAGACACGAGGGGGTAAGAGACACGAGGGGGTGTAAGAGACACGAGGGGGTGTAAGAGACACGAGGGTGTAAGAGACACGAGGGTGTAAGAGACACGAGGGTGTAAGAGACACGAGGGGGTGTAAGAGACACGAGGGGGTGTAAGAGACACGAGGGTGTAAGAGACACGAGGGTGTAAGAGACACGAGGGTGTAAGAGACACGAGGGGGTGTAAGAGACACGAGGGTGTAAGAGACACGAGGGGGTGTAAGAGACACGAGGGTGTAAGAGACACGAGGGGGTGTAAGAGACACGAGGGTGTAAGAGACACGAGGGGGTAAGAGACACGAGGGTGTAAGAGACACGAGGGTGTAAGAGACACGAGGGTGTAAGAGACACGAGGGGGTGTAAGAGACACGAGGGGGTGTAAGAGACACGAGGGTGTAAGAGACACGAGGGTGTAAGAGACACGAGGGGGTGTAAGACACGAGGGGGTGTAAGAGACACGAGGGTGTAAGAGACACGAGGGTGTAAGAGACGAGGGGGTGTAAGAGACACGAGGGTGTAAGAGACACGAGGGGGTGTAAGAGACACGAGGGGGTGTAAGAGACACGAGGGTGTAAGAGACACGAGGGTGTAAGAGACACGAGGGGGTATAAGAGACACGAGGGTGTAAGAGACACGAGGGGGTATAAGAGACACGAGGGTGTAAGAGACACGAGGGTGTAAGAGACACGAGGGGGTGTAAGAGACACGAGAGGGTAAGAGACACGAGGGTGTAAGAGACACGAGGGTGTAAGAGACACGAGGGTGTAAAAGACACGAGGGTGTAAGAGACACAAGGGTGTAAAAGACACGAGGGTGTAAGAGACACGAGGGGGTATAAGAGACACGAGGGTGTAAGAGACACGAGGATGTAAGAGACACGAGGGTGTAAGAGACACGAGGGTGTAAGAGACACAAGGGTGTAAGAGACACGAGGGGGTAAGAGACACGAGGGGGTAAGAGACACGAGGGGGTATAAGAGACACGAGGATGTAAGAGACACAAGGGTGTAAGAGACACGAGGGGGTAAGAGACACGAGGGGGTGTAAGAGACACGAGGGGGTATAAGAGACACGAGGGTGTAAGAGACACAAGGGTGTAAGAGACACGAGGGGGTAAGAGACACGAGGGGGTAAGAGACACGAGGGGGTATAAGAGACACGAGGATGTAAGAGACACGAGGGGGTGTAAGAGACACGAGGGTGTAAGAGACACGAGGGTGTAAGAGACACGAGGGGGTATAAGAGACACGAGGGTGTAAGAGACACAAGGGTGTAAGAGACACGAGGGTGTAAGAGACACGAGGGTGTAAGAGACACGAGGGAGTATAAGAGACACAAGGGGGTATAAGAGACATGAGGGTGTAAAAGACACGAGGGTGTAAGAGACACGATGGGTTGTAAGAGACGCGAGGGGGTATAAGAGACACGAGGGTGTAAGAGACACGAGGGGGTATAAGAGACACGAGGGTGTAAGAGACACGAGGGGGTGTAAGAGACACGAGGGTGTAAGAGACACGAGGGTGTAAGAGACACGAGGGGGTGTAAGAGACACGAGGGGGTAAGAGACACGAGGGGGTATAAGAGACACGAGGGTGTAAGAGACACGAGGGTGTAAGAGACACGAGGGTGTAAGAGACACGAGGGTGTAAGAGACACGAGGGGGTATAAGAGACACGAGGGGGTATAAGAGACACGAGGGAGTATAAGAGACACGAGGGGGTATAAGAGACACGAGGGGGTATAAGAGACACGAGGGTGTAAGAGACACGAGGGTGTAAAAGACACGAGGGTGTAAGAGACACGAGGGTGTAAGAGACACGAGGGAGTATAAGAGACACAAGGGGGTATAAGAGACATGAGGGTGTAAGAGACACGAGGGTGTAAGAGACACGAGGGAGTATAAGAGACACGAGGGGGTATAAGAGACACGAGGGTGTAAGAGACACGAGGGGGTATAAGAGACACGAGGGTGTAAGAGACACGAGGGGGTGTAAGAGACACGAGGGTGTAAGAGACACGAGGGTGTAAGAGACACAAGGGGGTAAGAGACACAAGGGGGTAAGAGACACGAGGGGGTAAGAGACACGAGGGGGTATAAGAGACACGAGGGTGTAAGAGACACAAGGGTGTAAGAGACACGAGGGGGTATAAGAGACACGAGGGTGTAAGAGACACAAGGGTGTAAGAGACACGAGGGTGTAAGAGACACAAGGGTGTAAGAGACACGAGGGTGTAAGAGACACGAGGGTGTAAGAGACACAAGGGGTTTAAGCTCCCAGGGACCCCTGGTAGAGGGGACCCGAGCTTGAAGGGGGAGAAATAGAGACCACCCGTGAAGGGTGAGGGAGAGTTTATTTCATATTTCATATATATATATATATATATATATATATATATATATATATATATATATATTGCCACAAAGTGATTAAATAATATAAATGTAAATGTCTTATTGGCCCCTCATTGTAGCTCTTTTAAGCGTTATATAATTTATTTGTGAGATGATAATGGTACTACCTGTCTCTCCCTCTCTCTCTCTGCCTCATGTAAACTCATGAAGCAGCGGCATAAAACAATGACTCACGCTGACGGTCACTCGCACTAGTGTGGACCTGTGTGTCGCGTTTATCCAGCCTTGTCACGCTGGGCTCTGACACACACGTGTGCACACGACACGTGCACACGACACGTGCACACGACACACAGCGTGTGCACGCGGCGGCGGCGTGACTCGGTTAACCGTAGATTTCAAAAACCCTACGAATAGTCTATCCTGGCCATAAAAATTGCGATAATTGAAAAAACTGTTAATCGTGACGTCCCTACGTGACGTCCCTATTAATGTACGTGTTTTGTTCCAGGGGTGTCTAAAGGGCCCTCACTGCCCCTGGACACAGATGACACAGGTTGAAGCGGCCCCCAGCCCCCCCTTGGACCCCCCCGGATCTCCCGAACCTGTGGACCCTGATAAGCCCAAACCCAAGAGCTCCAGGAGGAGAGCCAGAGCGGAGGAGGGCAACTAATGTCAGCGACGCTTCACATAGAGACAACCTGGATTTTTATATAGACTCTACATGGCAGAGCACTGGAGGACTAAAGGGGAGGGTCTGGAGGACTAAAGGGGGGGTCTGGGGGAGGGTCTGGAGGACTAAAGGGGAGGGTCTGGAGGACTTAAGGGGTGGGTGAGGGGGGTCTGGAGGACTAAAGGGGAGGGTCTGGAGGACTTAAGGGGAGGGTGAGGGGGGTCTGGAGGACTAAAGGGGAGGGTCTGGGGGGAGGGTCTGGAGGACTAAAGGGGAGGGTGAGGGGGGTCTGGAGGACTAAAGGGGAGGGTCTGGGGGGAGGGTCTGGAGGACTAAAGGGGAGGGTGAGGGGGGTCTGGAGGACTAAAGGGGAGGGTCTGGGGCAGGGTCTGGTGGACTAAAGAGGAGGGTGAGGGGGGGTCTGGAGGAAAAAAAGGGGAGGGTCTGGAGGACTAAAGGGGAGGGTCTGGAGGACTAAAGGGGAGGGTCTGGAGGACTAAAGGGGAGGGTCTGGGGGAGGGTCTGGAGGACTAAAGGGGAGGGTCTGGAGGACTAAAGGGGAGGGTCTGGGGGAGGGTCTGGAGGACTAAAGGGGAGGGTCTGGAGGACTAAAGGGGAGGGTCTGGAGGACTAAAGGGGAGGGTGATGGTGATTTCATGGTGCGCTCACACTAGCTCCACACTAGGACTACGGACAGAGACGTTTCGCCGTCTCTCGTACCTGCAGTAGTTGCTTGGGTGTATTTTCCCTTCTCCAGTTTCAGCACTTCAGCGTGACATGTAATCGAGCGACGCTACATGACATGTAACAATAATCATCCAACAATACTCTCCATGTCCAGCTAACAATATGTTTTCAAGTCATTTAACATTTTCTGTGGGAAATATGGATTTCCCTTCACTTCATTAAGTGTCTTCACTTCACGCTGTGACAATCATAGCTAAGAACATTGTTGTCTTTTCTGCTCTATTTTATGCTATAGTCAAATGTAAATAGTAAAAATAATGAAAGGTTTATTAGATGAATATGTTTAATAAAAAATCAAACTGAAATCTCCTTTGCTTTTTCATGTCTTGTTTTGGAAGCACAGGATCTCTCACACAAAGCTGTAGTGGCCCTGGTCAAGAGGCAAATCTGCAACCTTCTGGTTATTGGGCGTGGTCACATGTGCAGAAGACACTGCTGTGTTTCATGTATTTGATATAAAATGCCTCTCATATTTCAAGTTGAAGGTTAATATGATGAAAGAAATTACCTGGCCTTTATTTCACACAAGTAACTGAATTTTAGAATATTTATTTCACATGATTTATGAAAAGAGCCTAAATAAGTTTATGAATATTACAGCCGTGTGTCGTTTAATATGGCACATTTTGCTGGTAATAAATCTTGGTTAAAATTCACTTGATAGGGAAATATATGTGCATAAGGCTCTGCCTAAAGACGCAAGTGCTGTCAGTGAGTTATGGACGCATCCACAAAGATACACACACATATATATATATATATATATATATATATATATATATATATATATATATATATATATATATATATATATATATATATGTGTGTGTGTGTGTGTGTGTGTGTGTGTGTGTGTGTGTATATATATATATACACACACACACACACACACACACATATATATATATATATATATACACACACACACACACACACATATATATATATATATACACACACACATATATATATATATATATATATATATATATACACACACACACACACACACACATATATATATATATATATATATATATATATATATATATATACTACACACACACACACACATACACACACACAGAGATGAGATCCTGTGGTCCCCAAACCGGACACCCTCCGACCCCTGACTGCGCCTAGAAATTCTGTCCATTAAAACTATGAACAGAACCGGTGACAAAGGGCAGCCCTGAGGAGTCCAACATGCACTGGGAACAGGTCTGACTTACTGCCGGCAATGAATACAGCTCCTGCTCCGGTCATACAGGGACCGGACAGCCCTGAGCAAAGGGCCCCGGACCCCGTACTCCCGGAGAACCCCCCAAAGGACACCCCGAGGGACACAGTCGAAAGGCTTCTTCAGAACCACAAAGCACATGTGGACTGGTTGGGCAAACTCCCATGAACCCTCACATAATGTCACATACATATATAATACAACATTAGTCAATAACATTTTTGAAAACCTGTATTCTTACAGTGAGCAGAGTCGCCTCTCCACAGATCTTACCTACAACTGGCTCTGGAGGCATCACAACTTGTTTTCATGGAATCTACTTTTATAAGCTTTGAACCATGGTGTTCCCTCATCCCTGACACACTCACTGTGCCGGCCCCAGCTCTTTGGCCCCGTAGCCAAGGTCCCTGTCCCCACTTATGAGTAACGCATAGTCTAATATTGGGTACTTTTGGCAAGGACTTTGAATAGAATATTTTAATACAATATTCAAAGAGAGAACTCGTGATTTTGTACTAGGCAATTTTGAAAGCAGTTTTTACTAAATGGTTGTAATTTCCTGTAATCTGAGGTATATTCGATACATTAGTCAAATATACAGTTCACAGTAATGCATACTGCATTACTCTGTCCTCTGTCAGTGGCCCCTCTGTCAGTGGCACACGATTTTTAGAGGTGTGCAAATTTTTGTGACTTTTCGTCAATGTTCACTGGGTGAAAAATAGGGGGGTTGGTCCCGAGAAGAAGAAAGAAAGAATAATATTCCGATGCGAAAACAATGTTTCCCATTTTTCAAATATCATAAACTATACATTTTCGGAAAGTGCTCGCGCTTTCCTACCTCATGGTGTGGGTCCCTGGTCACTGACGGGTACTTTCGTTAATTTTGAGCGGGCTCCGCCCACTTTGTGTTTTTGGCCCTCTATACAGTAATAATGTTAAATTTTTGCATAACATGCTTATATGCACTGAACATGCAAGAGATGGGGAACGTATTCGTGAGCTACTTAGCGCAAATGAGTGCTTTATATGTAAAGTGCTTGTTTAGTGCGCACTTTTGCACGGGCTTCGCTCGTTTACAACGGTAATGTTCCATTTTCCTACTTCTAATTAGTATGCACGGGGCGTGCGTGAGTGGAGGAGTGCGTTAGTGAGTGTTTGGAAGTGAGCGAGCGCTTCGCGCACTACGTGCGCACTTTCGCAGTCGTGCTTTGCACGGCCTTACGAAATTAATAGGCCTCTCGCCAGCTTGTGGCGCTCGGGCCTAATAATAATAATACATTGGAGTTATCCAGACACAAAGACGCTTTACATTAGGAAAATCAGGACAAACAAAGAAAAATACTGACTTTAAGCGTTAAAGTTCACCATCCAGCAAAATGTTCAGCAGGACCTTTCAGTCAGAAACAATCATTTGCTATAACTTCATAAATCCTTCTGTAAGTAACGAATGATAAGTTAAACAAACAATAAATGAACAGTTAAATTATCATCAAGTAAAGTTCCTCTGCAAGTTAGAAACACTGGTGCTGGGCGTGGCACTGATCACATTTCCCTGGCTCAGATCTCCCTCGCTGTGCTAAAGTGGGCCGATCCTGACCCCAACACAGAGAGAGGACCAGAGCACCCAAGGGCCCACACTCACAGGTCTCGGGTCGAAGCTGCAAGTCTTGGGTTGAAGGTCCAAGTCTCGGGTTGAAGTTGCACTGATGACACATCGGCCAAAGCACAGAGCAACCTCCGTTTAAAGTTGTCCTCACATTCTAGTCATTTGATGATGTCATAATCTCAGATGGAGATCAGGACCCCCCAGACCCTCCCCTTTAGTCCTCCATAACCTCCCCCAGACCCTCCCCTTTATTCCTCCAGACCCTCCCCTTTATTCCTCCAGACCCTCCCCCAGACCCTCCCCCAGACCCTCCCCTTTATTCCTCCAGACCCTCCCCCAGACCCTCCCCTTTAGTCCTCCAGACCCTCCCCTTTATTCCTCCAGACCCTCCCCCAGACCCTCCCCTTTAGTCCTCCAGACCCTCCCCTTTATTCCTCCAGACCCTCCCCCAGACCCTCCCCTTTAGTCCTCCAGACCCTCCCCCAGACCCTCCCCTTTAGTCCTCCAGACCCTCCCCTTTATTCCTCCAGACCCTCCCCCAGACCCTCCCCTTTAGTCCTCCAGACCCTCCCCTTTATTCCTCCAGACCCTCCCCCAGACCCTCCCCTTTAGTCCTCCAGTGCTCTTTTCCATCTACATTCTATATAAAAAACTGAGGATGTTTGGAAAGAAATATCCAAACGTGTCGTATCGATCTCTTGACTTTATGTTCTTTCATGTGACACTATCACTTCTTTGGGGTTGAATAATGGCACAGCCTCCTGAGGCTGCTGTGAAAAACTAAATTGGCAGAAAAGACTTTGTGTCAGTCTTCTCCGTCCCACCCTCTTTTAATTATTCTGCTGTATGTCCTGGATGGGGGTATCGAGGCCCGGGAGCCTACAGCCCTCATCGCCAGAAGTCCCAAAGCGACATCCATTTCTGTACGTTTGTACTGTACTGGGGCTGTGGTGCAAGTGAATCAAGTACAAGATGTGGGAAAACTACTCATAAAGTTGCCTACAATATCTTTAGAAGTAAACATTAAGTATAAGTCTATGTGGCATACATTTCTGCGTATATCGGCGCATTATAAAGATCGAAAGCCGATGGATGACACTTTATATCTCTTGCTGTTCTGAAGTGACCCTAACACAAAATATTGATGTCCTAATCCGTCCTAATCTGTCCTCAGGCCCTGTCGATGCTGCTCTTTAGAGCCCACACTTCTCATCTTGTCTCTGCATTTGACCTTTCCTAAATCCACTGGTCTGTTGCTGTTGAGACCGCCGCCCGCACACTGATCCATGTCTCTCCCACTTTATGTCCATCGCAGTAATCCTGTCTGGCAAACTCCTGTGCACCGCGGAGTGCACTGCATTGTGAAGGGTTTGAACTCTGCTGCTGCCAAAATCACA
Organism: Eucyclogobius newberryi; assembly: GCF_026437365.1. Classification (NCBI taxonomy): domain Eukaryota; kingdom Metazoa; phylum Chordata; class Actinopteri; order Gobiiformes; family Gobiidae; genus Eucyclogobius; species Eucyclogobius newberryi. The sequence continues at coordinate 40,554,704 of NW_027316167.1, forward strand.
GTTTCACCCACATAATCCCACCAAATGAGGAGCAAGAGATGAGTAAACCCCAAAAACACAAGACAGGGAAAGGCCACGGGAACTGAACAAACAAAACTAATGGACCTTAGCCTCGGTGGAAAACAAACTGTCTCACAAGCTAACGAGGCTAACATAGCTAACTTTTCTTGCGCGGCTGCCGATAACCCTCTCCAGGCCCATCCCTATCGGAATGAAAGCTGCAAAAGTTAAAGGAGACCTCCAGCACAAAGGCAAACGCTTCTTCTTTTCCTCTGGATGTTCCGCACGAGGTTCGCCAACAACGAGAAAAGTTTCGCCACATCTGTGAGGAATTCAAGAAGAGAAAACTGAGGCATGGGTTTTCATTCTCATTGACTGTTGGTAAAAGACTTTTGAAGGTAAAAAACACATGCTCAAAACCCCAGAGAACCTTTGGTTATGTACATACATAAACTCTGTGACTAGTTGCACTTCATGGAGGGCGATTGGATCAGTGGGAACATGGGAAAATACGAACAGAAGGCGGTGGAGGAGCGAAGTGGTGTATACAGTTATTTGTGAGGATTGATGCCAGGAGCAGGTAAGGAGAAGTTTGGGGGGCGTGGCACCAGGACTAATGCAAGAAGCCGTTATATAATGAATACCTAAAGAGGGGAAGGATCGACTTGATTGCCTCATACAGACCAATCTCAATTCTGAACATGGACTATTGTATATACACCTCAATTATGTTCAAGATAATGAAACACATACTCAAAATGTAGTAAGGCAAGGCAAGTTTATTTGTAGAGCACAATTCGTACACAAGGCAGATCCAAATGCAACAGGGAAAAAAATCATCAAATCACAAAGAAATTACAGAAATCACAAAACAGTTTAAGACATAATTTATCTTAGATTTGAACATTGTCAGAGTAGAACCTGTCTCACTATCTTCAGGAAGAATGTTCCAGATTTTAGCTGCATAAAACTGAAACGTAGATTCACCATGTTTAGTCCTGACTCTGGCACCAGCAGGAGGCCGGTCCATGTTTAGTCCTGACTCTGGCACCAGCAGGAGGCCGCTCCATGTTTAGTCCTGACTCTGGCACCAGCAGGAGGCCGGTCCATGTTTAGTCCTGACTCTGGCACCAGCAGGAGGCCGCTCCATGTTTAGTCCTGACTCTGGCACCAGCAGGAGGCCGCTCCATGTTTAGTCCTGACTCTGGCACCAGCAGGAGGCCGCTCCATGTTTAGTCCTGACTCTGGCACCAGCAGGAGGCCGCTCCATGTTTAGTCCTGACTCTGGCACCAGCAGGAGGCCGCTCCATGTTTAGTCCTGACTCTGGCACCAGCAGGAGGCCGGTCCATGTTTAGTCCTGACTCTGGCACCAGCAGGAGGCCGGTCCATGTTTAGTCCTGACTCTGGCACCAGCAAGAGGTCGGTCCAGGTTTAGTCCTGACTCTGGCACCAGCAAGAGGCCGGTCCATGTTTAGTCCTGACTCTGGCACCAGCAGGAGGCCGGTCCATGTTTAGTCCTGACTCTGGCACCAGCAGGAGGCCGGTCCATGTTTAGTCCTGACTCTGGCACCAGCAAGAGGTCGGTCCATGTTTAGTCCTGACTCTGGCACCAGCAAGAGGCCGGTCCATGTTTAGTCCTGACTCTGGCACCAGCAGGAGGCCGGTCCATGTTTAGTCCTGACTCTGGCACCAGCAGGAGGCCGGTCCATGTTTAGTTCTGACTCTGGCACCAGCAGGAGGCCGGTCCATGTTTAGTCCTGACTCTGGCACCAGCAGGAGGCCGGTCCATGTTTAGTCCTGACTCTGGCACCAGCAGGAGGCCGGTCCATGTTTAGTCCTGACTCTGGCACCAGCAGGAGGCCGGTCCATGTTTAGTCCTGACTCTGGCACCAGCAGGAGGCCGGTCCATGTTTAGTCCTGACTCTGGCACCAGCAGGAGGCCGGTCCATGTTTAGTCCTGACTCTGGCACCAGCAGGAGGCCGGTCCAGGTTTAGTCCTGACTCTGGCACCAGCAAGAGGCCGGTCCATGTTTAGTCCTGACTCTGGCACCAGCAGGAGGCCGGCCCATGTTTAGTCCTGACTATGGCACCAGCAGGAGGCCGGTCCATGTTTAGTTCTGACTCTGGCACCAGCAGGAGGCCAGTCCATGTTTAGTCCTGACTCTGGCACCAGCAGGAGGCCGGTCCATGTTTAGTCCTGACTCTGGCACCAGCAGGAGGCCGGTCCATGTTTAGTCCTGACTCTGGCACCAGCAGGAGGCCAGTCCAGGTTTAGTCCTGACTCTGGCACCAGCAAGAGGCTGGTCTATGTTTAGTCCTGACTCTGGCACCAGCAGGAGGCCGGCCCATTTTTAGTCCTGACTATGGCACCAGCAGGAGGCCGGTCCATGTTTAGTTCTGACTCTGGCACCAGCAGGAGGCCGGTCCATGTTTAGTCCTGACTCTGGCACCAGCAGGAGGCCGGTCCATGTTTAGTCCTGACTCTGGATACCAGCAGGAGGCCGGTCCATGTTCAGTCCTGACTCTGGCACCAGCAGGAGGCCGGTCCATGTTTAGTCCTGACTCTGGCACCAGCAGGAGGCCGGTCCATGTTTAGTCCTGACTCTGGCACCAGCAGGAGGCCGGTCCATGTTTAGTCCTAACTCTGGCACCAGCAGGAGGCCAGTCCATGTTTAGTCCTGACTCTGGCACCAGCAGGAGGCCGGTCCATGTTTAGTCCTAACTCTGGCACCAGCAGGAGGCCGGCCCATGTTTAGTCCTGACTCTGGCACCAGCAGGAGGCCTGTCCATGTTTAGTCCTGAGTCTGGCACCAGCAGGAGGCCGGCCCATGTTTAGTCCTGACTCTGGCACCAGCAGGAGGCCTGTCCATGTTTAGTCCTGAGTCTGGCACCAGCAGGAGGCCGGTCCCTGAGGTCCTCAGAGTCTGAGATGGTTCATATGGCACTAACATGTCTGAGATGTACTTTGGTGCTAGGCCATGGAGAAACTTGTACACAAGCAGAGCTGCTTTAAAGTCTCTTCTCTGAGCCACAGGGGGCAGTGCAGAGACCTGAGAACAGGACTAATGTGATGGTACTTCCTGGTTCTAGTCAGGACCCGAGCAGCAGCGTTCTGGATGTACTGCAGCTGTTTTACAGCTCGTTTGGAGAGGCCAGTGAGCGGCCGTTACAGTCTAATCTACTGGAGACAAACGCATGGATAAGTCTCTCCAAGTCTGGTTTATACAATACACTTTTGATTTTGGCAATGATTTTTAGATGGTAAAAAGCTGCTGATGTTAGTGATTTGTGGCTGTTAAGAGCATCCACAGACTGATCTGTTGGATCCAGTGACAGAGTGAATTCGACAGTGAAACAGATCTGACTCGTCTGCATAATTGTGATAGGACACAATTTCGCTGTGTATCAGCTGACCTAACAGCAGGACCTTGACATTGAACAGAAGGGGTTCCAGGATTGACCCTTGGGGCCCCCCACAGGTCAAGGGCATGTGGTCTGAAACATCAGAGTTTGTTGGTGTAGCAGGTCTCAGGGAAGAGTTCATCATCGTTGACATCAGAACTCTTGATCTTGCTATATTTGGCATCATCTAAAGGCCTAATTTGATCAGACCTTCAAAATGGTTGAGAAGGTATATGGGGTGAGAGTGGAGATGGGAAGGAGAGTGAGGATACTGTAGTGGGAGTAGATGTTGTAGGGGAGGGGCCCCCGAGGGGAGGGACGATGACAGGGATGCTGTCGGGCCTGTCCCAGATGAGTCCAAGGCCTTTGATGAGGACTCTATGGGGAAACCTTTGAACAATTCTGTTCAAATGGTCGCGGTGAAGATTGTTGTGGTGCTGTTGCAGATGAGCTCTATGCTGGAGGTGGTAGAGGTGATTGGGGAGCAGCTGGAGCTGAATCATTTGCTATCTGCTCAGGACCCTGTTCAGGCCCAGTCCAATGCCTCAGAGCATGTGGCAGGTTCTCTGTCAGCACCCTCACTCCACCTCTGCACCCTCACTCCACCTCTGCACCCTCACTCCACCTCTACACCCTCACTCCACCTCTGCACCCTCACTCCACCTCTGCACCCTCACTCCACCTCTGCACCCTCACTCCACCTCTACACCCTCACTCCACCTCTGCACCCTCACTCCACCTCTGCACCCTCACTCCACCTCTGCACCCTCACTCCACCTCTGCACCCTCACTCCACCTCTGCACCCTCACTCCACCTCTACACCCTCACTCCACCTCTGCACCCTCACTCCACCTCTACACCCTCACTCCACCTCTGCACCCTCACTCCACCTCTGCACCCTCACTCCACCTCTGCACCCTCACTCCACCTCTGCACCCTCACTCCACCTCTGCACCCTCACTCCACCTCTGCACCCTCACTCCACCTCTGCACCCTCACTCCACCTCTACACCCTCACTCCACCTCTGCACCCTCACTCCATCCACCTCTACACCCTCACTCCACCTCTGCACCCTCACTCCATCCACCTCTACACCCTCACTCCACCTCTGCACCCTCACTCCATCCACCTCTACACCCTCACTCCACCTCTGCACCCTCACTCCACCTCTACACCCTCACTCCACCTCTGCACCCTCACTCCACCTCTGCACCCTCACTCCATCCACCTCTACACCCTCACTCCACCTCTACACCCTCACTCCACCTCTGCACCCTCACTCCATCCACCTCTGCACCCTCACTCCACCTCTACACCCTCACTCCACCTCTGCACCCTCACTCCACCTCTGCACCCTCACTCCACCTCTGCACCCTCACTCCACCTCTACACCCTCACTCCACCTCTACACCCTCACTCCACCTCCATTTCTCTTAAACAGGTCCTCTCGTTTCCAGAATAGATAGAAGTTCTCAATGTAGGGCAATCCTCTATGTGCAGCCGGATAAACTTGTTTATCTTCCTGTCGATGTTTGGAAGGGTTCCACTTAGGTGTGTTTGGATTTCCATTTTATCAAGCACGTCGAATAACTTCAAGAAGTCTCTTTTCAAGACTTCAGTCTGTTCCCGTCGTATATCCACTGCACCCACGTGCACAATCAGCTGTTAAACTCCTCGATAATTGGCCAAAAAATTAGGAATGAGGAACGTTATCTCAGAAACAGCGGTGCTGGAAAAAGAAGTTTTCATTTGTTCATGCATCACGTGACTTATCGACTCATCCCCTATCAGAACTGTCTCAATGACCTTGACATTTGACTCACTGGCATTTTGGCCACGCCATACCTTACAATTTTCCTGTGTTCATTTACTTCAGTCTCTGAAAGTGGTAAAAATCAGTTTGTAAGCTGTTTTTTAGGTAACTTTACATTATCTTTGTATCGTTTAGGCTTTGCACCGAGTTTGTTCCAAGATAAAGCTGGTCTTTATGGTCTTTAGACAGTTTTGGGAACGAGGCAGTCACTCCGGTGTAGGTTGAAGGGTTTTCTTGTTATATAAATATAGACTCACCACTGGATGACACTGGAATTGTATCTTGGAGTCCTTTTTCAGATTCTAAAGTGAATATCCATGCTTGTAGCTCTGAATTTTCGACAGCGTTCACAAGTCTGTTTCCCTTCATCTCCAGGACATGTCGCTGGCTTGTCAGATATAAGATAAGATAATCCTTTATTGTCCACACATGGGGAAATTTCAGTGTTACAACGCAGTAGATACAGGGGGAAAGGACAGATCACTTATAGGAAGTTTGAGAAAAAGAAAAAAAAAAGGTATGTTGTTAAAACTGTAAAAAAAATCTTAAAATCCTAGGTTTACTTAAAAGTCATAATTAAAAACTGATTAAAAAGCAAAATAGATAAAGCTATAGTAAGCTGGAGCAAGCAGGAAAGCGTCTGCGCTCTTCGGAAGCAGACAAATAAGGTTTTGATATATTGAAAGAATCCAGACTTTTATAGGTATTTGCAAATAAGGGGTTTTTATAACCAATAAATTAAACAAAGTTGTGCTGTCCCAGTAAGATTGTGTGTAACTCCGTCCACTAGAGGGCGCATGTTTTTCCGCACATTGCTTTTGTAGAGGAAGTTAGGCAGCGGCCATGTTTTGCTGTGTCACCAGTAAGCAGAAGTTGCAGCTCGTGTTGTTTTAATGCACAAAGTATCTTCCTCGGAGTTTAAGGGAGCATATGCTTGTAAGTTTGTCATTGTCATGTCATTATGACTTGTTCTACGTTTCTCTGGTCACAGTTCGAATAAATTCAAATGTATCCATATGCTAATTAGATCGCTAACTTATGCTAATCGCAGCTAGTTATGCTAACGATTTCCTATTGTCATTCTTTGGACCTCTGTTGTGAATTTTGAGCACATAAGCACTGCTAACCTGTGCTATACTTTAGTACTCATGCGTTTATGTGACTTGCTGTCTTTTATTTTCTGTATTAAGAGACTGATTGTTGTTTTTGTCTCTTTATGTTACAGTTTTACAAAAACTATTATTGAACTTGGAGCAATGGAGCAATAAACATGGCCCAAAGTCATTACAAAGTGTCTTCATTTCAAGTCAAGACTGTTCTCTATCTGCCGAACTAGACAGGCGTCTAGCGAGGGCAGAATAGTAAAAAAGCATTCATCCTAACAAGTTCCATCACGAAGATACCACCGCATCTACCATGGCTACTCCTCAAGACCAGGCATTGGAAGAAACTATGGACACCCGGTCAAGATGGACCAGAGCAAGCACCACTTCATCCGTCGCCGCTGCCAGGGCACGGGCAAAAGCAGAGGCTGCTAAGGCACAACTGTTATATGTGCAAAAAGAAGCTGAAATCTTAAAAGAACAAGCAGAACAGCTTAAAAAGAAAGCTGAACTCGACGCGGATCTGCACCTACTCAAGTCACAAAAGGAGGTTGCAGCAGCTGTAGCTGAGGCTCAAGCGTGGGAATCGTCTGTCCAGGAAGATGTAGACCAACAACAGCCCCAACTAGGTGCCATGCCACTCCTCGACCCGGAGCAGAGGACAAAGGACTATGTGCAACAACAAGTGGAAATACGTAAAGAGATGGAAACACCTGACAGATATGTTCCCAGCAAAACCAAACCTCTGCCGCCACCCACCAGAAAGAACAATGAAACAAATCATTACAGTGAGTTAAGTGATCACTCAATAAGCCAAAGATTTCAACCACTGCCACAAGTCAGTGCAAGTCCACTACAGTACAATATGGACTACAATCACTACCCATCAAAACCGGTCAGTGGTAACCCAGCCCACTTTTCTCCGTCTAATGAGCTTAGACACAATTATATTCCCAGTGACAATACAGGGTTAGCAAAGTATCTCATGAGAAGGGAAATGGTCAGCTCAGGTTTGCTCAAGTTTGATGACCAACCAGAGAATTACTGGGTTTGGAAATCCTCTTTTCAAAGTGCAGTACAAGAACTGAATTTGTCACCTCAAGAAGAGCTAGACCTGCTTGCCAAATGGCTTGGTCCTCAGTCCGCTGCACAAGCCCAACGCATCAGAGCCGCTTACATAGCCAACCCTAAAACAGGCCTTCACATGGTGTGGCAGAGGTTAGAAGATTGTTTTGGGGCACCAGAAATCATAGAACACGCCCTACTAAAGAAAATAGAAGATTTCTCAAATGTCAAGCAGAGAAAACCAGCGTCTAAGAGAGCTGGGAGACATTTTGACAGAACTTGAAGGTGCTAAGTTAAATGGCTTCCTACCCGGGCTCTCCCATCTGGACACAGCACATGGAGTTAACCCCATCTTATCCAAACTACCCTACCATCTACAGGAGAGGTGGGTCACAGTAGCTTCAAGGTACAAAAAAGAAAGGTGTGTCTCATATCCCCCTTTCTCATTCTTCGTGCACTTCATCAATGAAGAAGCTAAGACTCGTAACGACCCTAGCTTTGCTTGTGTTACAGGCTCCAATACGATGAATATAAAAACAGAAAAGACATTTAAACCAAAATATCAAACCTCAGTCAGAAAAACTGATGTGTCTCACGCAATAGGATCAAACCAAAGGGTAACCGACAAAGACAACCCCGATCCAGAAAAGGAGTGTCCTATTCACCACAAGCCTCACCCGTTAAGAAAATGTAGGCTTTTCAGAAGCAAGTCTTTAGCTGAAAGAAAAAACATAATAAAGGACAATTACATTTGCTTTAGGTGTTGTGCCTCAGTTCATCACATTGCTAAAGCCTGTACCAAACCAGTAAAATGTATAGAGTGCGGTAGTGAAAACCATCCCACAGCACTGCATCCAGAACCCATTCCACTAAAACCAGAGAGCCCTGCTGCCACTGAAGATCATGGCGGGGAGCAAAAGGAAACAGGTGCTGTTGATGTGACATCTAAATGTACTGAGGTATGTGGAAATTCATTCAGTCCAAGATCATGCTCTAAAATCTGCTTAGCAAAAGTCTTCCCTGCTGGCCAGCCAGCCAAACAGAGCAGTCAGAATGTATGTAGTCCTTGATGAGCAAAGCAACCGCTCGTTAGCAAAATCTGAATTCTTCAACACATTCAATATTAGAACCATACACACTTAAAACTTGTGCAGGTGTTATGGAAGTCACAGGAAGGCTTGCTAACAACTTTGTTATTGAATCGCTTGACAGCTCAGTACGAGTCTCCCTTCCTGCTCTTTTAGAATGTGACATGATACCTGATGACAGATCAGAAATCCCATCTCCAGAGGTAGCCATTCAATATTCTCATCTGACAGCAGTTGCAGACAAGGTACCTGCTGTTGACAAAAACGCAGACATCCTCCTTCTCCTCGGCAGAGACGTTCTTCAATTACACAAGGTTCGCAGACAGTGCAACGGGCTATGCAACGAACCCTATGCTCAACGTCTTGAGTTCGGATGGGTCATTGTGGGAGAGGTTTGTCTCGACAAAAAGCACAAAACAAAAGACATCAATGTTTACAGGACTCACATTCTTCAAAGCGGACGTGCCACTCTTTTCAGCCCATGTGAGAATGTTTTTAATGTAAAAGAGGGTCCAAAAGACACAACTCCTCCGGTGAACCTCAATGCCTCTATGTACCCCTTTGAACCAGAAGCAGACATAATTGGCAGTGAGGTATTTCAGAGAACACAGGATGACGACAAACCTGCACTCTCGATCGAAGACAAATGTTTCTTGGAGACGTTAGACAAACACGTGTACAAAGACAATGACAACACTTGGGTCGCTCCCTTGCCTTTTCGTTCTCCACGTTGCCGCCTTCCAAACAACAAACCACAGGCTCTAAAAAGACTTCAGTCTCTACGATACACACTAGCCAAAAAACCAACAATGAAGGAACATTTCATTGACTTTATGCAAAAAATGTTTGATGCAGGTCAAGCGGAGCCAGCCCCTCCCCTCAAAGAAGACCAGGAGTGCTGGTACCTGCCCATGTTTGGTGTGTATCATCCACAAAAGTTGGATCAGATTAGAGTAGTGTTTGATTCCAGCTCCAAATACGAAGGTGTCTCGCTAAATGACACACTTCTCAGCGGACCTGACATGAACAATACTCTTCTGGGTGTTTTAACCCGCTTTCGCAAAGAACCAGTCGCTATCACAGCCGATGTTCAACAGATGTTTTACTGTTTTACAGTTAGTGAGAAACACCGTGACTTTTTACGTTTTTTGTGGTTCGAAGATAATAACCCACAAAAACCCATCAGAGAATTTAGGATGACAGTGCATGTGTTCGGGAACAGTCCCTCGCCAGCCATAGCCATATACTGTCTCCGTCGTGCCGCCCTGGAAGCTACAAACTCCTCGCTAAGAGCAAAAGAGTTCATCCTCCGCAACTTCTACGTTGATGATGGCCTTGCATCATTCCCCACTGCAGAAACGGCTATAACAACCCTGCAAACTTCACAAAAAATGCTTTCCGAATCCAACATCAGGCTACACAAGGTGGCATCTAACAGCAATGATGTCATGCAAGCGTTCCCGCCATCAGACAGAGCCAAAGATTTAAAAGATTTGGATTTCAGCGCTGACCCGTTGCCTCTACAAAGAAGTCTGGGTCTCTCGTGGAACCTAGAGTCAGACTGTTTCACATTCCGTGTATCTCAAGAAGAAAAACCCACAACAAAAAGAGGTATACTCTCTACAGTTAACAGTCTCTTTGACCCCCTTGGTTTCACTGCACCAGTTACACTTGGAGGAAAGCACATGATGAGAGAACTGACAACTGAACAGTACGAGTGGGATGCAGAGCTTCCAGCTGAAAAACAAGAGCAGTGGAAAATGTGGAGAGACTCAATCAAAGACTTGGAACAGTTGCAAATTCCCAGACCGTACGTTCCTGTTTCGCTGTCCACTCAAACTCAATACAGAGAACTGTGCGTCTTTTCAGATGAGTCAAACACCGCCATCGCTGCAGTAGCCTACTTGAAAACGGTGTCTATTTCTGGAGACTGTCATGTGGGCTTTATCATGGGGAAATCGAAATTTGCACCTCGCCCAGCGCACACTATCCCACGTCTTGAACTGTGTGCTGCAGTGCTAGCTGTTGAAATGGCAGACTTTATTAGAGATGAAGCAGACATTGACATTGACCAAGTAACATTCCATACAGACAGCAGAATTGTGTTAGGCTACATTCATAACACTTCACGGCGTTTCTATGTTTATGTGTCCAACAGGATTACAAGAATCAGAAAGTCTTCTCACCCAAACCAGTGGCACTATATCTGTACTGAGGAAAACCCAGCAGACCATGGGACCCGTCCAGTCACCGCCGCTGCTCTCAAAGACACAAACTGGTTTTCTGGACCTGCACTTCTGGTAAAGCTTTTCGACAACCACTCGACGCAGGCAAGTTTTGACTTGGTGCAACCTAACGCAGACATGGAGATCCGTCCAGTAGTCACCATAATGAGTACAAACGTCAAAAAAGACAAACTAGGAGCAATCAGATTTGAGAGATTCTCCACCTGGAAATCCGCAGTCCGTGCCGTTTCCAGTCTTATCAAAAAGGCAAAAAATATGTCAAGTCCACAAAATGACACAAACGACAGGGAGGTCAGTGTGCAGGCGACAACAGTGATCCTAAAAGCCTTGCAACAAGACTGTTTTGCAAAAGAACTGCAATGCATCTCAAAAAAGGAACAACTCCCAAAACAAAGTTCACTCAAAAAGTTAGCTCCATTTCTTGACAAAGATGGACTAATCAGAGTAGGTGGGCGCATATCCTCATCCGAACTGAGTTTTGAAGAAAAACACCCACTCATCGTTCCAAAGAGCCATGTTGCCATTCTGTTGATAAGACATTACCATGAACAAGTTGCCCACCAGGGGCGCCATTTTTCTGAAGGTGCAGTTAGATCAGCAGGAATATGGCTCATCGGAAGTAAAAGACTTGTGTCAAGTGTCATACACAAATGTGTCACATGTAAAAAGTTAAGAGGCAAACAAGAAACACAACAAATGTCCCAGTTGCCTTCTGACAGACTGACCCCCGAACCGCCTTTTACACGTGTAGGATTAGATGTTTTCGGCCCATGGACTGTGACCTCCCGCAAAACAAGAGGAGGTCATGCTGAAAGTAAAAGATGGGCACTCATGTTTTCTTGTCTCAGCACTAGAGCGGTGCATATAGAAATAATCGAATCCATGACAACAGCAAGCTTTATTAATGCGCTCAGACGTTTCACTGCAATAAAAGGACCAGTCAAAATGCTCCGATCAGACAGAGGAACAAACTTCATGGATGCATGTAAAGAGCTCAACCTCAACTCGGATGATTCAAATCTAAAAACGTATTTGCAGGACAACAAGTGCACATGGTCATTTAACCCTTCCCACTCTTCTCATATGGGTGGAGTGTGGGAGAGGATGATTGGCATTGCAAGGCGTATTCTAGATGCTCTTCTGCTCAAAACAGGCATGACTTCCTTGACACATGAAATGCTTACTACTCTAATGGCAGAAGTCACTGCTATTATGAACTCCAGACCACTAGTGCCAATATCTTCAGACCCAGAATCTCCTGCTGTCCTCTCCCCTTCTATGCTCTTAACCCAAAAAACGGACTCTCTTGCCCCTCCTGCAGGGGACTTTGACATGCATGACCTGTCCAACAAACACTGGAAAAGAGTTCAGGGATTAGCAGATGCATTCTGGAAACGATGGAAAATGGACTATCTATCAACACTACAGCCACGAAGGAAATGGAACACTGAAAAAGACAATCTACAAGTTGGAGATGTTGTACTACTTAAGGATTTACAAGCCAAAAGGATGGACTGGCCTCTCGCCCTTGTAGTCAAAACCTTACCCAGCCAAGATAATAACGTCCGTAAAGTTGAAGTCAAAGTTTCTAGACAGGGTACTGCTAAAGTTTATTTGAGACCAATTTCAGATGTGATTCTGTTGCTGCGTAGTCAAGTGTAATAGTGTGGTATAATATGTTATACCAGGCGGGGAGTGTGCTGTCCCAGTAAGATTGTGTGTAACTCCGTCCACTAGAGGGCGCATGTTTTTCCGCACATTGCTTTTGTAGAGGAAGTTAGGCAGCGGCCATGTTTTGCTGTGTCACCAGTAAGCAGAAGTTGCAGCTCGTGTTGTTTTAATGCACAAAGTATCTTCCTCGGAGTTTAAGGGAGCATATGCTTGTAAGTTTGTCATTGTCATGTCATTATGACTTGTTCTACGTTTCTCTGGTCACAGTTCGAATAAATTCAAATGTATCCATATGCTAATTAGATCGCTAACTTATGCTAATCGCAGCTAGTTATGCTAACGATTTCCTATTGTCATTCTTTGGACCTCTGTTGTGAATTTTGAGCACATAAGCACTGCTAACCTGTGCTATACTTTAGTACTCATGCGTTTATGTGACTTGCTGTCTTTTATTTTCTGTATTAAGAGACTGATTGTTGTTTTTGTCTCTTTATGTTACAGTTTTACAAAAACTATTATTGAACTTGGAGCAATGGAGCAATAAACATGGCCCAAAGTCATTACAAAGTGTCTTCATTTCAAGTCAAGACTGTTCTCTATCTGCCGAACTAGACAGGCGTCTAGCGAGGGCAGAATAAAAGTAATGAGCATTACAAAACTCATTCATAACTTTCAAGTTATATCTCTATAACAATAAGAGAAGGGAACCTTGTTTTGACAGATGAACGAGAAAACGTATGTGCGTCCCAGTGGAGGACCACAAGATCACATCTGGAGGGACATTTGCTGGGAAAATGTGTCACTTTTGTCATAACACCATGTCAGAGAGCCAATTACTCACAAGGGAATAATCAGAAGAAATTGTGGCAGCCAGGAGGAAACACACTATCATGTGTTTCGGGACTGTTCTGCTGCTGACAAATATTAAACTGAAATTAACAATACACTGCAGGCTGTTTTTCACATGGCCATCCCTCTGAACCTGTGCCCCAAAACTCCTACCATAATCACAATAAACGGTTCATTTTGGATCCTTCTTTTGGCATCAGGAAAAAAGGCTATCACAAAGAAATGGCAGACATAAACCACACCAACAAAAAACATTCACTTCATTTGGAAATGGACAAGTTTGATAGACTTTGGTCCCAGTGGGACTTTTATTTCTATTTGAATGTGCCGTTATTATTAATTAAAATATAGAAAAGAAAAATAGATGACTTAATTTAATTGTCGAGTCTTAATAAATTGTATTTTCTATAATTGTGCAATAGTGGCATTTCATCTGCTTTTTGGCCATCACTTTTAAAGCCTTTCCATGTCTTTCCATGGCCGACTGCCCGGCTCGGCCCCACACAGTGATACAGTCTGAGTCGTGGGAGAGGATGATTGCATGGAAATACAAATTCCAAGAATTCCTTCAAAGCTTTTCATGTGATTTTATTTTACAATCTGATAGAAAACTTTAATACCTTTAGTCATCCAGACTTCAAATCTCAAATTTGTGCTGTTAGGTGCAAAACTCACATCATTGGTCAACTAGTTCAAGATGTTTGTAATCTTTATTTAGTTTGTACGTTTGGATCAGCTCTTTCCAGGTCGTAAGCAAAGATTTCACTTAAGGATTCTCTAGCTCCTCCAAACAACTGAACCATTGGTCAAGGCCTGCACAGGAACCTCTGGCACGACACCACTCTCCTCAATGGAATACCTTTCCATTGAGCTTCATATTCTGGATCACAGCAAAGTTCTGATTTAAGCTGAGATAAAGTCATTCTTTAGACAAGACAACCCCAACCTCCGTTTTCTTTTGATAATTGTAAAGTTTTGAACCTAATAAGGCGGTTCTTGGCGTTTGATTTCAATTCTAATGGGATATGAGTACATTTTTCAAGGTCTTTTTAATAGTATTAAAAAAAAAATCCCCAAATTGTTGCTCGATCTCTAAGGAGTGCCACACTTAAATATCTAAGAGAGTCCGTTTGCCATTTAAATGGATAAGTCTCTAAAGGTCAAAGCGGTTGGCCAGAATGAGATGATTTAATTTTTTGGCTCATGTAATTTTGTAATTTATATCTGAAAAAAGGCATATCTACTTTAACATTTGGATTTGATGGATGGAAACCTCTAGAATTGCTGTTATTCTTCTAATAGAAAAGTGAAGCGAAGCGGATGAGGAAATTACACTTCAACCTTATGACAATTGTATTATAAATAGTTGTCATTTGGCATTAGTGTTGCAGATAACACTTGTCTCATGTGGCGCTTTGCATTCCAACAGCTCTTCAGCCGAGTTCTTGTTTTTGTGTCGGTTTGTGTTTACCATGCAGCACCTCCCCCCTCGTCTCCCCCCTCGTCTCCCCCCTCGTCTCCCCCCTCGTCTCGCCCCTCGTCTCCTCCTTCGTCTCCCCCCCTCGTCTCCCCCCTCGTCTCGCCCCTCGTCTCCTCCTTCGTCTCCCCCCCTCGTCTCCCCCCTCGTCTCGCCCCTCGTCTCCTCCTTCGTCTCCCCCCTCGTCTCCCCCCTCGTCTCGCCCCTCGTCTCCTCCTTCGTCTCCCCCCCTCGTCTCCCCCCTCGTCTCGCCCCTCGTCTCCCCCTTCGTCTCCCCCCCTCGTCTCCCCCCTCGTCTCGCCCCTCGTCTCCTCCTTCGTCTCCCCCCCTCGTCTCCCCCCTCGTCTCGCCCCTCGTCTCCTCCTTCGTCTCCCCCCCTCGTCTCACCCCTCGTCGTCTCCTCCTTCGTCTCCCCCCCTCGTCTCCCCCCTCGTCTCGCCCCTCGTCTCCTCCTTCGTCTCCCCCCCTCGTCTCCCCCCTCGTCTCGCCCCTCGTCTCCTCCTTCGTCTCCCCCCCTCGTCTCCCCCCTCGTCTCGCCCCTCGTCTCCTCCTTCGTCTCCCCCCCTCGTCTCCCCCCTCGTCTCACCCTTCGTCTCCCTCCTCGTCTCCCCCCCTCGTCTCACCCTTCGTCTCCCCCCTCGTCTCCCCCCTCGTCTCCCCCCTCGTCTCGCCCCTCGTCTCCTCCTTCGTCTCCCCCCTCGTCTCCCCCCTCGTCTCCCCCCTCGTCTCGCCCCTCGTCTCCTCCTTCGTCGTCTCCCCCCTCGTCTCCCCCCTCGTCTCGCCCCTCATCTCCTCCTTCGTCTCCCCCCCTCGTCTCCCCCCTCGTCTCGCCCCTCGTCTCCTCCTTCGTCTCCCCCCCTCGTCTCCCCCCTCGTCTCGCCCCTCGTCTCCTCCTTCGTCTCCCCCCCTCGTCTCACCCCTCGTCTCGCCCCTCGTCTCCTCCTTCGTCTCCCCCCCTCGTCTCCCCCCTCGTCTCGCCCCTCGTCTCCTCCTTCGTCTCCCCCCCTCGTCTCCCCCCTCGTCTCGCCCCTCGTCTCCTCCTTCGTCTCCCCCCCTCGTCTCACCCCTCGTCTCGCCCCTCGTCTCCTCCTTCGTCTCCCCCCCTCGTCTCCCCCCTCGTCTCGCCCCTCGTCTCCTCCTTCGTCTCCCCCCCTCGTCTCACCCTTCGTCTCCCTCCTCGTCTCCCCCCCTCGTCTCACCCTTCGTCTCCCTCCTCGTCTCCCCGCGGGCGGGCTCTTAGGGGGCGGGCTCTTAGGGGCGGGCTCTTAGGGGGTGGGATCTTAGGGGGCGGGCTCTTAGGGGCGGGCTCTTAGGGGCGGGCTCTTAGGGGGCGGGCTCTTAGGGGGCGGGCTCTTAGGGGCAGGCTCTTAGGGGGCGGGCTCTTAGGGGGTGGGCTCTTAGGGGCTGGCTCTTAGGGGGCGGGCTCTTAGGGGGGGGTGGGCTCTTAGAGGGCGGGCTCTTAGGGGGCGGGCTCTTAGGGTAGTAGGGCAGCTCCAGCACGATCCTCTGCTTCCGCCTACTTTTCCCATCAACAATATTTCATATTTGAGTTCTGTGTCTGTTATTGCTGGTCACATCTCTCCTTCTTCCTCTCAGAGTGCTACAGACTCAGACACTGCCCGAGCTGGAGATAAGATAATCCTTTAATGTCCACACAAGGGGAAATTTTGTTCCTGATGCTCCTCAAACGCCTGGAGGAAGGACATGGGACGCTAATGTCTTATGAACATTGTTTGATCTGTTTTTCACTGTCGACCTTTGAGGCAACTGCTGTTATGATGAATTAATTAATTTAAATTTAAATTAAGGTGGAAACATTTGATGAACAAACACAACAGACATTTGATGGACATGACTGACGGTTGGATAAGCCAATCAGGGACAGGCATTGGCCATCTTTATTAAAACAGGTAAATAAACGGATCTGATTGTTGGATCTGATTGTGACACTGTAGTTGTCCCCAGGGCTCACAAAGAACAAAAGACAACATCTATGGAGTAATAGTGAAGACGACTAGACAGAGTACAATGGCTGGAGCCGATGCTGATCATTTCAAAGCACTAGAGTCTGGACTTCAGTGACCAGAGGATTGAAGGATGTTCAGCTCACACGGAACATCTCGGGTTGTTGGTTTCAACCCTTGAACCCCAATTATTAAGTCTATTTATCAATTATTAGTGGCATCATGTCAATTATATGCTGATGAAACTATCGTCTCTCCTCCTCCTCTCTTCCTCCTCTCTCCCCCTCCTCTCCTACTCCTCCTCCTCTCTTCCGCCTCTCTCCTCCTCCTCTCTTCCTCCTCTCTCCTCCTCCTCTCCTCCGCCTCTCTCCTCCTCTCTCCCCCTCCTCTCCCCCTCCTCTCCTTCGCCTCTCCCCCTCCTCTCCTCCTCCTTTCCTCTGCCTCTCTCCTCCTCCTCTCTCCCACTCCTCTCCCCCTCCTCTCCTCCGCCTCTCTCCTCCTCCTCTCTTCCTCCTCTCCCCCTCCTCTCTCCTCTCCCCCTCCTTTCCTCCTCCTCCTCTCTCCTCCTCCTCCTCCTCTCTTCCTCCTCTCTCCCCCTCCTCTCCTACTCCTCCTCCTCTCTCCTCCTCCTCTCTCCTCCTCCTCTCTTCCTCCTCTCTCCTCCTCCTCTCTCCCCCTCCTCTCCCCCTCCTCTCCTCTGCCTCTCTCCTCCTCCTCTCCTCCTCCTCTCTTCCTCCTCTCCCCCTCCTCTCTCCCCCTCCTCTCCTCCTCCTCTCTTCCTCCTCTCCTCCTCCTTTCTTCCTCCTCTCCTCCTCTCCTCCGCCTCTCTCCCCCTCCTTTCCTCCTCCTCCTCTCTCCTCCTCCTCCTCCTCTCCCCCACCTCTCCTCCTCCTCTCTTCCTCCTCTCTCCCCCTCCTCTCCTACTCCTCTCCTCCTCCTCTCTCCTCCTCCTCTCCTCCGCCTCTCTCCCCCTCCTCTCCTCCTCCTCTCCTCCTCCTCTCTTCCTCCTCTCCTCCTCCTCTCCCCCTCCTCTCCTTCTCCTCTCCTCCGCCTCTCTCCTCCTCTCTTCCTCCTCTCCTCCTCCTCTCTTACTCCTCTCCTCCTCCTCTCGTCCGCCTCTCTCCCCCTCCTTTCCTCCTCCTCCTCTCTCCTCCTCCTCCTCTCCCCCTCCTCTCCTCCTCCTCTCTTCCTCCTCTCTCCCCCTCCTCTCCTACTCCTCCTCTCTCCTCCTCTCCTCCGCCTCTCTCCTCCTCCTCTCTCCCCCTCCTCTCCTCCGCCTCTCCTTCGCCTCTCCCCCTCCTCTCCTCCTCCTTTCCTCTGCCTCTCTCCTCCTCCTCTCTCCCACTCCTCTCCCCCTCCTCTCCTCCGCCTCTCCTCCTCTCTCCCCCTCCTCTCCCCCTCCTCTCCTTCGCCTCTCCCCCTCCTCTCCTCCTCCTTTCCTCTGCCTCTCTCCTCCTCCTCTCTCCCACTCCTCTCCCCCTCCTCTCCTCCGCCTCTCTCCTCCTCCTCTCTTCCTCCTCTCCCCCTCCTCTCTCCTCCTCTCCCCCTCCTTTCCTCCTCCTCCTCTCTCCTCCTCCTCCTCTCTTCCTCCTCTCTCCCCCTCCTCTCCTACTCCTCCTCCTCTCTCCTGCTCCTCTCTCCTCCTCCTCTCTTCCTCCTCTCTCCTCCTCCTCTCTCCCCCTCCTCTCCCCCTCCTCTCCTCTGCCTCTCTCCTCCTCCTCTCCTCCTCTCTTCCTCCTCTCCCCCTCCTCTCTCCCCCTCCTCTCCTCCTCCTCTCTTCCTCCTCTCCTCCTCCTTTCTTCCTCCTCTCCTCCTCTCCTCCGCCTCTCTCCCCCTCCTTTCCTCCTCCTCCTCTCTCCTCCTCCTCCTCTCCCCCACCTCTCCTCCTCCTCTCTTCCTCCTCTCTCCCCCTCCTCTCCTACTCCTCTCCTCCTCCTCTCTCCTCCTCCTCTCCTCCGCCTCTCTCCCCCTCCTCTCCTCCTCCTCTCCTCCTCCTCTCTTCCTCCTCTCCTCCTCCTCTCCCCCTCCTCTCCTTCTCCTCTCCTCCGCCTCTCTCCTCCTCTCTTCCTCCTCTCCTCCTCCTCTCTTACTCCTCTCCTCCTCCTCTCGTCCGCCTCTCTCCCCCTCCTTTCCTCCTCCTCCTCTCTCCTCCTCCTCCTCTCCCCCTCCTCTCCTCCTCCTCTCTTCCTCCTCTCTCCCCCTCCTCTCGTCCTCCTTTCCTCTGCCTCTCTCCTTCTCCTCTCTCCCACTCCTCTCCCCCCCTCTCCTCCGCCTCTCTCCTCCTCCTCTCTCCCTCCTCTCTTCCTCCTCTCCTCCTCCTCTCTTACTCCTCTCCTCCTCCTCTCCTCCTCCTCTCTCCTCCTCTCCCCCTCCTTTCCTCCTCCTCCTCCTCTCTTCCTCCTCTCCTCCTCCTTTCTTCCTCCTCTCCTCCTCTCCTCCGCCTCTCTCCCCCTCCTTTCCTCCTCCTCCTCTCTCCTCCTCCTCCTCTCCCCCACCTCTCCTCCTCCTCTCTTCCTCCTCTCTCCCCCTCCTCTCCTACTCCTCTCCTCCTCCTCTCTCCTCCTCCTCTCCTCCGCCTCTCTCCCCCTCCTCTCCTCCTCCTCTCTTCCTCCTCTCCTCCTCCTCTCCCCCTCCTCTCCTTCTCCTCTCCTCCTCCTCTCTTACTCCTCTCCTCCTCCTCTCGTCCGCCTCTCTCCCCCTCCTTTCCTCCTCCTCCTCTCTCCTCCTCCTCCTCTCCCCCTCCTCTCCTCCTCCTCTCTTCCTCCTCTCTCCCCCTCCTCTCCTCCTCTTTTCCTCTGCCTCTCTCCTTCTCCTCTCTCCCACTCCTCTCCCCCCCTCTCCTCCGCCTCTCTCCTCCTCCTCTCTCCCTCCTCTCTTCCTCCTCTCCTCCTCCTCTCTTACTCCTCTCCTCCTCCTCTCCTCCTCCTCCTCTCTCCTCCTCTCCCCCTCCTTTCCTCCTCCTCTCTCCTCCTCCTCCTCTCCCCCTCCTCTCCTCCTCCTCTCTTCCTCCTCTCTCCCCCTCCTCTCCCCCTCCTCTCCTCCGCCTCTCCTCCTCCTCTCCTCCTCCTTTCCTCCGCCTCTCTCCTCCTCCTCTCCCCCTCCTCTCCTCCTCCTCTCCTCCCCCTCCTCTCCTCCTCCTCTCCCCCTCCTCTCCACCTCCTCTCTTCCTCCTCTCTCCCCCTCCTCTCCTACTCCTCCTCCTCTCTCCTCCTCCTCTCCTCCGCCTCTCTCCTCCTCCTCTCTCCCCCTCCTCTCCCCCTCCTCTCCTCCGCCTCTCCCCCTCCTCTCCTCCTCCTTTCCTCTGCCTCTCTCCTCCTCCTCTCTCCCACTCCTCTCCCCCTCCTCTCCTCCGCCTCTCTCCCCCTCCTCTCTTCCTCCTCTCTTCCTCCTCTCCTCCTCCTCTCTTACTCCTCTCCTCCTCCTCTCTCCTCCTCTCCCCCTCCTTTCCACCTCCTCCTCTCTCCTCCTCCTCCTCTCCCCCTCCTCTCCTCCTCCTCTCTTCCTCCTCTCTCCCCCTCCTCTCCCCCTCCTCTCCTCCGCCTCTCCCCCTCCTCTCCTCCTCCTTTACTCCGCCTCTCTCCTCCTCCTCTCCTCCTCCTCTCCCCCTCCTCTCCTCCTCCTTTCCTCTGCCTCTCTCCTCCTCCTCTCCTCCCCCTCCTCTCCTCCTCCTCTCCCCCTCCTCTCCTCCTCTTCTCTTCCTCCTCTCTCCCCCTCCTCTCCTACTCCTCTCCTCCTCCTCTCTCCTCCTCCTCTCCTCCGCCTCTCTCCCCCTCCTCTCCTCCTCCTCTCCTCCTCCTCTCTTCCTCCTCTCCTCCTCCTCTCCCCCTCCTCTCCTCCTCCTCTCCTCCGCCTCTCTCCTCCTCTCTTCCTCCTCTCCTCCTCCTCTCTTACTCCTCTCCTCCTCCTCTCGTCCGCCTCTCTCCCCCTCCTTTCCTCCTCCTCCTCCTCTCTCCTCCTCCTCCTCTCCCCCTCCTCTCCTCCTCCTCTCTTCCTCCTCTCTCCCCCTCCTCTCCTACTCCTCCTCTCTCCTCCTCCTCTCCTCCGCCTCTCTCCTCCTCCTCTCTCCCCCTCCTCTCCTCCGCCTCTCCCCCTCCTCTCCTCCTCCTTTCCTCCGCCTCTCTCCTCCTCCTCTCTCCCTCCTCTCTTCCTCCTCTCCTCCTCCTCTCTTACTCCTCTCCTCCTCTCCTCCTCCTCTCTCCTCCTCTCCCCCTCCTTTCCTCCTCCTCCTCTCTCCTCCTCCTCCTCTCCCCCTCCTCTCCTCCTCCTCTCTTCCTCCTCTCTCCCCCTCCTCTCCCCCTCCTCTCCTCCGCCTCTCCCCCTCCTCTCCTCCTCCTTTCCTCCGCCTCTCTCCTCCTCCTCTCCTCCTCCTCTCCCCCTCCTCTCCTCCTCCTCTCCTCCCCCTCCTCTCCTCCTCCTCTCCACCTCCTCTCTTCCTCCTCTCTCCCCATCCTCTCCTACTCCTCCTCCTCTCTCCTCCTCCTCTCCTCCGCCTCTCTCCTCCTCCTCTCTCCCCCTCCTCTCCCCCTCCTCTCCTCCGCCTCTCCCCCTCCTCTCCTCCACCTTTCCTCTGCCTCTCTCTCTCCTCCTCCTCTCTCCCACTCCTCTCCCCCTCCTCTCCTCCGCCTCTCTCCCCCTCCTCTCTTCCTCCTCTCCTCCTCCTCTTCCCCTCCTCTCCTCCTCCTCTCTTCCTCCTCTCTCCCCCTCCTCTCCCCCTCCTCTCCTCCGCCTCTCCCCCTCCTCTCCTCCTCCTTTACTCCGCCTCTTTCCTCCTCCTCTCCTCCTCCTCTCCCCCTCCTCTCCTCCTCCTTTCCTCTGCCTCTCTCCTCCTCCTCTCCTCCCCCTCCTCTCCTCCTCCTCTCCCCCTCCTCTCCTCCTCCTCTCTTCCTCCTCTCTCCCCCTCCTCTCCTACTCCTCCTCCTCTCTCCTCCTCCTCTCCTCCGCCTCTCTCCTCCTCCTCTCTCCTCCCTATCCGGTGTCATATGTGCTAGTACCGAAGCTACAAGTGTAATTGTATGACTGCTGTTACGTTAGGTAACTTGGCTTTAGCTGTAGGTTGTAGCTGTAGGTTGTAGCTGTAGGTTGTAGCTGTAGGTTGTAGCTGTAGGTTGTAGCTGTAGGTTGTAGCTGTGGGTTGTAGCTGTAGGTTGTAGCTGTGGGTTGTAGCTGTGGGTTGTAGCTGTGGGTTGTAGCTGTAGGTTGTAGCTGTGGGTTGTAGCTGTAGGTTGTAGCTGTGGGTTGTAGCTGTGGGTTATAGCTGTAGGTTGTAGCTGTAGGTTGTAGCTGTGGGTTGTAGCTGTAGGTTGTAGCTGTAGGTTGTAGCTGTGGGTTGTAGCTGTAGGTTGTAGCTGTAGGTTGTAGCTGTAGGTTGTAGCTGTAGGTTGTAGCTGTGGGTTGTAGCTGTAGGTTGTAGCTGTAGGTTGTAGCTGTGGGTTGTAGCTGTGGGTTGTAGCTGTGGGTTATAGCTGTAGGTTGTAGCTGTAGGTTGTAGCTGTAGGTTGTAGCTGTGGGTTGTAGCTGTAGGTTGTAGCTGTGGGTTGTAGCTGTGGGTTGTAGCTGTAGGTTGTAGCTGTGGGTTGTAGCTGTGGGTTGTAGCTGTAGGTTGTAGCTGTAAGTTGTAGCTGTGGGTTGTAGCTGTAGGTTGTAGCTGTAGGTTGTAGCTGTAGGTTGTAGCTGTGAGTTGTAGCTGTAGGTTGTAGCTGTAGGTTGTAGCTGTAGGTTGTAGCTGTGGGTTGTAGCTGTAGGTTGTAGCTGTAGGTTGTACAGTTACAGGCGCTTTTCTACCCTCAAGGCACTCAAAGCGCTTTACATCAAGGAACCAGTCATCCATTCACACACACATTCACACACACATTCACACACCAGATGTACGCAGACACTGGGGGCGAGTTGGGTTAAGTGTCTTGCCCAAGGACACAACAGCATTATTCACATGAGGCAGCTGCGATTGCACCGGCAACCTGCGGACCAGTGGATCTGACCTTAGGGTCAGTGGATCTGACCTCGAACGAGAACAAGCGGGAGAAAATGAATGAATGAACAAACAATAGCCCAATATCAAGCGTGTTCACGCACACTCATACGTGCACGCAGAGGTCTGAATGAAGGGAGACTGAAGAGCAAGCTGTCTGTTACCAAATAATGGAGGGAATCCTGGGTCTGGGTCAGGTTCAGACTCTACATGTCAAATGAACGTGTTGGAGCTGCGTCTTGTCTCGGAGCTTCATTAAACCAAAACTCTCATGTGCTCCGTCTGAAGGAGTTTTCCCTCAGGTCCAATCGTTGTTTCAGAAATTAATTTACAGATTCAGAGGATCTTCTCTGTAGTGTCATGAAACAGAGTGTGGACTAGAGAGCAGCGGGAGTGTGCACGCCCTCGTGAACCAATGTGCTTCATATGTGTCATGTGTTCTCCAGAATGAGTGGAATAACATTCAAATGTGATTTAGGGTGGGGTCATAATATAATGTTTTACTTGTCCTGACATGAGGTATATTTGTACGATGTTTCATAAGTCTACGACAAAAAATGGTAGTCATTTACTTTACAAAAAACAAAATTTTCACCGATCCTGAATTTTGAAAAAAGGTTAAAATCTTTCATTAAAGGAAGGATTTTTTGCCGATTCGAGAACTCAAGCGACTGTTGGTCCCTTTTTTAAAAATGCCCATGCGCACACTCACCCCCCCTCCTGTTGTTTCCAAGAGGCCACCTCCCATCAAACCTTGTGTGTGAGCACACAACAGCCCCGCCTCTACACGTGTGTTTGTTTATTAGTGCGACAGATCACATCATCTTTCGAGAGTCAACATTGAGGTGGTTTGTGGGAGAAAAAAATCAATGAATAAATAAAGGAAACTCTTTTTTTAGAATTTTTTAGAATTCACTATTACCTCACCTGATGGGTTTTGTGTCTTATGGCCAAATGTTAAGTGTTTTTGATGAAAACTGTAGGAGTAGATATCTAAAGTATGACGCTGTGCACTTTGATCCAATATGGCTGACTTCCTGTATGATTTAGGGCGGGGTCATATCATTTTTTACATGTCCTCACACGAACTATTTTTTTAAGTGAGCGTCATATTTTTACTGCAATTTGGTGCTACTGAGCCGTCTTTTGATGTTTTTTCACTGGGTCTTCATTCAAAATTAGAGCTAATTGTTTTCTCATTTACGATACCACTCACGGGCATCTTCATCCTTATTTACTACTCCATGTTGGATGTGGATGGTGACCATAGAAACCTTTTTATTATACAGTACACCATTAAGTAAATTGCTCAATGACACAAAACAATATTCTCTCAAGCAGGGGTTTGGGGCAAGGCAAAGAGGCTAAATTACTCAGGTCTGGTAAAAGCTGCAGAACAAAATAATCTGATTTTATTTAAATAAAATTATGTTCATATTTGATTATGTGGAATAGTTTGGATATTTTAGTATTTAATGTGAAAGATATATCTGATTTAAATGTTAAGATGTGTGTGTTTTTGTTCTTACATCTGTGAATGGACTAAGAAATCTGTATTTTAATAGTGGTATTAATACTTAAACCATTTACCTGAAGTATGCCTTTGTCTGTCAGTGTTTCTCATTGGTCAGAAGACTTATTTGTCCCAGAGCAGCTATAGAAAAGTGTGTTTTTTGCAGCCACTTCCCTGCAGCCTTCAGCAGGACGTTTGTTTGGCCAATCCTTTTCTCCTCATGACATCCCCTTTAAGGCTCACCCGGGGGCCATGGAGCTGGTGCCATCACATGCCCTTTAATCCTCTGTCAACGCGCTGCATCGGGCTGTGAACGCTCAGATCATTGAAGTGTTCTGTGTCCATGAGCTGAGGAGTCAGAGAAATGTGGCTGGAGGAAAATCTACATCTACATTTTGTTTTATCACATGAGATTCGTTTGGAAATGGATTAAAGCGCATTTCAGTTACTTTTTATTAAACTATAACATAAGTAGATGATACATGTACTATTTTTTTCATTGTAAATTGATATATTAGTCTAAAACGGCTTAATAATAGAAACAGAGCCATGTCTCTTGTCATTTTCATGCCCGGTGGTGGAGTGGTTAAGTCACAGCACACATATGCCAGGCTCCAGGTGCAGCCGACGGCAGCGTCCAGAGTTTGAATCCCGATGATTTGCTGCATGTCTTTGCCTCTCTCTACGGGCACAAAATCTTTAAAACTAAATTGGCTGCATGACATTTGGAGAGTCTTCATTTGAAAAAACAAAGTCACAACTAAGCACAGGGATGTGGGTGGAGATAGGTTAACTCAAATATGCAGCAATCAATCAAAATACAACTTTGAGAAAAACATTTTATAAAAAGGTTAAAAGCCCATTAAACTTGATTTTGAAGAATATGTCCCTTTTAAGTACTGTATTTTCCAGAGTATAAGTCGCACCAGCCAAAAGATGCATAACAGAGAAGAAAAAAACATGCATAAGGTTCCCTGGAGTATGAAATGCGGTTGCAAGTGTGAAAATAACAAATAATATCACATATAAGTCGCTCCGGAGTATAAGTATACAAGCATAAATATAAGTATAAGTCACACTCCGGCCAAAACTATTTATTATTAAATCTACACCATGATGTTGAACGACACGACCGTTGACAAAGATAGTGGCGCCGACAAGGACAAACACTGTTAAAAATACCGTTAAAATACCGGTTTGATTATACATGGTATGTTAACTACAGAAACATACTGTAGTACTCTAATAAGCCATGTGATTTGTATTTCGTTTGTTCATTTTGGTTCATTTCTCTTAATGCTGATCAAATTTGAAATCTCCCGCTTTGGGGGGCAACCTCCCGCTTATTTATGCCTTATCTCCCCCCTGGAATGGTAAATAAGTTGGGAAGTATGACTAATGTGACCGTGAACACAAACACAATAACCTATTTGAGTCATCATTTCAATCATTCAATCATTTGTCACTCAATGATCAACAATCATCAGCTTAAACTATAAAAATATTGAGCTCTTATTGAGTTTGGGCAGAAACATGTCTGTGATATGAACATTTCATATCATAAATCACATCAAAAGTCCATGTTCCTGCTCCTGCTGCTGCTGAATATGGACTCAGTCTTTCACCTGCTGCACATTTGTCCAAAAGTCTCCACAAAAGCTATTTATTTTGTATTGTTTTGTTTTGTACACACCCAACTTTTTTATTCTATATTTTCAAGGCCAGAGGCATAACTTAACCTACTGACTTAAACGCTCCACGTTTGTTTGTACTTTGTGGCGTGTCAGGTCAGTCTTGTCTGAGTTTAGCTGGAAAAGCTAAAAAAAAAGCTAAGATTTGCTGCAGATTTGTACTGGTCAAAGGAACCATGAATGGAAATGTGTTTACATTGATAAAGGTTTATGCCCCCCCAGGAAGCAACCATAGTCCTACATATTCAGCCAACATTGGAAGTCTCAATCTCACAAAGCATAAAGTAGATCTATAAACAACACATTTTGCAAAATAATACTAGGACTGATCGATATATGGAGAGAGATGAACCCCAAAGGCCGCCAATACACACATTTCTCGAATCCACATAAGACATACACCAGAATAGACTATTTTTTTTAATTTTCAATAAAGTAAAAAGTGACAGAGGGAGACATAGGTACAATAGACCTGAGCGATCACGGCCCGATTTACATCACTGTAGATCTGGAACAGAAACAAAAGAACACACTAATGTTAGTAAGTGAGAGTCATGTGGTGCCGGGGGTTCCTGTACAGGTCTTATACTGAGAGTCATGTGGTGCCGGGGGTTCCTGTACAGGTCTTATACTGAGAGTCATGTGGTGCCGGGGGTTCCTGTACAGGTCTTATACTGAGAGTCATGTGTCATCTAAAGTGCTTTGATGAGTTGAAAGAATTCTTTGTCTTGGAAGAACAAGACTTTTATACTTATTTACAAATAAGAAATTGACATGAATTATGACCATCATAGCCTTTTTACTTAAATCGGAACTTTCAAGGGGATTAATATACAAATGTATGAAGAGTCTGGACAGTCACATGACACATGAAGGGTCAATGTGAAAGAGAAGGTCACTTTGTCCTGGAGGATGAAGAGTGGGAGGATGTGGCAGCAGGAGGAAAACTGTTGGAGAGGATGTGGCAGCAGGAGGAAAACTGTTGGAGAGGATGTGGCAGCAGGAGGCAGACTGTTGGAGAGGATGTGGCAGCAGGAGGCAGACTGTTGGAGAGGATGTGGCAGCAGGAGGCAGACTGTTGGAGAGGATGTGGCAGCAGGAGGCAGACTGTTGGAGAGGATGTGGCAGCAGGAGACAGACTGTTGGAGAGGATGTGGCAGCAGGAGGCAGACTGTTGGAGAGGATGTGGCAGCAGGAGACAGACTGTTGGAGAGGATGTGGCAGCAGGAGGCAGACTGTTGGAGAGGATGTGGCAGCAGGAGACAGACTGTTGGAGAGGATGTGGCAGCAGGAGGCAGACTGTTGGAGAGGATGTGGCAGCAGGAGACAGACTGTTGGAGAGGATGTGGCAGCAGGAGGCAGACTGTTGGAGAGGATGTGGCAGCAGGAGGCAGACTGTTGGTTCTGGAGCATTCTCCTGGCAGCGACGAATAAAGCAAAATGTATCAACAACCAAGGACTGGACATTACACTGGACAAAAACATTTGGACTTAATTTTAAAGGGAAAAAATGGTGGGACTGTGGGCTAAATGGAACTCTTGGTCTGATTTATAAATGCCTTAATTTCCTTTTGCTTTCTGTCAGATAGCAATTGTTAATGATTTTTGTCTTTTTTTCTCCCTGGTCTGGTTCTGTTCTGTTTTGTTATGATTATTTTAATTGTAAAAAATAAGAAAATGAAAAATGAAAAAAAGCTCCATGTTTATTTCACCTGGCTAAATGAAGTTAGCACAGAATAATTTGGTTTAAAGACAAAGTTGCTGAGGTGGGAAAGTGCGTTTATTGGTTTTAGTGATTTATTGGAGGAAAAGGTATAAGCAGACTGTGATTGGCAGGTGACCAGAAGTATAACAAGGAGGAAACACAGTCTCCTTACTTTAACTTTATTTCCCTTCTGCTCCTCCTGACTGTGTCTGACACTGACAAACCCGACCCGTCCAGTCACTGCATTGACATGTGCTGCTGACATTAGGACGAGAGCGGGTGGACGTGATGGTACTGCTGACGTTAGGACGAGAGCGGGTGGACGTGATGGTGCTGCTGTCGTTAGGACGAGAGCGGGTGGACGTGATGGTGCTGCTGATGTTGGGACGAGAGCGGGTGGACGTGATGGTGCTGCTGACGTTAGGACGAGAGCGGGTGGACGTGATGGTGCTGCTGACGTTAGGACGAGAGCGGGTGGACGTGATGGTGCTGCTTATGTTGGGACGAGAGCGGGTGGACGTGATGGTGCTGCTGACGTTAGGACGAGAGCGGGTGGACGTGATGGTGCTGCTGACGTTAGGACGAGAGCGGGTGGACGTGATGGTGCTGCTGACGTTAGGACGAGAGCGGGTGGACGTGATGGTGCTGCTGACGTTAGGATGAGAGCGGGTGGACGTGATGGTGCTGCTGACGTTAGGACGAGAGCGGGTGGACGTGATGGTGCTGCTGACGTTAGGACGAGAGCGGGTGGACGTGATGGTGCTGCTGACGTTAGGACGAGAGCGGGTGGACGTGATGGTGCTGCTGACGTTAGGACGAGAGCGGGTGGACGTGATGGTGCTGCTGACGTTGGGAGGAGAGCGGGTGGACGTGATGGTGCTGCTGACGTTAGGACGAGAGCGGGTGGACGTGATGGTGCTGCTGACGTTAGGACGAGAGCGGGTGGACGTGATGGTGCTGCTGACGTTAGGACGAGAGCGGGTGGACGTGATGGTGCTGCTCACGTTAGGACGAGAGCGGGTGGACGTGATGGTGCTGCTGACGTTAGGATGAGAGCGGGTGGACGTGAAGGTGCTGCTGACGTTAGGACGAGAGCGGGTGGACGTGACGGTGCTGCTGACGTTTGGACGAGAGCGGGTGGACGTGATGGTGCTGCTAATGTTAGGACGAGAGCGGGTGGACATGATGGTGCTGCTGACGTTAGGATGAGAGCGGGTGGACGTGATGGTGCTGCTGACGTTAGGACGAGAGCGGGTGGACGTGATGGTGCTGCTGACGTTAGGACGAGAGCAGGTGGATGTGATGGTGCTGCTGTCGTTAGGACGAGAGCGGGTGGACGTGATGGTGCTGCTGACGTTAGGACGAGAGCGGGTGGACGTGATGGTGCTGCTGACGTTAGGACGAGAGCGGGTGGACGTGATGGTGCTGCTGACTTTAGGACGAGAGCGGGTGGACGTGATGGTGCTGCTGATGTTAGGAAGAGAGCGGGTGGACGTGATGGTGCTGCTGACTTTAGGACGAGAGCGGGTGGACGTGATGGAGCTGCTGACGTTAGGACGAGAGCGGGTGGACGTGATGGTGCTGCTGACGTTAGGATGAGAGCGGGTGGACGTGATGGTGCTCCTGATGTTAGGACGAGAGTGGGTGGACGTGATGGTGCTGCTGACGTTAGGACGAGAGCGGGTGGACGTGATGGTGCTGCTGACATTAGGACGAGAGCGGGCGGACGTAATGTTGCTGCTGACGTTAGGACGAGAGCGGGTGGACATGATGGTGCTGCTGACGTTAGGACGAGAACGAGAGCGGGTGGACGTGATGGTGCTGCTGACGTTAGGACGAGAGCGGGTGGACTTGATGGTACTGCTGACGTTAGGACGAGAGCGGGAGGACGTGATGGTGCTGCTGACGTTAGGATGAGAGCGGGTGGACGTGATGGTGCAGCTGACTTTAGGACGAGAGCGGGTGGACGTGATGGTGCTGCTGATGTTAGGAAGAGAGCGGGTGGACGTGATGGTGCTGCTGACTTTAGGACGAGAGCGGGTGGACGTGATGGTGCTGCTGACTTTAGGATGAGAGCGGGTGGATGTGATGGTGCTGCTGACGTTAGGATAGGGGCGGGTGGACGTGATGGTGCTGCTGACATTAGGACGAGAGCGGGTGGACGTGATGGTGCTGCTGACGTTAGGACGAGAGCGGGCGGACGTGATGGAGCTGCTGACGTTAGGACGAGAGCGGGTGGACGTGATGGTGCTGCTGTCGTTAGGACGAGAGCGGGTGGACGTGATGGTGCTGCTGACGTTAGGACGAGAGCGGGTGGACGTGATGGTGCTGCTGACGTTAGGACGAGAGCGGGTGGACGTGATGGTGCTGCTGACTTTAGGACGAGAGCGGGTGGACGTGATGGTGCTGCTGATGTTAGGAAGAGAGCGGGTGGACGTGATGGTGCTGCTGACTTTAGGACGAGAGCGGGTGGACGTGATGGAGCTGCTGACGTTAGGACGAGAGCGGGTGGACTTGATGGTGCTGCTGACGTTAGGATGAGAGCGGGTGGACGTGATGGTGCTCCTGATGTTAGGACGAGAGCGGGTGGACGTGATGGTGCTGCTGACGTTAGGAGGAGAGCGGGTGGACGTGATGGTGCTGCTGACGTTAGGACGAGAGCGGGCGGACGTGATGTTGCTGCTGACGTTAGGACGAGAGCGGGTGGACATGATGGTGCTGCTGACGTTAGGACGAGAACGAGAGCGGGTGGACGTGATGGTGCTGCTGACGTTAGGACGAGAGCGGGTGGACTTGATGGTACTGCTGACGTTAGGACGAGAGCGGGTGGACTTGATGGTGCTGCTGACGTTAGGATGAGAGCGGGTGGACGTGATGGTGCTGCTGACGTTAGGACGAGAGCGGGTGGACGTGATGGTGCTGCTGTCGTTAGGACGAGAGCGGGTGGACGTGAAGGTGCTGCTGACTTTAGGACGAGAGCCGGTGGACGTGACGGTGCTGCTGACGTTTGGACGAGAGCGGGTGGACGTGATGGTGCTGCTGACGTTAGGACGAGAGCGGGTGGACGTGATGGTGCTGCTGACGTTAGGATGAGAGTGGGTGGACGTGATGGTGCTGCTGACGTTAGGACGAGAGCGGGTGGACGTGATGGTGCTGCTGACGTTAGGACGAGAGCGGGTGGATGTGATGGTGCTGCTGTCGTTAGGACGAGAGCGGGTGGACGTGATGGTGCTGCTGACGTTAGGACGAGAGCGGGTGGACGTGATGGTGCTGCTGACGTTAGGACGAGAGCAGGTGGATGTGATGGTGCTGCTGTCGTTAGGACGAGAGCGGGTGGACGTGATGGTGCTGCTGACGTTAGGACGAGAGCGGGTGGACGTGATGGTGCTGCTGACGTTAGGACGAGAGCGGGTGGACGTGATGGTGCTGCTGACTTTAGGACGAGAGCGGGTGGACGTGATGGTGCTGCTGATGTTAGGAAGAGAGCGGGTGGACGTGATGGTGCTGCTGACTTTAGGACGAGAGCGGGTGGACGTGATGGAGCTGCTGACGTTAGGACGAGAGCGGGTGGACGTGATGGTGCTGCTGACGTTAGGATGAGAGCGGGTGGACGTGATGGTGCTCCTGATGTTAGGACGAGAGTGGGTGGACGTGATGGTGCTGCTGACGTTAGGACGAGAGCGGGTGGACGTGATGGTGCTGCTGACATTAGGACGAGAGCGGGCGGACGTAATGTTGCTGCTGACGTTAGGACGAGAGCGGGTGGACATGATGGTGCTGCTGACGTTAGGACGAGAACGAGAGCGGGTGGACGTGATGGTGCTGCTGACGTTAGGACGAGAGCGGGTGGACTTGATGGTACTGCTGACGTTAGGACGAGAGCGGGAGGACGTGATGGTGCTGCTGACGTTAGGATGAGAGCGGGTGGACGTGATGGTGCAGCTGACTTTAGGACGAGAGCGGGTGGACGTGATGGTGCTGCTGATGTTAGGAAGAGAGCGGGTGGACGTGATGGTGCTGCTGACTTTAGGACGAGAGCGGGTGGACGTGATGGTGCTGCTGACTTTAGGATGAGAGCGGGTGGATGTGATGGTGCTGCTGACGTTAGGATAGGGGCGGGTGGACGTGATGGTGCTGCTGACATTAGGACGAGAGCGGGTGGACGTGATGGTGCTGCTGACGTTAGGACGAGAGCGGGCGGACGTGATGGAGCTGCTGACGTTAGGACGAGAGCGGGTGGACGTGATGGTGCTGCTGTCGTTAGGACGAGAGCGGGTGGACGTGATGGTGCTGCTGACGTTAGGACGAGAGCGGGTGGACGTGATGGTGCTGCTGACGTTAGGACGAGAGCGGGTGGACGTGATGGTGCTGCTGACTTTAGGACGAGAGCGGGTGGACGTGATGGTGCTGCTGATGTTAGGAAGAGAGCGGGTGGACGTGATGGTGCTGCTGACTTTAGGACGAGAGCGGGTGGACGTGATGGAGCTGCTGACGTTAGGACGAGAGCGGGTGGACTTGATGGTGCTGCTGACGTTAGGATGAGAGCGGGTGGACGTGATGGTGCTCCTGATGTTAGGACGAGAGCGGGTGGACGTGATGGTGCTGCTGACGTTAGGAGGAGAGCGGGTGGACGTGATGGTGCTGCTGACGTTAGGACGAGAGCGGGCGGACGTGATGTTGCTGCTGACGTTAGGACGAGAGCGGGTGGACATGATGGTGCTGCTGACGTTAGGACGAGAACGAGAGCGGGTGGACGTGATGGTGCTGCTGACGTTAGGACGAGAGCGGGTGGACTTGATGGTACTGCTGACGTTAGGACGAGAGCGGGTGGACTTGATGGTGCTGCTGACGTTAGGATGAGAGCGGGTGGACGTGATGGTGCTGCTGACGTTAGGACGAGAGCGGGTGGACGTGATGGTGCTGCTGTCGTTAGGACGAGAGCGGGTGGACGTGAAGGTGCTGCTGACTTTAGGACGAGAGCCGGTGGACGTGACGGTGCTGCTGACGTTTGGACGAGAGCGGGTGGACGTGATGGTGCTGCTGACGTTAGGACGAGAGCGGGTGGACGTGATGGTGCTGCTGACGTTAGGATGAGAGTGGGTGGACGTGATGGTGCTGCTGACGTTAGGACGAGAGCGGGTGGACGTGATGGTGCTGCTGACGTTAGGACGAGAGCGGGTGGATGTGATGGTGCTGCTGTCGTTAGGACGAGAGCGGGTGGACGTGATGGTGCTGCTGACGTTAGGACGAGAGCGGGTGGACGTGATGGTGCTGCTGACGTTAGGACGAGAGCGGGTGGACGTGATGGTGCTGCTGACTTTAGGACGAGAGCGGGTGGACGTGATGGTGCTGCTGATGTTAGGAAGAGAGCGGGTGGACGTGATGGTGCTGCTGACTTTACGACGAGAGCGGGTGGACGTGATGGAGCTGCTGAAGTTAGGACGAGAGCGGGCGGACGTGATGTTGCTGCTGACGTTAGGACGAGAGCGGGTGGACATGATGGTGCTGCTGACGTTAGGACGAGAACGAGAGCGGGTGGACGTGATGGTGCTGCTGACGTTAGGACGAGAGCGGGTGGACTTGATGGTACTGCTGACGTTAGGACGAGAGCGGGAGGACGTGATGGTGCTGCTGAAGTTAGGATGAGAGCGGGTGGACGTGATGGTGCTGCTGACTTTAGGACGAGAGCGGGTGGATGTGATGGTGCTGCTGATGTTAGGAAGAGAGCGGGTGGACGTGATGGTGCTGCTGACTTTAGGACGAGAGAGGGTGGACGTGATGGTGCTGCTGACTTTAGGATGAGAGCGGGTGGATGTGATGGTGCTGCTGACGTTAGGATAGGGGCGGGTGGACGTGATGGTGCTGCTGACATTAGGACGAGAGCGGGTGGACGTGATGGTGCTGCTGACGTTAGGACGAGAGCGGGCGGACGTGATGGAGCCGCTGATGTTAGGACGAGAGCGGGTGGACGTGATGGTGCTGCTGTCGTTAGGACGAGAGCGGGTGGACGTGATGGTGCTGCTGACGTTAGGACGAGAGCGGGTGGACGTGATGGTGCTGCTGACGTTAGGACGAGAGCGGGTGGACGTGATGGTGCTGCTGACTTTAGGACGAGAGCGGGTGGACGTGATGGTGCTGCTGATGTTAGGAAGAGAGCGGGTGGACGTGATGGTGCTGCTGACTTTAGGACGAGAGCGGGTGGACGTGATGGAGCTGCTGACGTTAGGACGAAAGCGGGTGGACGTGATGGTGCTGCTGACGTTAGGATGAGAGCGGGTGGACGTGATGGTGCTCCTGATGTTAGGACGAGAGCGGGTGGACGTGATGGTGCTGCTGACGTTAGGAGGAGAGCGGGTGGACGTGATGGTGCTGCTGACGTTAGGACGAGAGCGGGCGGACGTGATGTTGCTGCTGACGTTAGGACGAGAGCGGGTGGACATGATGGTGCTGCTGACGTTAGGACGAGAACGAGAGCGGGTGGACGTGATGGTGCTGCTGACGTTAGGACGAGAGCGGGTGGACTTGATGGTGCTGCTGACGTTAGGATGAGAGCGGGTGGACGTGATGGTGCTGCTGACGTTAGGACGAGAGCGGGTGGACGTGATGGTGCTGCTGACGTTAGGACGAGAGCGGGTGGACGTGATGGTGCTGCTGACGTTAGGACGAGAGTGGGTGGACGTGATGGTGTTACTGACGTTAAGACGAGAGCGGGTGGACGTGATGGTGCTGCTAACGTTAGGACGAGAGCGGGTGGACGTGATGGTGCTCCTGACGTTAGGACGAGAGCGGGTGGACGTGATGGAGCTGCTGACGTTAGGACGAGAGCGGGTGGACGTGATGGTGCTGCTTACGTTAGGACGAGAGCAGGTGGACGTGATGGTACTGCTAATGTTAGGACGAGAGCGGGTGGACTTGATGGTGCTGCTGACGTTAGGACGAGAGCGGGTGGACGTGATGGTGCTGCTAACGTTAGGACGAGAGCGGGTGGACGTGATGGTGCTGCTGACGTTAGGACGAGAGCGGGTGGACGTGATGGACCTGCTGACGTTAGGACGAGAGCGGGTGGACGTGATGGACCTGCTGACGTTAGGACGAGAGCGGGTGGACGTGATGGACCTGCTGACGTTAGGACGAGAGCGGGTGGACGTGATGGTGCTGCTGACGTTAGGACGAGAGCGGGTGGACGTGATGGTGCTGCTGACGTTGGGACGAGAGCGGGTGGACGTGATGGTGCTGCTGACGTTAGGACGAGAGCGGGTGGACGTGATGGTGCTGCTGACATTAGGACGAGAGCGGGTGGACGTGATGGTGCTGCTGACGTTAGGACGAGAGCGGGCGGACGTGATGGAGCTGCTGATGTTAGGACGACAGCGGGTGGACGTGATGGTGCTGCTGTCGTTAGGACGAGAGCGGGTGGACGTGATGGTGCTGCTGACGTTAGGACGAGAGCGGGTGGACGTGATGGTGCTGCTGACGTTAGGACGAGAGCGGGTGGACGTGATGGTGCTGCTGACTTTAGGACGAGAGCGGGTGGACGTGATGGTGCTGCTGATGTTAGGAAGAGAGCGGGTGGACGTGATGGTGCTGCTGACTTTAGGACGAGAGCGGGTGGACGTGATGGAGCTGCTGACGTTAGGACGAAAGCGGGTGGACGTGATGGTGCTGCTGACGTTAGGATGAGAGCGGGTGGACGTGATGGTGCTCCTGATGTTAGGACGAGAGCGGGTGGACGTGATGGTGCTGCTGACGTTAGGAGGAGAGCGGGTGGACGTGATGGTGCTGCTGACGTTAGGACGAGAGCGGGCGGACGTGATGTTGCTGCTGACGTTAGGACGAGAGCGGGTGGACATGATGGTGCTGCTGACGTTAGGACGAGAACGAGAGCGGGTGGACGTGATGGTGCTGCTGACGTTAGGACGAGAGCGGGTGGACTTGATGGTGCTGCTGACGTTAGGATGAGAGCGGGTGGACGTGATGGTGCTGCTGACTTTAGGACGAGAGCGGGTGGACGTGATGGTGCTGCTGATGTTAGGAAGAGAGCGGGTGGACGTGATGGTGCTGCTGACTTTAGGACGAGAGCGGGTGGACGTGATGGTGCTGCTGACTTTAGGATGAGAGCGGGTGGATGTGATGGTGCTGCTGACGTTAGGATAGGGGCGGGTGGACGTGATGGTGCTGCTGACATTAGGACCAGAGCGGGTGGACGTGATGGTGCTGCTGACGTTAGGACGAGAGCGGGCGGACGTGATGGAGCTGCTGACGTTAGGACGAGAGCGGGTGGACGTGATGGTGCTGCTGACGTTAGGACGAGAGCGGGCGGACGTGATGGTGCTGCTGACGTTAGGACGAGAGCGGGTGGACGTGATGGTGCTGCTGACGTTAGGACGAGAACGAGAGCGGGTGGACGTGATGGTGCTGCTGACGTTAGGACGAGAGCGGGTGGACGTGATGATGCTGCTGACGTTAGGATGAGAGCGGGTGGACGTGATGGTGCTGCTGACTTTAGGACGAGAGCGGGTGGATGTGATGGTGCTGCTGGCGTTAGGACGAGAGCGGGTGGACGTGATGGTGCTGCAGACGTTAGGACGAGAGCGGGTGGACGTGATGGTGCTGCTGACTTTAGGATGAGAGCGGGTGGACGTGATGGTGCTGCTGACGTTAGGACGAGAGCGGGTGGACGTGATGGTGCTGCTGACGTTAGGACGAGAGCGGGTGGACGTGATGGTGCTGCTGACGTTAGGACGAGAGTGGGTGGACGTGATGGTGTTGCTGACGTTAAGACGAGAGCGGGTGGACGTGATGGTGCTGCTA
Organism: Eucyclogobius newberryi; assembly: GCF_026437365.1. Taxonomy (NCBI): domain Eukaryota; kingdom Metazoa; phylum Chordata; class Actinopteri; order Gobiiformes; family Gobiidae; genus Eucyclogobius; species Eucyclogobius newberryi. The sequence goes on from NW_027316167.1 coordinate 40,591,073, forward strand.
ACGTTAGGACGAGAGCGGGTGGACGTGATGGTGCTCCTGACGTTAGGACGAGAGCGGGTGGACGTGATGGAGCTGCTGACGTTAGGACGAGAGCGGGTGGACGTGATGGTGCTGCTGACGTTAGGACGAGAGCAGGTGGACGTGATGGTACTGCTAATGTTAGGACGAGAGCGGGTGGACTTGATGGTGCTGCTGACGTTAGGACGAGAGCGGGTGGACGTGATGGTGCTGCTAACGTTAGGACGAGAGCGGGTGGACGTGATGGTGCTGCTGACGTTAGGACGAGAGCGGGTGGACGTGATGGACCTGCTGACGTTAGGACGAGAGCGGGTGGACGTGATGGACCTGCTGACGTTAGGACGAGAGCGGGTGGACGTGATGGACCTGCTGACGTTAGGACGAGAGCGGGTGGACGTGATGGTGCTGCTGACGTTAGGACGAGAGCGGGTGGACGTGATGGACCTGCTGACGTTAGGACGAGAGCGGGTGGACGTGATGGACCTGCTGACGTTAGGACGAGAGCGGGTGGACGTGATGGTGCTGCTGACGTTAGGACGAGAGCGGGTGGACGTGATGGTGCTGCTGACGTTGGGACGAGAGCGGGTGGACGTGATGGTGCTGCTGACGTTAGGACGAGAGCGGGTGGACGTGATGGTGCTGCTGACATTAGGACGAGAGCGGGTGGACGTGATGGTGCTGCTGACGTTAGGACGAGAGCGGGCGGACGTGATGGAGCTGCTGATGTTAGGACGAGAGCGGGTGGACGTGATGGTGCTGCTGTCGTTAGGACGAGAGCGGGTGGACGTGATGGTGCTGCTGACGTTAGGACGAGAGCGGGTGGACGTGATGGTGCTGCTGACGTTAGGACGAGAGCGGGTGGACGTGATGGTGCTGCTGACTTTAGGACGAGAGCGGGTGGACGTGATGGTGCTGCTGATGTTAGGAAGAGAGCGGGTGGACGTGATGGTGCTGCTGACTTTAGGACGAGAGCGGGTGGACGTGATGGAGCTGCTGACGTTAGGACGAAAGCGGGTGGACGTGATGGTGCTGCTGACGTTAGGATGAGAGCGGGTGGACGTGATGGTGCTCCTGATGTTAGGACGAGAGCGGGTGGACGTGATGGTGCTGCTGACGTTAGGAGGAGAGCGGGTGGACGTGATGGTGCTGCTGACGTTAGGACGAGAGCGGGCGGACGTGATGTTGCTGCTGACGTTAGGACGAGAGCGGGTGGACATGATGGTGCTGCTGACGTTAGGACGAGAACGAGAGCGGGTGGACGTGATGGTGCTGCTGACGTTAGGACGAGAGCGGGTGGACTTGATGGTGCTGCTGACGTTAGGATGAGAGCGGGTGGACGTGATGGTGCTGCTGACTTTAGGACGAGAGCGGGTGGACGTGATGGTGCTGCTGATGTTAGGAAGAGAGCGGGTGGACGTGATGGTGCTGCTGACTTTAGGACGAGAGCGGGTGGACGTGATGGTGCTGCTGACTTTAGGATGAGAGCGGGTGGATGTGATGGTGCTGCTGACGTTAGGATAGGGGCGGGTGGACGTGATGGTGCTGCTGACATTAGGACGAGAGCGGGTGGACGTGATGGTGCTGCTGACGTTAGGACGAGAGCGGGCGGACATGATGGAGCTGCTGACGTTAGGACGAGAGCGGGTGGACGTGATGGTGCTGCTGACGTTAGGACGAGAGCGGGCGGACGTGATGGTGCTGCTGACGTTAGGACGAGAGCGGGTGGACGTGATGGTGCTGCTGACGTTAGGACGAGAGCGGGTGGACGTGATGGTGCTGCTGATGTTAGGAAGAGAGCAGGTGGACGTGATGGTGCTGCTGACTTTAGGACAAGAGCGGGTGGACGTGATGGTGCTGCTGACTTTAGGACGAGAGCGGGTGGACGTGATGGTGCTGCTGACGTTAGGATCAGAGCGGGTGGACGTGATGGTGCTGCTGTCGCTAGGATGAGAGCGGGTAGACGTGATGGTGCTGCTGACGTTAGGACGAGAGCGGGTGGACGTGATGGTGCTGCTGACGTTAGGACGAGAGCGGGTGGACGTGATGGTGCTGCTGACTTTAGGACGAGAGCGGGCGGACATGATGGAGCTGCTGACGTTAGGACGAGAGCGGGTGGACGTGATGGTGCTGCTGACGTTAGGACGAGAGCAGGTGGACGTGATGGTACTGCTAATGTTAGGACGAGAGCGGGTGGACTTGATGGTGCTGCTGACGTTAGGACGAGAGCGGGTGGACGTGATGGTGCTGCTAACGTTAGGACGAGAGCGGGTGGACGTGATGGTGCTGCTGACGTTAGGACGAGAGCGGGTGGACGTGATGGACCTGCTGACGTTAGGACGAGAGCGGGTGGACGTGATGGACCTGCTGACGTTAGGACGAGAGCGGGTGGACGTGATGGACCTGCTGACGTTAGGACGAGAGCGGGTGGACGTGATGGTGCTGCTGACGTTAGGACGAGAGCGGGTGGACGTGATGGTGCTGCTGACGTTGGGACGAGAGCGGGTGGACGTGATGGTGCTGCTGACGTTAGGACGAGAGCGGGTGGACGTGATGGTGCTGCTGACGTTAGGACGAGAGCGGGTGGACGTGATGGTGCTGCTGACTTTAGGACGAGAGCGGGTGGACGTGATGGTGCTGCTGATGTTAGGAAGAGAGCGGGTGGACGTGATGGTGCTGCTGACTTTAGGACGAGAGCGGGTGGACGTGATGGAGCTGCTGACGTTAGGACGAGAGCGGGTGGACGTGATGGTGCTGCTGACGTTAGGATGAGAGCGGGTGGACGTGATGGTGCTCCTGATGTTAGGACGAGAGTGGGTGGACGTGATGGTGCTGCTGACGTTAGGACGAGAGCGGGTGGACGTGATGGTGCTGCTGACATTAGGACGAGAGCGGGCGGACGTAATGTTGCTGCTGACGTTAGGACGAGAGCGGGTGGACATGATGGTGCTGCTGACGTTAGGACGAGAACGAGAGCGGGTGGACGTGATGGTGCTGCTGACGTTAGGACGAGAGCGGGTGGACTTGATGGTACTGCTGACGTTAGGACGAGAGCGGGAGGACGTGATGGTGCTGCTGACGTTAGGATGAGAGCGGGTGGACGTGATGGTGCAGCTGACTTTAGGACGAGAGCGGGTGGACGTGATGGTGCTGCTGATGTTAGGAAGAGAGCGGGTGGACGTGATGGTGCTGCTGACTTTAGGACGAGAGCGGGTGGACGTGATGGTGCTGCTGACTTTAGGATGAGAGCGGGTGGATGTGATGGTGCTGCTGACGTTAGGATAGGGGCGGGTGGACGTGATGGTGCTGCTGACATTAGGACGAGAGCGGGTGGACGTGATGGTGCTGCTGACGTTAGGACGAGAGCGGGCGGACGTGATGGAGCTGCTGACGTTAGGACGAGAGCGGGTGGACGTGATGGTGCTGCTGTCGTTAGGACGAGAGCGGGTGGAAGTGATGGTGCTGCTGACGTTAGGACGAGAGCGGGTGGACGTGATGGTGCTGCTGACGTTAGGACGAGAGCGGGTGGACGTGATGGTGCTGCTGACTTTAGGACGAGAGCGGGTGGACGTGATGGTGCTGCTGATGTTAGGAAGAGAGCGGGTGGACGTGATGGTGCTGCTGACTTTAGGACGAGAGCGGGTGGACGTGATGGAGCTGCTGACGTTAGGACGAGAGCGGGTGGACTTGATGGTGCTGCTGACGTTAGGATGAGAGCGGGTGGACGTGATGGTGCTCCTGATGTTAGGACGAGAGCGGGTGGACGTGATGGTGCTGCTGACGTTAGGAGGAGAGCGGGTGGACGTGATGGTGCTGCTGACGTTAGGACGAGAGCGGGCGGACGTGATGTTGCTGCTGACGTTAGGACGAGAGCGGGTGGACATGATGGTGCTGCTGACGTTAGGACGAGAACGAGAGCGGGTGGACGTGATGGTGCTGCTGACGTTAGGACGAGAGCGGGTGGACTTGATGGTACTGCTGACGTTAGGACGAGAGCGGGTGGACTTGATGGTGCTGCTGACGTTAGGATGAGAGCGGGTGGACGTGATGGTGCTGCTGACGTTAGGACGAGAGCGGGTGGACGTGATGGTGCTGCTGTCGTTAGGACGAGAGCGGGTGGACGTGAAGGTGCTGCTGACTTTAGGACGAGAGCCGGTGGACGTGACGGTGCTGCTGACGTTTGGACGAGAGCGGGTGGACGTGATGGTGCTGCTGACGTTAGGACGAGAGCGGGTGGACGTGATGGTGCTGCTGACGTTAGGATGAGAGTGGGTGGACGTGATGGTGCTGCTGACGTTAGGACGAGAGCGGGTGGACGTGATGGTGCTGCTGACGTTAGGACGAGAGCGGGTGGATGTGATGGTGCTGCTGTCGTTAGGACGAGAGCGGGTGGACGTGATGGTGCTGCTGACGTTAGGACGAGAGCGGGTGGACGTGATGGTGCTGCTGACGTTAGGACGAGAGCGGGTGGACGTGATGGTGCTGCTGACTTTAGGACGAGAGCGGGTGGACGTGATGGTGCTGCTGATGTTAGGAAGAGAGCGGGTGGACGTGATGGTGCTGCTGACTTTACGACGAGAGCGGGTGGACGTGATGGAGCTGCTGACGTTAGGACGAGAGCGGGCGGACGTGATGTTGCTGCTGACGTTAGGACGAGAGCGGGTGGACATGATGGTGCTGCTGACGTTAGGACGAGAACGAGAGCGGGTGGACGTGATGGTGCTGCTGACGTTAGGACGAGAGCGGGTGGACTTGATGGTACTGCTGACGTTAGGACGAGAGCGGGAGGACGTGATGGTGCTGCTGAAGTTAGGATGAGAGCGGGTGGACGTGATGGTGCTGCTGACTTTAGGACGAGAGCGGGTGGATGTGATGGTGCTGCTGATGTTAGGAAGAGAGCGGGTGGACGTGATGGTGCTGCTGACTTTAGGACGAGAGAGGGTGGACGTGATGGTGCTGCTGACTTTAGGATGAGAGCGGGTGGATGTGATGGTGCTGCTGACGTTAGGATAGGGGCGGGTGGACGTGATGGTGCTGCTGACATTAGGACGAGAGCGGGTGGACGTGATGGTGCTGCTGACGTTAGGACGAGAGCGGGCGGACGTGATGGAGCCGCTGATGTTAGGACGAGAGCGGGTGGACGTGATGGTGCTGCTGTCGTTAGGACGAGAGCGGGTGGACGTGATGGTGCTGCTGACGTTAGGACGAGAGCGGGTGGACGTGATGGTGCTGCTGACGTTAGGACGAGAGCGGGTGGACGTGATGGTGCTGCTGACTTTAGGACGAGAGCGGGTGGACGTGATGGTGCTGCTGATGTTAGGAAGAGAGCGGGTGGACGTGATGGTGCTGCTGACTTTAGGACGAGAGCGGGTGGACGTGATGGAGCTGCTGACGTTAGGACGAAAGCGGGTGGACGTGATGGTGCTGCTGACGTTAGGATGAGAGCGGGTGGACGTGATGGTGCTCCTGATGTTAGGACGAGAGCGGGTGGACGTGATGGTGCTGCTGACGTTAGGAGGAGAGCGGGTGGACGTGATGGTGCTGCTGACGTTAGGACGAGAGCGGGCGGACGTGATGTTGCTGCTGACGTTAGGACGAGAGCGGGTGGACATGATGGTGCTGCTGACGTTAGGACGAGAACGAGAGCGGGTGGACGTGATGGTGCTGCTGACGTTAGGACGAGAGCGGGTGGACTTGATGGTGCTGCTGACGTTAGGATGAGAGCGGGTGGACGTGATGGTGCTGCTGACTTTAGGACGAGAGCGGGTGGACGTGATGGTGCTGCTGATGTTAGGAAGAGAGCGGGTGGACGTGATGGTGCTGCTGACTTTAGGACGAGAGCGGGTGGACGTGATGGTGCTGCTGACTTTAGGATGAGAGCGGGTGGATGTGATGGTGCTGCTGACGTTAGGATAGGGGCGGGTGGACGTGATGGTGCTGCTGACATTAGGACGAGAGCGGGTGGACGTGATGGTGCTGCTGACGTTAGGACGAGAGCGGGCGGACGTGATGGAGCTGCTGACGTTAGGACGAGAGCGGGTGGACGTGATGGTGCTGCTGACGTTAGGACGAGAGCGGGCGGACGTGATGGTGCTGCTGACGTTAGGACGAGAGCGTGTGGACGTGATGGTGCTGCTGACGTTAGGACGAGAACGAGAGCGGGTGGACGTGATGGTGCTGCTGACGTTAGGACGAGAGCGGGTGGACGTGATGATGCTGCTGACGTTAGGATGAGAGCGGGTGGACGTGATGGTGCTGCTGACTTTAGGACGAGAGCGGGTGGATGTGATGGTGCTGCTGGCGTTAGGACGAGAGCGGGTGGACGTGATGGTGCTGCAGACGTTAGGACGAGAGCGGGTGGACGTGATGGTGCTGCTGACTTTAGGATGAGAGCGGGTGGACGTGATGGTGCTGCTGACGTTAGGACGAGAGCGGGTGGACGTGATGGTGCTGCTGACGTTAGGACGAGAGCGGGTGGACGTGATGGTGCTGCTGACGTTAGGACGAGAGTGGGTGGACGTGATGGTGTTGCTGACGTTAAGACGAGAGCGGGTGGACGTGATGGTGCTGCTAACGTTAGGACGAGAGCGGGTGGACGTGATGGTGCTCCTGACGTTAGGACGAGAGCGGGTGGACGTGATGGAGCTGCTGACGTTAGGACGAGAGCGGGTGGACGTGATGGTGCTGCTTACGTTAGGACGAGAGCAGGTGGACGTGATGGTACTGCTAATGTTAGGACGAGAGCGGGTGGACTTGATGGTGCTGCTGACGTTAGGACGAGAGCGGGTGGACGTGATGGTGCTGCTAACGTTAGGACGAGAGCGGGTGGACGTGATGGTGCTGCTGACGTTAGGACGAGAGCGGGTGGACGTGATGGACCTGCTGACGTTAGGACGAGAGCGGGTGGACGTGATGGACCTGCTGACGTTAGGACGAGAGCGGGTGGACGTGATGGACCTGCTGACGTTAGGACGAGAGCGGGTGGACGTGATGGTGCTGCTGACGTTAGGACGAGAGCGGGTGGACGTGATGGTGCTGCTGACGTTGGGACGAGAGCGGGTGGACGTGATGGTGCTGCTGACGTTAGGACGAGAGCGGGTGGACGTGATGGTGCTGCTGACATTAGGACGAGAGCGGGTGGACGTGATGGTGCTGCTGACGTTAGGACGAGAGCGGGCGGACGTGATGGAGCTGCTGATGTTAGGACGACAGCGGGTGGACGTGATGGCGCTGCTGTCGTTAGGACGAGAGCGGGTGGACGTGATGGTGCTGCTGACGTTAGGACGAGAGCGGGTGGACGTGATGGTGCTGCTGACGTTAGGACGAGAGCGGGTGGACGTGATGGTGCTGCTGACTTTAGGACGAGAGCGGGTGGACGTGATGGTGCTGCTGATGTTAGGAAGAGAGCGGGTGGACGTGATGGTGCTGCTGACTTTAGGACGAGAGCGGGTGGACGTGATGGAGCTGCTGACGTTAGGACGAAAGCGGGTGGACGTGATGGTGCTGCTGACGTTAGGATGAGAGCGGGTGGACGTGATGGTGCTCCTGATGTTAGGACGAGAGCGGGTGGACGTGATGGTGCTGCTGACGTTAGGAGGAGAGCGGGTGGACGTGATGGTGCTGCTGACGTTAGGACGAGAGCGGGCGGACGTGATGTTGCTGCTGACGTTAGGACGAGAGCGGGTGGACATGATGGTGCTGCTGACGTTAGGACGAGAACGAGAGCGGGTGGACGTGATGGTGCTGCTGACGTTAGGACGAGAGCGGGTGGACTTGATGGTGCTGCTGACGTTAGGATGAGAGCGGGTGGACGTGATGGTGCTGCTGACTTTAGGACGAGAGCGGGTGGACGTGATGGTGCTGCTGATGTAAGGAAGAGAGCGGGTGGACGTGATGGTGCTGCTGACTTTAGGACGAGAGCGGGTGGACGTGATGGTGCTGCTGACTTTAGGATGAGAGCGGGTGGATGTGATGGTGCTGCTGACGTTAGGATAGGGGCGGGTGGACGTGATGGTGCTGCTGACATTAGGACCAGAGCGGGTGGACGTGATGGTGCTGCTGACGTTAGGACGAGAGCGGGCGGACGTGATGGAGCTGCTGACGTTAGGACGAGAGCGGGTGGACGTGATGGTGCTGCTGACGTTAGGACGAGAGCGGGCGGACGTGATGGTGCTGCTGACGTTAGGACGAGAGCGGGTGGACGTGATGGTGCTGCTGACGTTAGGACGAGAACGAGAGCGGGTGGACGTGATGGTGCTGCTGACGTTAGGACGAGAGCGGGTGGACGTGATGATGCTGCTGACGTTAGGATGAGAGCGGGTGGACGTGATGGTGCTGCTGACTTTAGGACGAGAGCGGGTGGATGTGATGGTGCTGCTGGCGTTAGGACGAGAGCGGGTGGACGTGATGGTGCTGCAGACGTTAGGACGAGAGCGGGTGGACGTGATGGTGCTGCTGACTTTAGGATGAGAGCGGGTGGACGTGATGGTGCTGCTGACGTTAGGACGAGAGCGGGTGGACGTGATGGTGCTGCTGACGTTAGGACGAGAGCGGGTGGACGTGATGGTGCTGCTGACGTTAGGACGAGAGTGGGTGGACGTGATGGTGTTGCTGACGTTAAGACGAGAGCGGGTGGACGTGATGGTGCTGCTAACGTTAGGACGAGAGCGGGTGGACGTGATGGTGCTCCTGACGTTAGGACGAGAGCGGGTGGACGTGATGGAGCTGCTGACGTTAGGACGAGAGCGGGTGGACGTGATGGTGCTGCTGACGTTAGGACGAGAGCAGGTGGACGTGATGGTACTGCTAATGTTAGGACGAGAGCGGGTGGACTTGATGGTGCTGCTGACGTTAGGACGAGAGCGGGTGGACGTGATGGTGCTGCTAACGTTAGGACGAGAGCGGGTGGACGTGATGGTGCTGCTGACGTTAGGACGAGAGCGGGTGGACGTGATGGTGCTCCTGACGTTAGGACGAGAGCGGGTGGACGTGATGGAGCTGCTGACGTTAGGACGAGAGCGGGTGGACGTGATGGTGCTGCTTACGTTAGGACGAGAGCAGGTGGACGTGATGGTACTGCTAATGTTAGGACGAGAGCGGGTGGACTTGATGGTGCTGCTGACGTTAGGACGAGAGCGGGTGGACGTGATGGTGCTGCTAACGTTAGGACGAGAGCGGGTGGACGTGATGGTGCTGCTGACGTTAGGACGAGAGCGGGTGGACGTGATGGACCTGCTGACGTTAGGACGAGAGCGGGTGGACGTGATGGACCTGCTGACGTTAGGACGAGAGCGGGTGGACGTGATGGACCTGCTGACGTTAGGACGAGAGCGGGTGGACGTGATGGTGCTGCTGACGTTAGGACGAGAGCGGGTGGACGTGATGGTGCTGCTGACGTTGGGACGAGAGCGGGTGGACGTGATGGTGCTGCTGACGTTAGGACGAGAGCGGGTGGACGTGATGGTGCTGCTGACATTAGGACGAGAGCGGGTGGACGTGATGGTGCTGCTGACGTTAGGACGAGAGCGGGCGGACGTGATGGAGCTGCTGATGTTAGGACGACAGCGGGTGGACGTGATGGCGCTGCTGTCGTTAGGACGAGAGCGGGTGGACGTGATGGTGCTGCTGACGTTAGGACGAGAGCGGGTGGACGTGATGGTGCTGCTGACGTTAGGACGAGAGCGGGTGGACGTGATGGTGCTGCTGACTTTAGGACGAGAGCGGGTGGACGTGATGGTGCTGCTGATGTTAGGAAGAGAGCGGGTGGACGTGATGGTGCTGCTGACTTTAGGACGAGAGCGGGTGGACGTGATGGAGCTGCTGACGTTAGGACGAAAGCGGGTGGACGTGATGGTGCTGCTGACGTTAGGATGAGAGCGGGTGGACGTGATGGTGCTCCTGATGTTAGGACGAGAGCGGGTGGACGTGATGGTGCTGCTGACGTTAGGAGGAGAGCGGGTGGACGTGATGGTGCTGCTGACGTTAGGACGAGAGCGGGCGGACGTGATGTTGCTGCTGACGTTAGGACGAGAGCGGGTGGACATGATGGTGCTGCTGACGTTAGGACGAGAACGAGAGCGGGTGGACGTGATGGTGCTGCTGACGTTAGGACGAGAGCGGGTGGACTTGATGGTGCTGCTGACGTTAGGATGAGAGCGGGTGGACGTGATGGTGCTGCTGACTTTAGGACGAGAGCGGGTGGACGTGATGGTGCTGCTGATGTAAGGAAGAGAGCGGGTGGACGTGATGGTGCTGCTGACTTTAGGACGAGAGCGGGTGGACGTGATGGTGCTGCTGACTTTAGGATGAGAGCGGGTGGATGTGATGGTGCTGCTGACGTTAGGATAGGGGCGGGTGGACGTGATGGTGCTGCTGACATTAGGACCAGAGCGGGTGGACGTGATGGTGCTGCTGACGTTAGGACGAGAGCGGGCGGACGTGATGGAGCTGCTGACGTTAGGACGAGAGCGGGTGGACGTGATGGTGCTGCTGACGTTAGGACGAGAGCGGGCGGACGTGATGGTGCTGCTGACGTTAGGACGAGAGCGGGTGGACGTGATGGTGCTGCTGACGTTAGGACGAGAACGAGAGCGGGTGGACGTGATGGTGCTGCTGACGTTAGGACGAGAGCGGGTGGACGTGATGATGCTGCTGACGTTAGGATGAGAGCGGGTGGACGTGATGGTGCTGCTGACTTTAGGACGAGAGCGGGTGGATGTGATGGTGCTGCTGGCGTTAGGACGAGAGCGGGTGGACGTGATGGTGCTGCAGACGTTAGGACGAGAGCGGGTGGACGTGATGGTGCTGCTGACTTTAGGATGAGAGCGGGTGGACGTGATGGTGCTGCTGACGTTAGGACGAGAGCGGGTGGACGTGATGGTGCTGCTGACGTTAGGACGAGAGCGGGTGGACGTGATGGTGCTGCTGACGTTAGGACGAGAGTGGGTGGACGTGATGGTGTTGCTGACGTTAAGACGAGAGCGGGTGGACGTGATGGTGCTGCTAACGTTAGGACGAGAGCGGGTGGACGTGATGGTGCTCCTGACGTTAGGACGAGAGCGGGTGGACGTGATGGAGCTGCTGACGTTAGGACGAGAGCGGGTGGACGTGATGGTGCTGCTGACGTTAGGACGAGAGCAGGTGGACGTGATGGTACTGCTAATGTTAGGACGAGAGCGGGTGGACTTGATGGTGCTGCTGACGTTAGGACGAGAGCGGGTGGACGTGATGGTGCTGCTAACGTTAGGACGAGAGCGGGTGGACGTGATGGTGCTGCTGACGTTAGGACGAGAGCGGGTGGACGTGATGGACCTGCTGACGTTAGGACGAGAGCGGGTGGACGTGATGGACCTGCTGACGTTAGGACGAGAGCGGGTGGACGTGATGGACCTGCTGACGTTAGGACGAGAGCGGGTGGACGTGATGGTGCTGCTGACGTTAGGACGAGAGCGGGTGGACGTGATGGTGCTGCTGACGTTGGGACGAGAGCGGGTGGACGTGATGGTGCTGCTGACGTTAGGACGAGAGCGGGTGGACGTGATGGTGCTGCTGACGTTAGGACGAGAGCGGTTGGACGTGATGGTGCTGCTGACGTTAGGACGAGAGCGGGTGGACGTGATGGTGCTGCTGACGTTAGGACGAGAGCGGGTGGACGTGATGGTGCTGCTGACGTTAGGACGAGAGCAGGTGGACGTGATGGTGCTGCTGACGTTAGGACGAGAGCGGGTGGACGTGATGGTGCTGCTGATGTTGGGAGGAGAGCGGGTGGACGTGATGGTGCTGCTGACGTTAGGACGAGAGCGGGTGGACGTGATGGTGCTGCTGACGTTAGGACGAGAGCGGGTGGACGTGATGGTGCTGCTGACGTTAGGACGAGAGCGGGTGGACGTGATGGTGCTGCTCACGTTAGGACGAGAGCGGGTGGAAGTGATGGTACTGCTGACGTTAGGACGAGAGCGGGTGGACGTGATGGAGCTGCTGACGTTAGGACGAGAGCGGGTGGACGTGTTGGTGCTGCTGACATTAGGATGAGAGCGGGTGGACGTGATGGAGCTGCTGACTTTAGGATGAGAGCGGGTGGACGTGATGGTGCTGCTGACGTTAGGACGAGAGCGGGTGGACGTGATGGTGCTGCTGACGTTAGGACGAGAGCGGGTGGACGTGATGGTGCTGCTGTCGTTAGGACGAGAGCGGGTGGACGTGAAGGTGCTGCTGACGTTAGGACGAGAGCGGGTGGACGTGACGGTGCTGCTGACATTTGGACGAGAGCGGGTGGACTTGATGGTGCTGCTGACTTTAGGTCGAGAGCGGGTGGACGTGATGGTGCTGCTGATGTTAGGAAGAGAGCAGGTGGACGTGATGGTGCTGCTGACTTTAGGACAAGAGCGGGTGGACGTGATGGTGCTGCTGACTTTAGGACGAGAGCGGGTGGACGTGATGGTGCTGCTGACGTTAGGATCAGAGCGGGTGGACGTGATGGTGCTGCTGTCGCTAGGATGAGAGCGGGTAGACGTGATGGTGCTGCTGACGTTAGGACGAGAGCGGGTGGACGTGATGGTGCTGCTGACGTTAGGACGAGAGCGGGTGGACGTGATGGTGCTGCTGACTTTAGGACGAGAGCGGGCGGACATGATGGAGCTGCTGACGTTAGGACGAGAGCGGGTGGACGTGATGGTGCTGCTGACGTTAGGACGAGAGCAGGTGGACGTGATGGTACTGCTAATGTTAGGACGAGAGCGGGTGGACTTGATGGTGCTGCTGACGTTAGGACGAGAGCGGGTGGACGTGATGGTGCTGCTAACGTTAGGACGAGAGCGGGTGGACGTGATGGTGCTGCTGACGTTAGGACGAGAGCGGGTGGACGTGATGGACCTGCTGACGTTAGGACGAGAGCGGGTGGACGTGATGGACCTGCTGACGTTAGGACGAGAGCGGGTGGACGTGATGGACCTGCTGACGTTAGGACGAGAGCGGGTGGACGTGATGGTGCTGCTGACGTTAGGACGAGAGCGGGTGGACGTGATGGTGCTGCTGACGTTGGGACGAGAGCGGGTGGACGTGATGGTGCTGCTGACGTTAGGACGAGAGCGGGTGGACGTGATGGTGCTGCTGACATTAGGACGAGAGCGGGTGGATGTGATGGTGCTGCTGACGTTAGGACGAGAGCGGGCGGACGTGATGGAGCTGCTGATGTTAGGACGAGAGCGGGTGGACGTGATGGTGCTGCTGTCGTTAGGACGAGAGCGGGTGGACGTGATGGTGCTGCTGACGTTAGGACGAGAGCGGGTGGACGTGATGGTGCTGCTGACGTTAGGACGAGAGCGGGTGGACGTGATGGTGCTGCTGACTTTAGGACGAGAGCGGGTGGACGTGATGGTGCTGCTGATGTTAGGAAGAGAGCGGGTGGACGTGATGGTGCTGCTGACTTTAGGACGAGAGCGGGTGGACGTGATGGAGCTGCTGACGTTAGGACGAAAGCGGGTGGACGTGATGGTGCTGCTGACGTTAGGATGAGAGCGGGTGGACGTGATGGTGCTCCTGATGTTAGGACGAGAGCGGGTGGACGTGATGGTGCTGCTGACGTTAGGAGGAGAGCGGGTGGACGTGATGGTGCTGCTGACGTTAGGACGAGAGCGGGCGGACGTGATGTTGCTGCTGACGTTAGGACGAGAGCGGGTGGACATGATGGTGCTGCTGACGTTAGGACGAGAACGAGAGCGGGTGGACGTGATGGTGCTGCTGACGTTAGGACGAGAGCGGGTGGACTTGATGGTGCTGCTGACGTTAGGATGAGAGCGGGTGGACGTGATGGTGCTGCTGACTTTAGGACGAGAGCGGGTGGACGTGATGGTGCTGCTGATGTTAGGAAGAGAGCGGGTGGACGTGATGGTGCTGCTGACTTTAGGACGAGAGCGGGTGGACGTGATGGTGCTGCTGACTTTAGGATGAGAGCGGGTGGATGTGATGGTGCTGCTGACGTTAGGATAGGGGCGGGTGGACGTGATGGTGCTGCTGACATTAGGACGAGAGCGGGTGGACGTGATGGTGCTGCTGACGTTAGGACGAGAGCGGGCGGACGTGATGGAGCTGCTGACGTTAGGACGAGAGCGGGTGGACGTGATGGTGCTGCTGACGTTAGGACGAGAGCGGGCGGACGTGATGGTGCTGCTGACGTTAGGACGAGAGCGGGTGGACGTGATGGTGCTGCTGACGTTAGGACGAGAGCGGGTGGACGTGATGGTGCTGCTGATGTTAGGAAGAGAGCAGGTGGACGTGATGGTGCTGCTGACTTTAGGACAAGAGCGGGTGGACGTGATGGTGCTGCTGACTTTAGGACGAGAGCGGGTGGACGTGATGGTGCTGCTGACGTTAGGATCAGAGCGGGTGGACGTGATGGTGCTGCTGTCGCTAGGATGAGAGCGGGTAGACGTGATGGTGCTGCTGACGTTAGGACGAGAGCGGGTGGACGTGATGGTGCTGCTGACGTTAGGACGAGAGCGGGTGGACGTGATGGTGCTGCTGACTTTAGGACGAGAGCGGGCGGACATGATGGAGCTGCTGACGTTAGGACGAGAGCGGGTGGACGTGATGGTGCTGCTGACGTTAGGACGAGAGCAGGTGGACGTGATGGTACTGCTAATGTTAGGACGAGAGCGGGTGGACTTGATGGTGCTGCTGACGTTAGGACGAGAGCGGGTGGACGTGATGGTGCTGCTAACGTTAGGACGAGAGCGGGTGGACGTGATGGTGCTGCTGACGTTAGGACGAGAGCGGGTGGACGTGATGGACCTGCTGACGTTAGGACGAGAGCGGGTGGACGTGATGGACCTGCTGACGTTAGGACGAGAGCGGGTGGACGTGATGGACCTGCTGACGTTAGGACGAGAGCGGGTGGACGTGATGGTGCTGCTGACGTTAGGACGAGAGCGGGTGGACGTGATGGTGCTGCTGACGTTGGGACGAGAGCGGGTGGACGTGATGGTGCTGCTGACGTTAGGACGAGAGCGGGTGGACGTGATGGTGCTGCTGACATTAGGACGAGAGCGGGTGGACGTGATGGTGCTGCTGACGTTAGGACGAGAGCGGGCGGACGTGATGGAGCTGCTGATGTTAGGACGAGAGCGGGTGGACGTGATGGTGCTGCTGTCGTTAGGACGAGAGCGGGTGGACGTGATGGTGCTGCTGACGTTAGGACGAGAGCGGGTGGACGTGATGGTGCTGCTGACGTTAGGACGAGAGCGGGTGGACGTGATGGTGCTGCTGACTTTAGGACGAGAGCGGGTGGACGTGATGGTGCTGCTGATGTTAGGAAGAGAGCGGGTGGACGTGATGGTGCTGCTGACTTTAGGACGAGAGCGGGTGGACGTGATGGAGCTGCTGACGTTAGGACGAAAGCGGGTGGACGTGATGGTGCTGCTGACGTTAGGATGAGAGCGGGTGGACGTGATGGTGCTCCTGATGTTAGGACGAGAGCGGGTGGACGTGATGGTGCTGCTGACGTTAGGAGGAGAGCGGGTGGACGTGATGGTGCTGCTGACGTTAGGACGAGAGCGGGCGGACGTGATGTTGCTGCTGACGTTAGGACGAGAGCGGGTGGACATGATGGTGCTGCTGACGTTAGGACGAGAACGAGAGCGGGTGGACGTGATGGTGCTGCTGACGTTAGGACGAGAGCGGGTGGACTTGATGGTGCTGCTGACGTTAGGATGAGAGCGGGTGGACGTGATGGTGCTGCTGACTTTAGGACGAGAGCGGGTGGACGTGATGGTGCTGCTGATGTTAGGAAGAGAGCGGGTGGACGTGATGGTGCTGCTGACTTTAGGACGAGAGCGGGTGGACGTGATGGTGCTGCTGACTTTAGGATGAGAGCGGGTGGATGTGATGGTGCTGCTGACGTTAGGATAGGGGCGGGTGGACGTGATGGTGCTGCTGACATTAGGACGAGAGCGGGTGGACGTGATGGTGCTGCTGACGTTAGGACGAGAGCGGGCGACGTGATGGAGCTGCTGACGTTAGGACGAGAGCGGGTGGACGTGATGGTGCTGCTGACGTTAGGACGAGAGCGGGCGGACGTGATGGTGCTGCTGACGTTAGGACGAGAGCGGGTGGACGTGATGGTGCTGCTGACGTTAGGACGAGAACGAGAGCGGGTGGACGTGATGGTGCTGCTGACGTTAGGACGAGAGCGGGTGGACGTGATGATGCTGCTGACGTTAGGATGAGAGCGGGTGGACGTGATGGTGCTGCTGACTTTAGGACGAGAGCGGGTGGATGTGATGGTGCTGCTGGCGTTAGGACGAGAGCGGGTGGACGTGATGGTGCTGCAGACGTTAGGACGAGAGCGGGTGGACGTGATGGTGCTGCTGACTTTAGGATGAGAGCGGGTGGACGTGATGGTGCTGCTGACGTTAGGACGAGAGCGGGTGGACGTGATGGTGCTGCTGACGTTAGGACGAGAGCGGGTGGACGTGATGGTGCTGCTGACGTTAGGACGAGAGTGGGTGGACGTGATGGTGTTGCTGACGTTAAGACGAGAGCGGGTGGACGTGATGGTGCTGCTAACGTTAGGACGAGAGCGGGTGGACGTGATGGTGCTCCTGACGTTAGGACGAGAGCGGGTGGACGTGATGGAGCTGCTGACGTTAGGACGAGAGCGGGTGGACGTGATGGTGCTGCTGACGTTAGGACGAGAGCAGGTGGACGTGATGGTATTGCTAATGTTAGGACGAGAGCGGGTGGACTTGATGGTGCTGCTGACGTTAGGACGAGAGCGGGTGGACGTGATGGTGCTGCTAACGTTAGGACGAGAGCGGGTGGACGTGATGGTGCTGCTGACGTTAGGACGAGAGCGGGTGGACGTGATGGACCTGCTGACGTTAGGACGAGAGCGGGTGGACGTGATGGACCTGCTGACGTTAGGACGAGAGCGGGTGGACGTGATGGACCTGCTGACGTTAGGACGAGAGCGGGTGGACGTGATGGTGCTGCTGACCTTAGGACGAGAGCGGGTGGACGTGATGGTGCTGCTGACGTTGGGACGAGAGCGGGTGGACGTGATGGTGCTGCTGACGTTAGGACGAGAGCGGGTGGACGTGATGGTGCTGCTGACGTTAGGACGAGAGCGGTTGGACGTGATGGTGCTGCTGACGTTAGGACGAGAGCGGGTGGACGTGATGGTGCTGCTGACGTTAGGACGAGAGCGGGTGGACGTGATGGTGCTGCTGACGTTAGGACGAGAGCGGGTGGACGTGATGGTGCTGCTGACGTTAGGACGAGAGCGGGTGGACGTGATGGTGCTGCTGACGTTAGGACGAGAGCGGGTGGACGTGATGGTGCTGCTCACGTTAGGACGAGAGCGGGTGGAAGTGATGGTACTGCTGACGTTAGGACGAGAGCGGGTGGACGTGATGGAGCTGCTGACGTTAGGACGAGAGCGGGTGGACGTGTTGGTGCTGCTGACATTAGGATGAGAGCGGGTGGACGTGATGGAGCTGCTGACTTTAGGATGAGAGCGGGTGGACGTGATGGTGCTGCTGACGTTAGGACGAGAGCGGGTGGACGTGATGGTGCTGCTGACGTTAGGACGAGAGCGGGTGGACGTGATGGTGCTGCTGTCGTTAGGACGAGAGCGGGTGGACGTGAAGGTGCTGCTGACGTTAGGACGAGAGCGGGTGGACGTGACGGTGCTGCTGACATTTGGACGAGAGCGGGTGGACTTGATGGTGCTGCTGACTTTAGGTCGAGAGCGGGTGGACGTGATGGTGCTGCTGATGTTAGGAAGAGAGCAGGTGGACGTGATGGTGCTGCTGACTTTAGGACAAGAGCGGGTGGACGTGATGGTGCTGCTGACTTTAGGACGAGAGCGGGTGGACGTGATGGTGCTGCTGACGTTAGGATCAGAGCGGGTGGACGTGATGGTGCTGCTGTCGCTAGGATGAGAGCGGGTAGACGTGATGGTGCTGCTGACGTTAGGACGAGAGCGGGTGGACGTGATGGTGCTGCTGACGTTAGGACGAGAGCGGGTGGACGTGATGGTGCTGCTGACTTTAGGACGAGAGCGGGCGGACATGATGGAGCTGCTGACGTTAGGACGAGAGCGGGTGGACGTGATGGTGCTGCTTACGTTAGGACGAGAGCGGGTGGACGTGATGGTGCTGCTGACGTTAGGACAAGAGCGGGTGGATATGATGGAGCTGCTGACGTTAGGACGAGAGCGGGTGGACGTGATGGTGCTGCTAATGTTAGGACGAGAGCGGGTGGACGTGATGGTGCTGCTGACGTTAGGATGAGAGCGGGTGGACGTGATGGTGCTGCTGACGTTAGGACGAGAGCGGGTGGACGTGATGGTGCTGCTGACGTTAGGACGAGAGCGGGTGGATGTGATGGTGCTGCTGTCGTTAGGACGAGAGCGGGTGGACGTGATGGTGCTGCTGACGTTAGGACGAGAGCGGGTGGACGTGATGGTGCTGTTGACGTTAGGACAAGAGCGGGTGGACGTGATGGTGCTGCTGACGTTAGGATGAGAGCGAGTGGACGCGATGGTGCTCCTGATGTAATGACGAGAGCGGGTGGACGTGATGGTGCTGCTGACGTTAGGACGAGAGCGGGTGGACGTGATGGTGCTGCTGACGTTAGGACGAGAGCGGGTGGACGTGATGGACCTGCTGACGTTAGGACGAGAGCGGGTGGACGTGATGGACCTGCTGACGTTAGGACAGGAGCGGGTGGACGTGATGGACCTGCTGACGTTAGGACGAGAGCGGGTGGACGTGATGGTGCTGCTGACGTTAGGACAAGAGCGGGTGGATATGATGGAGCTGCTGACGTTAGGACGAGAGCGGGTGGACGTGATGGTGCTGCTAATGTTAGGACGAGAGCGGGTGGACGTGATGGTGCTGCTGACGTTAGGATGAGAGCGGGTGGACGTGATGGTGCTGCTGACGTTAGGACGAGAGCGGGTGGACGTGATGGTGCTGCTGACGTTAGGACGAGAGCGGGTGGATGTGATGGTGCTGCTGTCGTTAGGACGAGAGCGGGTGGACGTGATGGTGCTGCTGACGTTAGGACGAGAGCGGGTGGACGTGATGGTGCTGTTGACGTTAGGACAAGAGCGGGTGGACGTGATGGTGCTGCTGACGTTAGGATGAGAGCGAGTGGACGCGATGGTGCTCCTGATGTAATGACGAGAGCGGGTGGACGTGATGGTGCTGCTGACGTTAGGACGAGAGCGGGTGGACGTGATGGTGCTGCTGACGTTAGGACGAGAGCGGGTGGACGTGATGGACCTGCTGACGTTAGGACGAGAGCGGGTGGACGTGATGGACCTGCTGACGTTAGGACAGGAGCGGGTGGACGTGATGGACCTGCTGACGTTAGGACGAGAGCGGGTGGACGTGATGGTGCTGCTGACGTTGGGACGAGAGCGGGTGGACGTGATGGTGCTGCTGACGTTGGGACGAGAGCGGGTGGACGTGATGGTGCTGCTGACGTTAGGACGAGAGCGGGTGGACGTGATGGTGCTGCTGACGTTTGGACGAGAGCGGGTGGACGTGATGGTGCTGCTGACGTTAGGACGAGAGCGGGTGGACGTGATGGTGCTGCTGACGTTAGGACGAGAGCGGGTGGACGTGATGGTGCTGCTGACGTTAGGACGAGAGCGGGTGGACGTGATGGTGCTGCTGACGTTAGGACGAGAGCGGGTGGACGTGATGGTGCTGCTGTCGTTAGGACGAGAGCGGGTGGACGTGAAGGTGCTGCTGACGTTAGGACGAGAGCGGGTGGACCTGACGGTGCTGCTGACGTTTGGACGAGAGCGGGCGGACGTGATGGTGCTGCTGACTTTAGGACGAGAGCGGGTGGACGTGACGGTGCTGCTGATGTTAGGACGAGAGCGGGCGGACGTGATGGTGCTGCTGACGTTAGGACGAGAGCGGGTGGACGTGATGGTGCTGCTGACGTTAGGACGAGAGCGGGTGGATGTGATGGTGCTGCTGTCGTTAGGACGAGAGCGGGTGGACGTGATGGTGCTGCTGACGTTAGGACGAGAGCGGGTGGACGTGATGGTGCTGCTGACGTTAGGACGAGAGCGGGTGGACGTGATGGTGCTGCTGACTTTAGGACGAGAGCGGGTGGACGTGATGGTGCTGCTGATGTTAGGAAGAGAGCGGGTGGACGTGATGGTGCTGCTGACTTTAGGACGAGAGCGGGTGGACGTGATGGAGCTGCTGACGTTAGGACGAGAGCGGGCGGACGTGATGTTGCTGCTGACGTTAGGACGAGAGCGGGTGGACATGATGGTGCTGCTGACGTTAGGACGAGAACGAGAGCGGGTGGACGTGATGGTGCTGCTGACGTTAGGACGAGAGCGGGTGGACTTGATGGTACTGCTGACGTTAGGACGAGAGCGGGAGGACGTGATGGTGCTGCTGAAGTTAGGATGAGAGCGGGTGGACGTGATGGTGCTGCTGACTTTAGGACGAGAGCGGGTGGACGTGATGGTGCTGCTGATGTTAGGAAGAGAGCGGGTGGACGTGATGGTGCTGCTGACTTTAGGACGAGAGAGGGTGGACGTGATGGTGCTGCTGACTTTAGGATGAGAGCGGGTGGATGTGATGGTGCTGCTGACGTTAGGATAGGGGCGGGTGGACGTGATGGTGCTGCTGACATTAGGACGAGAGCGGGTGGACGTGATGGTGCTGCTGACGTTAGGACGAGAGCGGGCGGACGTGATGGAGCTGCTGACGTTAAGACGAGAGCGGGTGGACGTGATGGTGCTGCTGTCGTTAGGACGAGAGCGGGTGGACGTGATGGTGCTGCTGACGTTAGGACGAGAGCGGGTGGACGTGATGGTGCTGCTGACGTTAGGACGAGAGCGGGTGGACGTGATGGTGCTGCTGACTTTAGGACGAGAGCGGGTGGACGTGATGGTGCTGCTGACGTTAGGACGAGAGCGGGTGGACGTGATGGTGCTGCTGACGTTAGGACGAGAGCGGGTGGACGTGATGGTGCTGCTGACTTTAGGACGAGAGCGGGTGGACCTGACGGTGCTGCTGACGTTTGGACGAGAGCGGGCGGACGTGATGGTGCTGCTGACTTTAGGACGAGAGCGGGTGGACGTGACGGTGCTGCTGATGTTAGGACGAGAGCGGGCGGACGTGATGGTGCTGCTGACGTTAGGACGAGAGCGGGTGGACGTGATGGTGCTGCTGACGTTAGGACGAGAGCGGGTGGATGTGATGGTGCTGCTGTCGTTAGGACGAGAGCGGGTGGACGTGATGGTGCTGCTGACGTTAGGACGAGAGCGGGTGGACGTGATGGTGCTGCTGACGTTAGGACGAGAGCGGGTGGACGTGATGGTGCTGCTGACTTTAGGACGAGAGCGGGTGGACGTGATGGTGCTGCTGATGTTAGGAAGAGAGCGGGTGGACGTGATGGTGCTGCTGACTTTAGGACGAGAGCGGGTGGACGTGATGGAGCTGCTGACGTTAGGACGAGAGCGGGCGGACGTGATGTTGCTGCTGACGTTAGGACGAGAGCGGGTGGACATGATGGTGCTGCTGACGTTAGGACGAGAACGAGAGCGGGTGGACGTGATGGTGCTGCTGACGTTAGGACGAGAGCGGGTGGACTTGATGGTACTGCTGACGTTAGGACGAGAGCGGGAGGACGTGATGGTGCTGCTGAAGTTAGGATGAGAGCGGGTGGACGTGATGGTGCTGCTGACTTTAGGACGAGAGCGGGTGGACGTGATGGTGCTGCTGATGTTAGGAAGAGAGCGGGTGGACGTGATGGTGCTGCTGACTTTAGGACGAGAGAGGGTGGACGTGATGGTGCTGCTGACTTTAGGATGAGAGCGGGTGGATGTGATGGTGCTGCTGACGTTAGGATAGGGGCGGGTGGACGTGATGGTGCTGCTGACATTAGGACGAGAGCGGGTGGACGTGATGGTGCTGCTGACGTTAGGACGAGAGCGGGCGGACGTGATGGAGCTGCTGACGTTAAGACGAGAGCGGGTGGACGTGATGGTGCTGCTGTCGTTAGGACGAGAGCGGGTGGACGTGATGGTGCTGCTGACGTTAGGACGAGAGCGGGTGGACGTGATGGTGCTGCTGACGTTAGGACGAGAGCGGGTGGACGTGATGGTGCTGCTGACTTTAGGACGAGAGCGGGTGGACGTGATGGTGCTGCTGACGTTAGGACGAGAGCGGGTGGACGTGATGGTGCTGCTGACGTTAGGACGAGAGCGGGTGGACGTGATGGTGCTGCTGACTTTAGGACGAGAGCGGGTGGACGTGATGGTGCTGCTGATGTTAGGAAGAGAGCGGGTGGACGTGATGGTGCTGCTGACTTTAGGACGAGAGCGGGTGGACGTGATGGAGCTGCTGACGTTAGGACGAGAGCGGGCGGACGTGATGTTGCTGCTGACGTTAGGACGAGAGCGGGTGGACATGATGGTGCTGCTGACGTTAGGACGAGAACGAGAGCGGGTGGACGTGATGGTGCTGCTGACGTTAGGACGAGAGCGGGTGGACTTGATGGTACTGCTGACGTTAGGACGAGAGCGGGAGGACGTGATGGTGCTGCTGAAGTTAGGATGAGAGCGGGTGGACGTGATGGTGCTGCTGACTTTAGGACGAGAGCGGGTGGACGTGATGGTGCTGCTGATGTTAGGAAGAGAGCGGGTGGACGTGATGGTGCTGCTGACTTTAGGACGAGAGAGGGTGGACGTGATGGTGCTGCTGACTTTAGGATGAGAGCGGGTGGATGTGATGGTGCTGCTGACGTTAGGATAGGGGCGGGTGGACGTGATGGTGCTGCTGACATTAGGACGAGAGCGGGTGGACGTGATGGTGCTGCTGACGTTAGGACGAGAGCGGGCGGACGTGATGGAGCTGCTGACGTTAAGACGAGAGCGGGTGGACGTGATGGTGCTGCTGTCGTTAGGACGAGAGCGGGTGGACGTGATGGTGCTGCTGACGTTAGGACGAGAGCGGGTGGACGTGATGGTGCTGCTGACGTTAGGACGAGAGCGGGTGGACGTGATGGTGCTGCTGACTTTAGGACGAGAGCGGGTGGACGTGATGGTGCTGCTGATGTTAGGAAGAGAGCGGGTGGACGTGATGGTGCTGCTGACTTTAGGACGAGAGCGGGTGGACGTGATGGAGCTGCTGACGTTAGGACGAAAGCGGGTGGACGTGATGGTGCTGCTGACGTTAGGATGAGAGCGGGTGGACGTGATGGTGCTCCTGATGTTAGGACGAGAGCGGGTGGACGTGATGGTGCTGCTGACGTTAGGAGGAGAGCGGGTGGACGTGATGGTGCTGCTGACGTTAGGACGAGAGCGGGCGGACGTGATGTTGCTGCTGACGTTAGGACGAGAGCGGGTGGACATGATGGTGCTGCTGACGTTAGGACGAGAACGAGAGCGGGTGGACGTGATGGTGCTGCTGACGTTAGGACGAGAGCGGGTGGACTTGATGGTGCTGCTGACGTTAGGATGAGAGCGGGTGGACGTGATGGTGCTGCTGACTTTAGGACGAGAGCGGGTGGACGTGATGGTGCTGCTGATGTTAGGAAGAGAGCGGGTGGACGTGATGGTGCTGCTGACTTTAGGACGAGAGCGGGTGGACGTGATGGTGCTGCTGACTTTAGGATGAGAGCGGGTGGATGTGATGGTGCTGCTGACGTTAGGATAGGGGCGGGTGGACGTGATGGTGCTGCTGACATTAGGACGAGAGCGGGTGGACGTGATGGTGCTGCTGACGTTAGGACGAGAGCGGGCGGACGTGATGGAGCTGCTGACGTTAGGACGAGAGCGGGTGGACGTGATGGTGCTGCTGACGTTAGGACGAGAGCGGGCGGACGTGATGGTGCTGCTGACGTTAGGACGAGAGCGGGTGGACGTGATGGTGCTGCTGACGTTAGGACGAGAGCGGGTGGACGTGATGGTGCTGCTGATGTTAGGAAGAGAGCAGGTGGACGTGATGGTGCTGCTGACTTTAGGACAAGAGCGGGTGGACGTGATGGTGCTGCTGACTTTAGGACGAGAGCGGGTGGACGTGATGGTGCTGCTGACGTTAGGATCAGAGCGGGTGGACGTGATGGTGCTGCTGTCGCTAGGATGAGAGCGGGTAGACGTGATGGTGCTGCTGACGTTAGGACGAGAGCGGGTGGACGTGATGGTGCTGCTGACGTTAGGACGAGAGCGGGTGGACGTGATGGTGCTGCTGACTTTAGGACGAGAGCGGGCGGACATGATGGAGCTGCTGACGTTAGGACGAGAGCGGGTGGACGTGATGGTGCTGCTGACGTTAGGACGAGAGCAGGTGGACGTGATGGTACTGCTAATGTTAGGACGAGAGCGGGTGGACTTGATGGTGCTGCTGACGTTAGGACGAGAGCGGGTGGACGTGATGGTGCTGCTAACGTTAGGACGAGAGCGGGTGGACGTGATGGTGCTGCTGACGTTAGGACGAGAGCGGGTGGACGTGATGGACCTGCTGACGTTAGGACGAGAGCGGGTGGACGTGATGGACCTGCTGACGTTAGGACGAGAGCGGGTGGACGTGATGGACCTGCTGACGTTAGGACGAGAGCGGGTGGACGTGATGGTGCTGCTGACGTTAGGACGAGAGCGGGTGGACGTGATGGTGCTGCTGACGTTGGGACGAGAGCGGGTGGACGTGATGGTGCTGCTGACGTTAGGACGAGAGCGGGTGGACGTGATGGTGCTGCTGACATTAGGACGAGAGCGGGTGGACGTGATGGTGCTGCTGACGTTAGGACGAGAGCGGGCGGACGTGATGGAGCTGCTGATGTTAGGACGAGAGCGGGTGGACGTGATGGTGCTGCTGTCGTTAGGACGAGAGCGGGTGGACGTGATGGTGCTGCTGACGTTAGGACGAGAGCGGGTGGACGTGATGGTGCTGCTGACGTTAGGACGAGAGCGGGTGGACGTGATGGTGCTGCTGACTTTAGGACGAGAGCGGGTGGACGTGATGGTGCTGCTGATGTTAGGAAGAGAGCGGGTGGACGTGATGGTGCTGCTGACTTTAGGACGAGAGCGGGTGGACGTGATGGAGCTGCTGACGTTAGGACGAAAGCGGGTGGACGTGATGGTGCTGCTGACGTTAGGATGAGAGCGGGTGGACGTGATGGTGCTCCTGATGTTAGGACGAGAGCGGGTGGACGTGATGGTGCTGCTGACGTTAGGAGGAGAGCGGGTGGACGTGATGGTGCTGCTGACGTTAGGACGAGAGCGGGCGGACGTGATGTTGCTGCTGACGTTAGGACGAGAGCGGGTGGACATGATGGTGCTGCTGACGTTAGGACGAGAACGAGAGCGGGTGGACGTGATGGTGCTGCTGACGTTAGGACGAGAGCGGGTGGACTTGATGGTGCTGCTGACGTTAGGATGAGAGCGGGTGGACGTGATGGTGCTGCTGACTTTAGGACGAGAGTGGGTGGACGTGATGGTGCTGCTGATGTTAGGAAGAGAGCGGGTGGACGTGATGGTGCTGCTGACTTTAGGACGAGAGCGGGTGGACGTGATGGTGCTGCTGACTTTAGGATGAGAGCGGGTGGATGTGATGGTGCTGCTGACGTTAGGATAGGGGCGGGTGGACGTGATGGTGCTGCTGACATTAGGACGAGAGCGGGTGGACGTGATGGTGCTGCTGACGTTAGGACGAGAGCGGGCGACGTGATGGAGCTGCTGACGTTAGGACGAGAGCGGGTGGACGTGATGGTGCTGCTGACGTTAGGACGAGAGCGGGCGGACGTGATGGTGCTGCTGACGTTAGGACGAGAGCGGGTGGACGTGATGGTGCTGCTGACGTTAGGACGAGAACGAGAGCGGGTGGACGTGATGGTGCTGCTGACGTTAGGACGAGAGCGGGTGGACGTGATGATGCTGCTGACGTTAGGATGAGAGCGGGTGGACGTGATGGTGCTGCTGACTTTAGGACGAGAGCGGGTGGATGTGATGGTGCTGCTGGCGTTAGGACGAGAGCGGGTGGACGTGATGGTGCTGCAGACGTTAGGACGAGAGCGGGTGGACGTGATGGTGCTGCTGACGTTAGGACGAGAACGAGAGCGGGTGGACGTGATGGTGCTGCTGACGTTTGGACGAGAGCGGGCGGACGTGATGGTGCTGCTGACTTTAGGACGAGAGCGGGTGGACGTGACGGTGCTGCTGATGTTAGGACGAGAGCGGGCGGACGTGATGGTGCTGCTGACGTTAGGACGAGAGCGGGTGGACGTGATGGTGCTGCTGACGTTAGGACGAGAGCGGGTGGATGTGATGGTGCTGCTGTCGTTAGGACGAGAGCGGGTGGACGTGATGGTGCTGCTGACGTTAGGACGAGAGCGGGTGGACGTGATGGTGCTGCTGACGTTAGGACGAGAGCGGGTGGACGTGATGGTGCTGCTGACTTTAGGACGAGAGCGGGTGGACGTGATGGTGCTGCTGATGTTAGGAAGAGAGCGGGTGGACGTGATGGTGCTGCTGACTTTAGGACGAGAGCGGGTGGACGTGATGGAGCTGCTGACGTTAGGACGAAAGCGGGTGGACGTGATGGTGCTGCTGACGTTAGGATGAGAGCGGGTGGACGTGATGGTGCTCCTGATGTTAGGACGAGAGCGGGTGGACGTGATGGTGCTGCTGACGTTAGGAGGAGAGCGGGTGGACGTGATGGTGCTGCTGACGTTAGGACGAGAGCGGGCGGACGTGATGTTGCTGCTGACGTTAGGACGAGAGCGGGTGGACATGATTGTGCTGCTGACGTTAGGACGAGAACGAGAGCGGGTGGACGTGATGGTGCTGCTGACGTTAGGACGAGAGCGGGTGGACTTGATGGTGCTGCTGACGTTAGGATGAGAGCGGGTGGACGTGATGGTGCTGCTGACTTTAGGACGAGAGTGGGTGGACGTGATGGTGCTGCTGATGTTAGGAAGAGAGCGGGTGGACGTGATGGTGCTGCTGACTTTAGGACGAGAGCGGGTGGACGTGATGGTGCTGCTGACTTTAGGATGAGAGCGGGTGGATGTGATGGTGCTGCTGACGTTAGGATAGGGGCGGGTGGACGTGATGGTGCTGCTGACATTAGGACGAGAGCGGGTGGACGTGATGGTGCTGCTGACGTTAGGACGAGAGCGGGCGACGTGATGGAGCTGCTGACGTTAGGACGAGAGCGGGTGGACGTGATGGTGCTGCTGACGTTAGGACGAGAGCGGGCGGACGTGATGGTGCTGCTGACGTTAGGACGAGAGCGGGTGGACGTGATGGTGCTGCTGACGTTAGGACGAGAACGAGAGCGGGTGGACGTGATGGTGCTGCTGACGTTAGGACGAGAGCGGGTGGACGTGATGATGCTGCTGACGTTAGGATGAGAGCGGGTGGACGTGATGGTGCTGCTGACTTTAGGACGAGAGCGGGTGGATGTGATGGTGCTGCTGGCGTTAGGACGAGAGCGGGTGGACGTGATGGTGCTGCAGACGTTAGGACGAGAGCGGGTGGACGTGATGGTGCTGCTGACGTTAGGACGAGAACGAGAGCGGGTGGACGTGATGGTGCTGCTGACGTTTGGACGAGAGCGGGCGGACGTGATGGTGCTGCTGACTTTAGGACGAGAGCGGGTGGACGTGACGGTGCTGCTGATGTTAGGACGAGAGCGGGCGGACGTGATGGTGCTGCTGACGTTAGGACGAGAGCGGGTGGACGTGATGGTGCTGCTGACGTTAGGACGAGAGCGGGTGGATGTGATGGTGCTGCTGTCGTTAGGACGAGAGCGGGTGGACGTGATGGTGCTGCTGACGTTAGGACGAGAGCGGGTGGACGTGATGGTGCTGCTGACGTTAGGACGAGAGCGGGTGGACGTGATGGTGCTGCTGACTTTAGGACGAGAGCGGGTGGACGTGATGGTGCTGCTGATGTTAGGAAGAGAGCGGGTGGACGTGATGGTGCTGCTGACTTTAGGACGAGAGCGGGTGGACGTGATGGAGCTGCTGACGTTAGGACGAGAGCGGGCGGACGTGATGTTGCTGCTGACGTTAGGACGAGAGCGGGTGGACATGATGGTGCTGCTGACGTTAGGACGAGAACGAGAGCGGGTGGACGTGATGGTGCTGCTGACGTTAGGACGAGAGCGGGTGGACTTGATGGTACTGCTGACGTTAGGACGAGAGCGGGAGGACGTGATGGTGCTGCTGAAGTTAGGATGAGAGCGGGTGGACGTGATGGTGCTGCTGACTTTAGGACGAGAGCGGGTGGACGTGATGGTGCTGCTGATGTTAGGAAGAGAGCGGGTCGACGTGATGGTGCTGCTGACTTTAGGACGAGAGAGGGTGGACGTGATGGTGCTGCTGACTTTAGGATGAGAGCGGGTGGATGTGATGGTGCTGCTGACGTTAGGATAGGGGCGGGTGGACTTGATGGTGCTGCTGACATTAGGACGAGAGCGGGTGGACGTGATGGTGCTGCTGACGTTAGGACGAGAGCGGGCGGACGTGATGGAGCTGCTGACGTTAAGACGAGAGCGGGTGGACGTGATGGTGCTGCTGTCGTTAGGACGAGAGCGGGTGGACGTGATGGTGCTGCTGACGTTAGGACGAGAGCGGGTGGACGTGATGGTGCTGCTGACGTTAGGACGAGAGCGGGTGGACGTGATGGTGCTGCTGACTTTAGGAGGAGAGCGGGTGGACGTGATGGTGCTGCTGACGTTAGGACGAGAGCGGGCGGACGTGATGTTGCTGCTGACGTTAGGACGAGAGCGGGTGGACATGATGGTGCTGCTGACGTTAGGACGAGAACGAGAGCGGGTGGACGTGATGGTGCTGCTGACGTTAGGACGAGAGCGGGTGGACTTGATGGTGCTGCTGACGTTAGGATGAGAGCGGGTGGACGTGATGGTGCTGCTGACTTTAGGACGAGAGCGGGTGGACGTGATGGTGCTGCTGATGTTAGGAAGAGAGCGGGTGGACGTGATGGTGCTGCTGACTTTAGGACGAGAGCGGGTGGACGTGATGGTGCTGCTGACTTTAGGATGAGAGCGGGTGGATGTGATGGTGCTGCTGACGTTAGGATAGGGGCGGGTGGACGTGATGGTGCTGCTGACATTAGGACGAGAGCGGGTGGACGTGATGGTGCTGCTGACGTTAGGACGAGAGCGGGCGGACGTGATGGAGCTGCTGACGTTAGGACGAGAGCGGGTGGACGTGATGGTGCTGCTGACGTTAGGACGAGAGCGGGCGGACGTGATGGTGCTGCTGACGTTAGGACGAGAGCGGGTGGACGTGATGGTGCTGCTGACGTTAGGACGAGAGCGGGTGGACGTGATGGTGCTGCTGATGTTAGGAAGAGAGCAGGTGGACGTGATGGTGCTGCTGACTTTAGGACAAGAGCGGGTGGACGTGATGGTGCTGCTGACTTTAGGACGAGAGCGGGTGGACGTGATGGTGCTGCTGACGTTAGGATCAGAGCGGGTGGACGTGATGGTGCTGCTGTCGCTAGGATGAGAGCGGGTAGACGTGATGGTGCTGCTGACGTTAGGACGAGAGCGGGTGGACGTGATGGTGCTGCTGACGTTAGGACGAGAGCGGGTGGACGTGATGGTGCTGCTGACTTTAGGACGAGAGCGGGCGGACATGATGGAGCTGCTGACGTTAGGACGAGAGCGGGTGGACGTGATGGTGCTGCTGACGTTAGGACGAGAGCAGGTGGACGTGATGGTACTGCTAATGTTAGGACGAGAGCGGGTGGACTTGATGGTGCTGCTGACGTTAGGACGAGAGCGGGTGGACGTGATGGTGCTGCTAACGTTAGGACGAGAGCGGGTGGACGTGATGGTGCTGCTGACGTTAGGACGAGAGCGGGTGGACGTGATGGACCTGCTGACGTTAGGACGAGAGCGGGTGGACGTGATGGACCTGCTGACGTTAGGACGAGAGCGGGTGGACGTGATGGACCTGCTGACGTTAGGACGAGAGCGGGTGGACGTGATGGTGCTGCTGACGTTAGGACGAGAGCGGGTGGACGTGATGGTGCTGCTGACGTTGGGACGAGAGCGGGTGGACGTGATGGTGCTGCTGACGTTAGGACGAGAGCGGGTGGACATGATGGTGCTGCTGACATTAGGACGAGAGCGGGTGGACGTGATGGTGCTGCTGACGTTAGGACGAGAGCGGGCGGACGTGATGGAGCTGCTGATGTTAGGACGAGAGCGGGTGGACGTGATGGTGCTGCTGTCGTTAGGACGAGAGCGGGTGGACGTGATGGTGCTGCTGACGTTAGGACGAGAGCGGGTGGACGTGATGGTGCTGCTGACGTTAGGACGAGAGCGGGTGGACGTGATGGTGCTGCTGACTTTAGGACGAGAGCGGGTGGACGTGATGGTGCTGCTGATGTTAGGAAGAGAGCGGGTGGACGTGATGGTGCTGCTGACTTTAGGACGAGAGCGGGTGGACGTGATGGAGCTGCTGACGTTAGGACGAAAGCGGGTGGACGTGATGGTGCTGCTGACGTTAGGATGAGAGCGGGTGGACGTGATGGTGCTCCTGATGTTAGGACGAGAGCGGGTGGACGTGATGGTGCTGCTGACGTTAGGAGGAGAGCGGGTGGACGTGATGGTGCTGCTGACGTTAGGACGAGAGCGGGCGGACGTGATGTTGCTGCTGACGTTAGGACGAGAGCGGGTGGACATGATGGTGCTGCTGACGTTAGGACGAGAACGAGAGCGGGTGGACGTGATGGTGCTGCTGACGTTAGGACGAGAGCGGGTGGACTTGATGGTGCTGCTGACGTTAGGATGAGAGCGGGTGGACGTGATGGTGCTGCTGACTTTAGGACGAGAGCGGGTGGACGTGATGGTGCTGCTGATGTTAGGAAGAGAGCGGGTGGACGTGATGGTGCTGCTGACTTTAGGACGAGAGCGGGTGGACGTGATGGTGCTGCTGACTTTAGGATGAGAGCGGGTGGATGTGATGGTGCTGCTGACGTTAGGATAGGGGCGGGTGGACGTGATGGTGCTGCTGACATTAGGACGAGAGCGGGTGGACGTGATGGTGCTGCTGACGTTAGGACGAGAGCGGGCGACGTGATGGAGCTGCTGACGTTAGGACGAGAGCGGGTGGACGTGATGGTGCTGCTGACGTTAGGACGAGAGCGGGCGGACGTGATGGTGCTGCTGACGTTAGGACGAGAGCGGGTGGACGTGATGGTGCTGCTGACGTTAGGACGAGAACGAGAGCGGGTGGACGTGATGGTGCTGCTGACGTTAGGACGAGAGCGGGTGGACGTGATGATGCTGCTGACGTTAGGATGAGAGCGGGTGGACGTGATGGTGCTGCTGACTTTAGGACGAGAGCGGGTGGATGTGATGGTGCTGCTGGCGTTAGGACGAGAGCGGGTGGACGTGATGGTGCTGCAGACGTTAGGACGAGAGCGGGTGGACGTGATGGTGCTGCTGACGTTAGGACGAGAACGAGAGCGGGTGGACGTGATGGTGCTGCTGACGTTTGGACGAGAGCGGGCGGACGTGATGGTGCTGCTGACTTTAGGACGAGAGCGGGTGGACGTGACGGTGCTGCTGATGTTAGGACGAGAGCGGGCGGACGTGATGGTGCTGCTGACGTTAGGACGAGAGCGGGTGGACGTGATGGTGCTGCTGACGTTAGGACGAGAGCGGGTGGATGTGATGGTGCTGCTGTCGTTAGGACGAGAGCGGGTGGACGTGATGGTGCTGCTGACGTTAGGACGAGAGCGGGTGGACGTGATGGTGCTGCTGACGTTAGGACGAGAGCGGGTGGACGTGATGGTGCTGCTGACTTTAGGACGAGAGCGGGTGGACGTGATGGTGCTGCTGATGTTAGGAAGAGAGCGGGTGGACGTGATGGTGCTGCTGACTTTAGGACGAGAGCGGGTGGACGTGATGGAGCTGCTGACGTTAGGACGAGAGCGGGCGGACGTGATGTTGCTGCTGACGTTAGGACGAGAGCGGGTGGACATGATGGTGCTGCTGACGTTAGGACGAGAACGAGAGCGGGTGGACGTGATGGTGCTGCTGACGTTAGGACGAGAGCGGGTGGACTTGATGGTACTGCTGACGTTAGGACGAGAGCGGGAGGACGTGATGGTGCTGCTGAAGTTAGGATGAGAGCGGGTGGACGTGATGGTGCTGCTGACTTTAGGACGAGAGCGGGTGGACGTGATGGTGCTGCTGATGTTAGGAAGAGAGCGGGTGGACGTGATGGTGCTGCTGACTTTAGGACGAGAGAGGGTGGACGTGATGGTGCTGCTGACTTTAGGATGAGAGCGGGTGGATGTGATGGTGCTGCTGACGTTAGGATAGGGGCGGGTGGACGTGATGGTGCTGCTGACATTAGGACGAGAGCGGGTGGACGTGATGGTGCTGCTGACGTTAGGACGAGAGCGGGCGGACGTGATGGAGCTGCTGACGTTAAGACGAGAGCGGGTGGACGTGATGGTGCTGCTGTCGTTAGGACGAGAGCGGGTGGACGTGATGGTGCTGCTGACGTTAGGACGAGAGCGGGTGGACGTGATGGTGCTGCTGACGTTAGGACGAGAGCGGGTGGACGTGATGGTGCTGCTGACTTTAGGACGAGAGCGGGTGGACGTGATGGTGCTGCTGACGTTAGGACGAGAGCGGGTGGACGTGATGGTGCTGCTGACGTTAGGACGAGAGCGGGTGGACGTGATGGTGCTGCTGACTTTAGGACGAGAGCGGGTGGACGTGATGGTGCTGCTGATGTTAGGAAGAGAGCGGGTGGACGTGATGGTGCTGCTGACTTTAGGACGAGAGCGGGTGGACGTGATGGAGCTGCTGACGTTAGGACGAGAGCGGGCGGACGTGATGTTGCTGCTGACGTTAGGACGAGAGCGGGTGGACATGATGGTGCTGCTGACGTTAGGACGAGAACGAGAGCGGGTGGACGTGATGGTGCTGCTGACGTTAGGACGAGAGCGGGTGGACTTGATGGTACTGCTGACGTTAGGACGAGAGCGGGAGGACGTGATGGTGCTGCTGAAGTTAGGATGAGAGCGGGTGGACGTGATGGTGCTGCTGACTTTAGGACGAGAGCGGGTGGACGTGATGGTGCTGCTGATGTTAGGAAGAGAGCGGGTGGACGTGATGGTGCTGCTGACTTTAGGACGAGAGAGGGTGGACGTGATGGTGCTGCTGACTTTAGGATGAGAGCGGGTGGATGTGATGGTGCTGCTGACGTTAGGATAGGGGCGGGTGGACGTGATGGTGCTGCTGACATTAGGACGAGAGCGGGTGGACGTGATGGTGCTGCTGACGTTAGGACGAGAGCGGGCGGACGTGATGGAGCTGCTGACGTTAAGACGAGAGCGGGTGGACGTGATGGTGCTGCTGTCGTTAGGACGAGAGCGGGTGGACGTGATGGTGCTGCTGACGTTAGGACGAGAGCGGGTGGACGTGATGGTGCTGCTGACGTTAGGACGAGAGCGGGTGGACGTGATGGTGCTGCTGACTTTAGGACGAGAGCGGGTGGACGTGATGGTGCTGCTGATGTTAGGAAGAGAGCGGGTGGACGTGATGGTGCTGCTGACTTTAGGACGAGAGCGTGTGGACGTGATGGAGCTGCTGACGTTAGGACGAAAGCGGGTGGACGTGATGGTGCTGCTGACGTTAGGATGAGAGCGGGTGGACGTGATGGTGCTCCTGATGTTAGGACGAGAGCGGGTGGACGTGATGGTGCTGCTGACGTTAGGAGGAGAGCGGGTGGACGTGATGGTGCTGCTGACGTTAGGACGAGAGCGGGCGGACGTGATGTTGCTGCTGACGTTAGGACGAGAGCGGGTGGACATGATGGTGCTGCTGACGTTAGGACGAGAACGAGAGCGGGTGGACGTGATGGTGCTGCTGACGTTAGGACGAGAGCGGGTGGACTTGATGGTGCTGCTGACGTTAGGATGAGAGCGGGTGGACGTGATGGTGCTGCTGACTTTAGGACGAGAGCGGGTGGACGTGATGGTGCTGCTGATGTTAGGAAGAGAGCGGGTGGACGTGATGGTGCTGCTGACTTTAGGACGAGAGCGGGTGGACGTGATGGTGCTGCTGACTTTAGGATGAGAGCGGGTGGATGTGATGGTGCTGCTGACGTTAGGATAGGGGCGGGTGGACGTGATGGTGCTGCTGACATTAGGACGAGAGCGGGTGGACGTGATGGTGCTGCTGACGTTAGGACGAGAGCGGGCGGACGTGATGGAGCTGCTGACGTTAGGACGAGAGCGGGTGGACGTGATGGTGCTGCTGACGTTAGGACGAGAGCGGGCGGACGTGATGGTGCTGCTGACGTTAGGACGAGAGCGGGTGGACGTGATGGTGCTGCTGACGTTAGGACGAGAACGAGAGCGGGTGGACGTGATGGTGCTGCTGACGTTAGGACGAGAGCGGGTGGACGTGATGATGCTGCTGACGTTAGGATGAGAGCGGGTGGACGTGATGGTGCTGCTGACTTTAGGACGAGAGCGGGTGGATGTGATGGTGCTGCTGGCGTTAGGACGAGAGCGGGTGGACGTGATGGTGCTGCAGACGTTAGGACGAGAGCGGGTGGACGTGATGGTGCTGCTGACTTTAGGATGAGAGCGGGTGGACGTGATGGTGCTGCTGACGTTAGGACGAGAGCGGGTGGACGTGATGGTGCTGCTGACGTTAGGACGAGAGCGGGTGGACGTGATGGTGCTGCTGACGTTAGGACGAGAGTGGGTGGACGTGATGGTGTTGCTGACGTTAAGACGAGAGCGGGTGGACGTGATGGTGCTGCTAACGTTAGGACGAGAGCGGGTGGACGTGATGGTGCTCCTGACGTTAGGACGAGAGCGGGTGGACGTGATGGAGCTGCTGACGTTAGGACGAGAGCGGGTGGACGTGATGGTGCTGCTGACGTTAGGCCGAGAGCAGGTGGACGTGATGGTACTGCTAATGTTAGGACGAGAGCGGGTGGACTTGATGGTGCTGCTGACGTTAGGACGAGAGCGGTTGGACGTGATGGTGCTGCTAACGTTACGACGAGAGCGGGTGGACGTGATGGTGCTGCTGACGTTAGGACGAGAGCGGGTGGACGTGATGGACCTGCTGACGTTAGGACGAGAGCGGGTGGACGTGATGGACCTGCTGACGTTAGGACGAGAGCGGGTGGACGTGATGGACCTGCTGACGTTAGGACGAGAGCGGGTGGACGTGATGGTGCTGCTGACGTTAGGACGAGAGCGGGTGGACGTGATGGTGCTGCTGACGTTGGGACGAGAGCGGGTGGACGTGATGGTGCTGCTGACGTTAGGACGAGAGCGGGTGGACGTGATGGTGCTGCTGACGTTAGGACGAGAGCGGTTGGACGTGATGGTGCTGCTGACGTTAGGACGAGAGCGGGTGGACGTGATGGTGCTGCTGACGTTAGGATGAGAGCGGGTGGACGTGATGGTGCTGCTGACGTTAGGACGAGAGCAGGTGGACGTGATGGTGCTGCTGACGTTAGGACGAGAGCGGGTGGACGTGATGGTGCTGCTGATGTTGGGAGGAGAGCGGGTGGACGTGATGGTGCTGCTGACGTTAGGACGAGAGCGGGTGGACGTGATGGTGCTGCTGACGTTAGGACGAGAGCGGGTGGACGTGATGGTGCTGCTGACGTTAGGACGAGAGTGGGTGGACGTGATGGTGTTGCTGACGTTAAGACGAGAGCGGGTGGACGTGATGGTGCTGCTAACGTTAGGACGAGAGCGGGTGGACGTGATGGTGCTCCTGACGTTAGGACGAGAGCGGGTGGACGTGATGGAGCTGCTGACGTTAGGACGAGAGCGGGTGGACGTGATGGTGCTGCTGACGTTAGGACGAGAGCAGGTGGACGTGATGGTACTGCTAATGTTAGGACGAGAGCGGGTGGACTTGATGGTGCTGCTGACGTTAGGACGAGAGCGGTTGGACGTGATGGTGCTGCTAACGTTAGGACGAGAGCGGGTGGACGTGATGGTGCTGCTGACGTTAGGACGAGAGCGGGTGGACGTGATGGACCTGCTGACGTTAGGACGAGAGCGGGTGGACGTGATGGACCTGCTGACGTTAGGACGAGAGCGGGTGGACGTGATGGACCTGCTGACGTTAGGACGAGAGCGGGTGGACGTGATGGTGCTGCTGACGTTAGGACGAGAGCGGGTGGACGTGATGGTGCTGCTGACGTTGGGACGAGAGCGGGTGGACGTGATGGTGCTGCTGACGTTAGGACGAGAGCGGGTGGACGTGATGGTGCTGCTGACGTTAGGACGAGAGCGGTTGGACGTGATGGTGCTGCTGACGTTAGGACGAGAGCGGGTGGACGTGATGGTGCTGCTGACGTTAGGATGAGAGCGGGTGGACGTGATGGTGCTGCTGACGTTAGGACGAGAGCAGGTGGACGTGATGGTGCTGCTGACGTTAGGACGAGAGCGGGTGGACGTGATGGTGCTGCTGATGTTGGGAGGAGAGCGGGTGGACGTGATGGTGCTGCTGACGTTAGGACGAGAGCGGGTGGACGTGATGGTGCTGCTGACGTTAGGACAAGAGCGGGTGGACGTGATGGTGCTGCTGACGTTAGGACGAGAGCGGGTGGACGTGATGGTGCTGCTCACGTTAGGACGAGAGCGGGTGGAAGTGATGGTACTGCTGACGTTAGGACGAGAGCGGGTGGACGTGATGGAGCTGCTGACGTTAGGACGAGAGCGGGTGGACGTGTTGGTGCTGCTGACATTAGGATGAGAGCGGGTGGACGTGATGGAGCTGCTGACTTTAGGATGAGAGCGGGTGGACGTGATGGTGCTGCTGACGTTAGGACGAGAGCGGGTGGACGTGATGGTGCTGCTGACGTTAGGACGAGAGCGGGTGGACGTGATGGTGCTGCTGTCGTTAGGACGAGAGCGGGTGGACGTGAAGGTGCTGCTGACGTTAGGACGAGAGCGGGTGGACGTGACGGTGCTGCTGACATTTGGACGAGAGCGGGTGGACTTGATGGTGCTGCTGACTTTAGGTCGAGAGCGGGTGGACGTGATGGTGCTGCTGATGTTAGGAAGAGAGCAGGTGGACGTGATGGTGCTGCTGACTTTAGGACAAGAGCGGGTGGACGTGATGGTGCTGCTGACTTTGGGACGAGAGCGGGTGGACGTGATGGTGCTGCTGACGTTAGGATCAGAGCGGGTGGACGTGATGGTGCTGCTGTCGCTAGGATGAGAGCGGGTAGACGTGATGGTGCTGCTGACGTTAGGACGAGAGCGGGTGGACGTGATGGTGCTGCTGACGTTAGGACGAGAGCGGGTGGACGTGATGGTGCTGCTGACTTTAGGACGAGAGCGGGCGGACATGATGGAGCTGCTGACGTTAGGACGAGAGCGGGTGGACGTGATGGTGCTGCTTACGTTAGGACGAGAGCGGGTGGACGTGATGGTGCTGCTGACGTTAGGACAAGAGCGGGTGGATATGATGGAGCTGCTGACGTTAGGACGAGAGCGGGTGGACGTGATGGTGCTGCTAATGTTAGGACGAGAGCGGGTGGACGTGATGGTGCTGCTGACGTTAGGATGAGAGCGGGTGGACGTGATGGTGCTGCTGACGTTAGGACGAGAGCGGGTGGACGTGATGGTGCTGCTGACGTTAGGACGAGAGCGGGTGGATGTGATGGTGCTGCTGTCGTTAGGACGAGAGCGGGTGGACGTGATGGTGCTGCTGACGTTAGGACGAGAGCGGGTGGACGTGATGGTGCTGTTGACGTTAGGACGAGAGCGGGTGGACGTGATGGTGCTGCTGACGTTAGGATGAGAGCGGGTGGACGCGATGGTGCTCCTGATGTAATGACGAGAGCGGGTGGACGTGATGGTGCTGCTGACGTTAGGACAAGAGCGGGTGGACGTGATGGTGCTGCTGACGTTAGGACGAGAGCGGGTGGACGTGATGGACCTGCTGACGTTAGGACGAGAGCGGGTGGACGTGATGGACCTGCTGATGTTAGGACGAGAGCGGGTGGACGTGATGGACCTGCTGACGTTAGGACGAGAGCGGGTGGACGTGATGGTGCTGCTGACGTTGGGACGAGAGCGGGTGGACGTGAGGGTGCTGCTGACGTTGGGACGAGAGCGGGTGGACGTGATGGTGCTGCTGACGTTAGGACGAGAGCGGGTGGACGTGATGGTGCTGCTGACGTTTGGACGAGAGCGGGTGGACGTGATGGTGCTGCTGACGTTAGGACGAGAGCGGGTGGACGTGATGGTGCTGCTGACGTTAGGACGAGAGCGGGTGGACGTGATGGTGCTGCTGACGTTAGGACGAGAGCGGGTGGACGTGATGGTGCTGCTGACGTTAGGACGAGAGCGGGTGGACGTGATGGTGCTGCTGTCGTTAGGACGAGAGCGGGTGGACGTGAAGGTGCTGCTGACGTTAGGACGAGAGCGGGTGGACGTGACGGTGCTGCTGACGTTTGGACGAGAGCGGGTGGACGTGATGGTGCTGCTGACTTTAGGACGAGAGCGGGTGGACGTGATGGTGCTGCTGATGTTAGGACGAGAGCGGGCGGACGTGATGGTGCTGCTGACGTTAGGACGAGAGCGGGTGGACGTGATGGTGCTGCTGACGTTAGGACGAGAACGAGAGCGGGTGGACGTGATGTTGATGCTGACGTTAGGACGAGAGCGGGTGGACTTGATGGTACTGCTGACGTTAGGACGAGAGCGGGTGGACGTGATGATGCTGCTGACGTTAGGACGAGAGCGGGTGGACGTGATGGTGCTGCTGACGTTAGGACGAGAACGAGAGCGGGTGGACGTGATGTTGATGCCTACGTTAGGACGAGAGCGGGTGGACTTGATGGTACTGCTGACGTTAGGACGAGAGCGGGTGGACGTGATGATGCTGCTGACGTTAGGATGAGAGCGGGTGGACGTGATGGTGCTGCTGATGTTAGGAAGAGAGCGGGTGGACGTGATGGTGCTGCTGACTTTAGGACGAGAGCGGTTGGACGTGATGGTGCTGCTGACTTTAGGATGAGAGCGGGTGGAGGTGATGGTGCTGCTGACGTTAGGATCAGAGCGGGTGGACGTGATGGTGCTGCTGACATTAGGACGAGAGCGGGTGGACGTGATGGTGCTGCTGACGTTAGGAGGAGAGCGGGTGGACGTGATGGTGCTGCTGACGTTAGGACGAGAGCGGGCGGACGTGATGTTGCTGCTGACGTTAGGACGAGAGCGGGTGGACATGATGGTGCTGCTGACGTTAGGACGAGAACGAGAGCGGGTGGACGTGATGGTGCTGCTGACGTTAGGACGAGAGCGGGTGGACTTGATGGTGCTGCTGACGTTAGGATGAGAGCGGGTGGACGTGATGGTGCTGCTGACTTTAGGACGAGAGCGGGTGGACGTGATGGTGCTGCTGATGTTAGGAAGAGAGCGGGTGGACGTGATGGTGCTGCTGACTTTAGGACGAGAGCGGGTGGACGTGATGGTGCTGCTGACTTTAGGATGAGAGCGGGTGGATGTGATGGTGCTGCTGACGTTAGGATAGGGGCGGGTGGACGTGATGGTGCTGCTGACATTAGGACGAGAGCGGGTGGACGTGATGGTGCTGCTGACGTTAGGACGAGAGCGGGCGGACGTGATGGAGCTGCTGACGTTAGGACGAGAGCGGGTGGACGTGATGGTGCTGCTGACGTTAGGACGAGAGCGGGCGGACGTGATGGTGCTGCTGACGTTAGGACGAGAGCGGGTGGACGTGATGGTGCTGCTGACGTTAGGACGAGAACGAGAGCGGGTGGACGTGATGGTGCTGCTGACGTTAGGACGAGAGCGGGTGGACGTGATGATGCTGCTGACGTTAGGATGAGAGCGGGTGGACGTGATGGTGCTGCTGACTTTAGGACGAGAGCGGGTGGATGTGATGGTGCTGCTGGCGTTAGGACGAGAGCGGGTGGACGTGATGGTGCTGCAGACGTTAGGACGAGAGCGGGTGGACGTGATGGTGCTGCTGACTTTAGGATGAGAGCGGGTGGACGTGATGGTGCTGCTGACGTTAGGACGAGAGCGGGTGGACGTGATGGTGCTGCTGACGTTAGGACGAGAGCGGGTGGACGTGATGGTGCTGCTGACGTTAGGACGAGAGTGGGTGGACGTGATGGTGTTGCTGACGTTAAGACGAGAGCGGGTGGACGTGATGGTGCTGCTAACGTTAGGACGAGAGCGGGTGGACGTGATGGTGCTCCTGACGTTAGGACGAGAGCGGGTGGACGTGATGGAGCTGCTGACGTTAGGACGAGAGCGGGTGGACGTGATGGTGCTGCTGACGTTAGGACGAGAGCAGGTGGACGTGATGGTACTGCTATTGTTAGGACGAGAGCGGGTGGACTTGATGGTGCTGCTGACGTTAGGACGAGAGCGGTTGGACGTGATGGTGCTGCTAACGTTAGGACGAGAGCGGGTGGACGTGATGGTGCTGCTGACGTTAGGACGAGAGCGGGTGGACGTGATGGACCTGCTGACGTTAGGACGAGAGCGGGTGGACGTGATGGACCTGCTGACGTTAGGACGAGAGCGGGTGGACGTGATGGACCTGCTGACGTTAGGACGAGAGCGGGTGGACGTGATGGTGCTGCTGACGTTAGGACGAGAGCGGGTGGACGTGATGGTGCTGCTGACGTTGGGACGAGAGCGGGTGGACGTGATGGTGCTGCTGACGTTAGGACGAGAGCGGGTGGACGTGATGGTGCTGCTGACGTTAGGACGAGAGCGGTTGGACGTGATGGTGCTGCTGACGTTAGGACGAGAGCGGGTGGACGTGATGGTGCTGCTGACGTTAGGACGAGAGCGGGTGGACGTGATGGTGCTGCTGACGTTAGGACGAGAGCAGGTGGACGTGATGGTGCTGCTGACGTTAGGACGAGAGCGGGTGGACGTGATGGTGCTGCTGATGTTGGGAGGAGAGCGGGTGGACGTGATGGTGCTGCTGACGTTAGGACGAGAGCGGGTGGACGTGATGGTGCTGCTGACGTTAGGACGAGAGCGGGTGGACGTGATGGTGCTGCTGACGTTAGGACGAGAGCGGGTGGACGTGATGGTGCTGCTCACGTTAGGACGAGAGCGGGTGGAAGTGATGGTACTGCTGACGTTAGGACGAGAGCGG
The DNA here is from genome assembly GCF_026437365.1 of Eucyclogobius newberryi. NCBI lineage: Eukaryota > Metazoa > Chordata > Actinopteri > Gobiiformes > Gobiidae > Eucyclogobius > Eucyclogobius newberryi. Next base: position 40,632,253 of record NW_027316167.1, read on the forward strand.
GTGGACGTGATGGAGCTGCTGACGTTAGGACGAGAGCGGGTGGACGTGTTGGTGCTGCTGACATTAGGATGAGAGCGGGTGGACGTGATGGAGCTGCTGACTTTAGGATGAGAGCGGGTGGACGTGATGGTGCTGCTGACGTTAGGACGAGAGCGGGTGGACGTGATGGTGCTGCTGACGTTAGGACGAGAGCGGGTGGACGTGATGGTGCTGCTGTCGTTAGGACGAGAGCGGGTGGACGTGAAGGTGCTGCTGACGTTAGGACGAGAGCGGGTGGACGTGACGGTGCTGCTGACATTTGGACGAGAGCGGGTGGACTTGATGGTGCTGCTGACTTTAGGTCGAGAGCGGGTGGACGTGATGGTGCTGCTGATGTTAGGAAGAGAGCAGGTGGACGTGATGGTGCTGCTGACTTTAGGACGAGAGCGGGTGGACGTGATGGTGCTGCTGACGTTAGGATCAGAGCGGGTGGACGTGATGGTGCTGCTGTCGCTAGGATGAGAGCGGGTAGACGTGATGGTGCTGCTGACGTTAGGACGAGAGCGGGTGGACGTGATGGTGCTGCTGACGTTAGGACGAGAGCGGGTGGACGTGATGGTGCTGCTGACTTTAGGACGAGAGCGGGCGGACATGATGGAGCTGCTGACGTTAGGACGAGAGCGGGTGGACGTGATGGTGCTGCTTACGTTAGGACGAGAGCGGGTGGACGTGATGGTGCTGCTGACGTTAGGACAAGAGCGGGTGGATATGATGGAGCTGCTGACGTTAGGACGAGAGCGGGTGGACGTGATGGTGCTGCTAATGTTAGGACGAGAGCGGGTGGACGTGATGCTGCTGCTGACGTTAGGATGAGAGCGGGTGGACGTGATGGTGCTGCTGACGTTAGGACGAGAGCGGGTGGACGTGATGGTGCTGCTGACGTTAGGACGAGAGCGGGTGGATGTGATGGTGCTGCTGTCGTTAGGACGAGAGCGGGTGGACGTGATGGTGCTTCTGACGTTAGGACGAGAGCGGGTGGACGTGATGGTGCTGTTGACGTTAGGACGAGAGCGGGTGGACGTGATGGTGCTGCTGACGTTAGGATGAGAGCGGGTGGACGCGATGGTGCTCCTGATGTAATGACGAGAGCGGGTGGACGTGATGGTGCTGCTGACGTTAGGACAAGAGCGGGTGGACGTGATGGTGCTGCTGACGTTAGGACGAGAGCGGGTGGACGTGATGGACCTGCTGACGTTAGGACGAGAGCGGGTGGACGTGATGGACCTGCTGACGTTAGGACGAGAGCGGGTGGACGTGATGGACCTGCTGACGTTAGGACGAGAGCGGGTGGACGTGATGGTGCTGCTGACGTTGGGACGAGAGCGGGTGGACGTGATGGTGCTGCTGACGTTGGGACGAGAGCGGGTGGACGTGATGGTGCTGCTGACGTTAGGACGAGAGCGGGTGGACGTGATGGTGCTGCTGACGTTTGGACGAGAGCGGGTGGACGTGATGGTGCTGCTGACGTTAGGACGAGAGCGGGTGGACGTGATGGTGCTGCTGACGTTAGGACGAGAGCGGGTGGACGTGATGGTGCTGCTGACGTTAGGACGAGAGCAGGTGGACGTGATGGTGCTGCTGACGTTAGGACGAGAGCGGGTGGACGTGATGGTGCTGCTGTCGTTAGGACGAGAGCGGGTGGACGTGAAGGTGCTGCTGACGTTAGGACGAGAGCGGGTGGACGTGACGGTGCTGCTGACGTTTGGACGAGAGCGGGTGGACGTGATGGTGCTGCTGACTTTAGGACGAGAGCGGGTGGACGTGATGGTGCTGCTGATGTTAGGACGAGAGCGGGCGGACGTGATGGTGCTGCTGACGTTAGGACGAGAGCGGGTGGACGTGATGGTGCTGCTGACGTTAGGACGAGAACGAGAGCGGGTGGACGTGATGTTGATGCTGACGTTAGGACGAGAGCGGGTGGACTTGATGGTACTGCTGACGTTAGGACGAGAGCGGGTGGACGTGATGATGCTGCTGACGTTAGGACGAGAGCGGGTGGACGTGATGGTGCTGCTGACTTTAGGACGAGAACGAGAGCGGGTGGACGTGATGTTGATGCCTACGTTAGGACGAGAGCGGGTGGACTTGATGGTACTGCTGACGTTAGGACGAGAGCGGGTGGACGTGATGATGCTGCTGACGTTAGGATGAGAGCGGGTGGACGTGATGGTGCTGCTGATGTTAGGAAGAGAGCGGGTGGACGTGATGGTGCTGCTGACTTTAGGACGAGAGCGGTTGGACGTGATGGTGCTGCTGACTTTAGGATGAGAGCGGGTGGAGGTGATGGTGCTGCTGACGTTAGGATCAGAGCGGGTGGACGTGATGGTGCTGCTGACATTAGGACGAGAGCGGGTGGACGTGATGGTGCTGCTGACGTTAGGACGAGAGCGGGCGGACGTGATGGAGCTGCTGACGTTAGGACGAGAGCGGGTGGACGTGATGGTGCTGCTGACGTTAGGACGAGAGCGGGTGGACGTGATGGTGCTGCTGTCGTTAGGACGAGAGCGGGCGGACGTGATGGAGCTGCTGACGTTAGGACGAGAGCGGGTGGACGTGATGGTGCTGCTGACGTTAGGACGAGAGCGGGTGGACGTGATGGTGCTGCTGTCGTTAGGACGAGAGCGGGTGGACGTGAAGGTGCTGCTGACGTTAGGACGAGAGCGGGTGGACGTGACGGTGCTGCTGACGTTTGGACGAGAGCGGGTGGACGTGATGGTGCTGCTGACTTTAGGACGAGAGCGGGTGGACGTGATGGTGCTGCTGATGTTAGGAAGAGAGCAGGTGGACGTGATGGTGCTGCTGACTTTAGGACGAGAGCGGGTGGACGTGATGGTGCTGCTGACTTTAGGACGAGAGCGGGTGGACGTGATGGTGCTGCTGACGTTAGGATCAGAGCGGGTGGACGTGATGGTGCTGCTGTCGCTAGGATGAGAGCGGGTAGACGTGATGGTGCTGCTGACGTTAGGACGAGAGCAGGTGGACGTGATGGTGCTGCTGTCGTTAGGACGAGAGCGGGTGGACGTGAAGGTGCTGCTGACGTTAGGACGAGAGCGGGTGGACGTGACGGTGCTGCTGACGTTTGGACGAGAGCGGGTGGACGTCATGGTGCTGCTGACTTTAGGACGAGAGCGGGTGGACCTGATGGTGCTGCTGATGTTAGGAAGAGAGCAGGTGGACGTGATGGTGCTGCTGACTTTAGGACGAGAGCGGGTGGACGTGATGGTGCTGCTGACTTTAGGACGAGAGCGGGTGGACGTGATGGTGCTGCTGAGGTTAGGATCAGAGCGGGTGGACGTGATGGTGCTGCTGTCGCTAGGATGAGAGCGGGTAGACGTGATGGTGCTGCTGACGTTAGGACGAGAGCGGGTGGACGTGATGGTGCTGCTGACGTTAGGAAGAGAGCGGGTGGACGTGATGGTGCTGCTGACTTTCGGACGAGAGCGGGCGGACATGAAGGAGCTGCTGACGTTAGGACGAGAGCGGGTGGACGTGATGGTGCTGCTTACGTTAGGACGAGAGCGGGTGGACGTGATTGTGCTGCTGACGTTAGGACAAGAGCGGGTGGATTTGATGGAGCTGCTGACGTTAGGACGAGAGCGGGTGGACGTGATGGTGCTGCTGACGTTAGGACGAGAGCGGGTGGATGTGATGGTGCTGCTGTCGTTAGGACGAGAGCGGGTGAACGTGATGGTGCTGCTGACGTTAGGACGAGAGCGGGTGGACGTGATGGTGCTGTTGACGTTAGGACGAGAGCGGGTGGACGTGATGGTGCTGCTGACGTTAGGATGAGAGCGGGTGGACGTGATGGTGCTCCTGATGTTAGGATGAGAGCGGGTGGACGTGATGGTGCTGCTGACGTTAGGACGAGAGCGGGTGGACGTGATGGTGCTGCTGACGTTAGGATCAGAGCGGGTGGACGTGATGGTGCTGCTGTCGCTAGGATGAGAGCGGGTAGACGTGATGGTGCTGCTGACGTTAGGACGAGAGCGGGTGGACGTGATGGTGCTGCTGTCGTTAGGACGAGAGCGGGTGGACGTGAAGGTGCTGCTGACGTTAGGACGAGAGCGGGTGGACGTGACGGTGCTGCTGACGTTTGGACGAGAGCGGGTGGACGTGATGGTGCTACTGACTTTAGGACGAGAGCGGTTGGACGTGATGGTGCTGCTGACTTTAGGATGAGAGCGGGTGGACGTGATGGTGCTGCTGACGTTAGGATCAGAGCGGGTGGACGTGATGGTGCTGCTGACATTAGGACGAGAGCGGGTGGACGTGATGGTGCTGCTGACGTTAGGACGAGAGCGGGCGGACGTGATGGAGCTGCTGACGTTAGGACGAGAGCGGGTGGACGTGATGGTGCTGCTGACGTTAGGACGAGAGCGGGCGGACGTGATGGTGCTGCTGACTTTAGGACGAGAGCGGGTGGACGTGATGGTGCTGCTGACGTTAGGATCAGAGCGGGTGGACGTGATGGTGCTGCTGTCGCTAGGATGAGAGCGGGTAGACGTGATGGTGCTGCTGACGTTAGGACGAGAGCAGGTGGACGTGATGGTGCTGCTGTCGTTAGGAAGAGAGCGGGTGGACGTGAAGGTGCTGCTGACGTTAGGACGAGAGCGGGTGGACGTGACGGTGCTGCTGACGTTTGGACGAGAGCGGGTGGACGTCATGGTGCTGCTGACTTTAGGACGAGAGCGGGTGGACCTGATGGTGCTGCTGATGTTAGGAAGAGAGCAGGTGGACGTGATGGTGCTGCTGACTTTAGGACGAGAGCGGGTGGACGTGATGGTGCTGCTGAGGTTAGGATCAGAGCGGGTGGACGTGATGGTGCTGCTGTCGCTAGGATGAGAGCGGGTAGACGTGATGGTGCTGCTGACGTTAGGACGAGAGCGGGTGGACGTGATGGTGCTGCTGACGTTAGGAAGAGAGCGGGTGGACGTGATGGTGCTGCTGACTTTCGGACGAGAGCGGGCGGACATGAAGGAGCTGCTGACGTTAGGACGAGAGCGGGTGGACGTGATGGTGCTGCTTACGTTAGGACGAGAGCGGGTGGACGTGATTGTGCTGCTGACGTTAGGACAAGAGCGGGTGGATTTGATGGAGCTGCTGACGTTAGGACGAGAGCGGGTGGACGTGATGGTGCTGCTGACGTTAGGACGAGAGCGGGTGGATGTGATGGTGCTGCTGTCGTTAGGACGAGAGCGGGTGAACGTGATGGTGCTGCTGACGTTAGGACGAGAGCGGGTGGACGTGATGGTGCTGTTGACGTTAGGACGAGAGCGGGTGGACGTGATGGTGCTGCTGACGTTAGGATGAGAGCGGGTGGACGTGATGGTGCTGCTGACGTTAGGACGAGAGCGGGTGGACGTGATGGTGCTGCTGACGTTAGGATCAGAGCGGGTGGACGTGATGGTGCTGCTGTCGCTAGGATGAGAGCGGGTAGACGTGATGGTGCTGCTGACGTTAGGACGAGAGCGGGTGGACGAGATGGTGCTGCTGTCGTTAGGACGAGAGCGGGTGGACGTGAAGGTGCTGCTGACGTTAGGACGAGAGCGGGTGGACGTGACGGTGCTGCTGACGTTTGGACGAGAGCGGGTGGACGTGATGGTGCTACTGACTTTAGGACGAGAGCGGTTGGACGTGATGGTGCTGCTGACTTTAGGATGAGAGCGGGTGGACGTGATGGTGCTGCTGACGTTAGGATCAGAGCGGGTGGACGTGATGGTGCTGCTGACGTTAGGACGAGAGCGGGTGGACGTGACGGTGCTGCTGACGTTTGGACGAGAGCGGGTGGACGTGATGGTGCTGCTGACTTTAGGACGAGAGCGGGTGGACGTGATGGTGCTGCTGATGTTAGGAAGAGAGCAGGTGGACGTGATGGTGCTGCTGACTTTAGGACGAGAGCGGGTGGACGTGATGGTGCTGCTGACGTTAGGACGAGAGCGGGTGGACCTGATGGTGCTGCTGACGTTAGGACGAGAGCGGGTGGACGTGATGGTGCTGCTGACGTTAGGACGAGAGCGGGTGGACGTGATGGTGCTGCTGACGTTGGGAGGAGAGCGGGTGGACGTGATGGTGCTGCTGACGTTAGGACGAGAGCGGGTGGACGTGATGGTGCTGCTGACGTTAGGACGAGAGCGGGTGGACGTGATGGTGCTGCTGACGTTAGGACGAGAGCGGGTGGACGTGATGGTGCTGCTCACGTTAGGACGAGAGCGGGTGGACGTGATGGTGCTGCTAACGTTAGGACGAGAGCAAGTGGACGTGATGGTGCTGCTGACGTTAGGACGAGAGCGGGTGAACGTCATGGTGCTGCTGACGTTAGGACGAGAGCGGGTGGACGTGATGGAGCTGCTGACGTTAGGACGAGAGCGGGTGGACGTGATGGTGCTGCTGACGTTAGGATGAGAGCGGGTGGACGTGATGGTGCTGCTGACGTTAGGACGAGAGCGGGTGGACGTGATGGTGCTGCTGACGTTAGGACGAGAGCGGGTGGACGTGATGGAGCTGCTGACGTTAGGACGAGAGCGGGTGGACGTGATGGTGCTCCTGACGTTAGGATGAGAGCGGGTGGACGTGATGGTGCTGCTGACTTTAGGACGAGAGCGGGTGGACGTGATGGTGCTCCTGCTGTTAGGACGAGAGCGGGTGGACGTGATGGTGCTGCTGACGTTAGGATGAGAGCGGGCGGACATGATGGAGCTGCTGACATTAGGACGAGAGCGGGTGGACGTGATGGTGCTGCTGACGTTAGGACAAGAGCGGGTGGATATGATGGAGCTGCTGACGTTAGGACGAGAGCGGGTGGACGTGATGGTGCTGCTAATGTTAGGACGAGAGCGGGTGGACGTGATGGTGCTGCTGACGTTAGGATGAGAGCGGGTGGACGTGATGGTGCTGCTGACGTTAGGACGAGAGCGGGTGGACGTGATGGTGCTGCTGACGTTAGGACGAGAGCGGGTGGATGTGATGGTGCTGCTGTCGTTAGGACGAGAGCGGGTGGACGTGATGGTGCTCCTGATGTTAGGACGAGAGCGGGAGGACATGATGGTGCTGCTGACGTTAGGACGAGAGCGGGTGGACGTGATGGTGCTGCTGACGTTAGGACAAGAGCGGGTGGATTTGATGGAGCTGCTGACGTTAGGACGAGAGCGGGTGGACGTGATTGTGCTGCTGACGTTAGGACAAGAGCGGGTGGATTTGATGGAGCTGCTGACGTTAGGACGAGAGCGGGTGGACGTGATGGTGCTGCTGACGTTAGGACGAGAGCGGGTGGATGTGATGGTGCTGCTGTCGTTAGGACGAGAGCGGGTGAACGTGATGGTGCTGCTGACGTTAGGACGAGAGCGGGTGGACGTGATGGTGCTGTTGACGTTAGGACGAGAGCGGGTGGACGTGATGGTGCTGCTGACGTTAGGATGAGAGCGGGTGGACGTGATGGTGCTCCTGATGTTAGGATGAGAGCGGGTGGACGTGATGGTGCTGCTGACGTTAGGACGAGAGCGGGTGGACGTGATGGTGCTGCTGACGTTAGGATCAGAGCGGGTGGACGTGATGGTGCTGCTGTCGCTAGGATGAGAGCGGGTAGACGTGATGGTGCTGCTGACGTTAGGACGAGAGCGGGTGGACGTGATGGTGCTGCTGTCGTTAGGACGAGAGCGGGTGGACGTGAAGGTGCTGCTGACGTTAGGACGAGAGCGGGTGGACGTGACGGTGCTGCTGACGTTTGGACGAGAGCGGGTGGACGTGATGGTGCTACTGACTTTAGGACGAGAGCGGTTGGACGTGATGGTGCTGCTGACTTTAGGATGAGAGCGGGTGGACGTGATGGTGCTGCTGACGTTAGGATCAGAGCGGGTGGACGTGATGGTGCTGCTGACATTAGGACGAGAGCGGGTGGACGTGATGGTGCTGCTGACGTTATGACGAGAGCGGGCGGACGTGATGGAGCTGCTGACGTTAGGACGAGAGCGGGTGGACGTGATGGTGCTGCTGACGTTAGGACGAGAGCGGGCGGACGTGATGGTGCTGCTGACTTTAGGACGAGAGCGGGTGGACGTGATGGTGCTGCTGACGTTAGGATCAGAGCGGGTGGACGTGATGGTGCTGCTGTCGCTAGGATGAGAGCGGGTAGACGTGATGGTGCTGCTGACGTTAGGACGAGAGCAGGTGGACGTGATGGTGCTGCTGTCGTTAGGACGAGAGCGGGTGGACGTGAAGGTGCTGCTGACGTTAGGACGAGAACGGGTGGACGTGACGGTGCTGCTGACGTTTGGACGAGAGCGGGTGGACGTCATGGTGCTGCTGACTTTAGGACGAGAGCGGGTGGACCTGATGGTGCTGCTGATGTTAGGAAGAGAGCAGGTGGACGTGATGGTGCTGCTGACTTTAGGACGAGAGCGGGTGGACGTGATGGTGCTGCTGAGGTTAGGATCAGAGCGGGTGGACGTGATGGTGCTGCTGTCGCTAGGATGAGAGCGGGTAGACGTGATGGTGCTGCTGACGTTAGGACGAGAGCGGGTGGACGTGATGGTGCTGCTGACGTTAGGAAGAGAGCGGGTGGACGTGATGGTGCTGCTGACTTTCGGACGAGAGCGGGCGGACATGAAGGAGCAGCTGACGTTAGGACGAGAGCGGGTGGACGTGATGGTGCTGCTTACGTTAGGACGAGAGCGGGTGGACGTGATTGTGCTGCTGACGTTAGGACAAGAGCGGGTGGATTTGATGGAGCTGCTGACGTTAGGACGAGAGCGGGTGGACGTGATGGTGCTGCTGACGTTAGGACGAGAGCGGGTGGATGTGATGGTGCTGCTGTCGTTAGGACGAGAGCGGGTGAACGTGATGGTGCTGCTGACGTTAGGACGAGAGCGGGTGGACGTGATGGTGCTGTTGACGTTAGGACGAGAGCGGGTGGACGTGATGGTGCTGCTGACGTTAGGATGAGAGCGGGTGGACGTGATGGTGCTGCTGACGTTAGGACGAGAGCGGGTGGACGTGATGGTGCTGCTGACGTTAGGATCAGAGCGGGTGGACGTGATGGTGCTGCTGTCGCTAGGATGAGAGCGGGTAGACGTGATGGTGCTGCTGACGTTAGGACGAGAGCGGGTGGACGAGATGGTGCTGCTGTCGTTAGGACGAGAGCGGGTGGACGTGAAGGTGCTGCTGACGTTAGGACGAGAGCGGGTGGACGTGACGGTGCTGCTGACGTTTGGACGAGAGCGGGTGGACGTGATGGTGCTACTGACTTTAGGACGAGAGCGGTTGGACGTGATGGTGCTGCTGACTTTAGGATGAGAGCGGGTGGACGTGATGGTGCTGCTGACGTTAGGATCAGAGCGGGTGGACGTGATGGTGCTGCTGACGTTAGGACGAGAGCGGGTGGACGTGACGGTGCTGCTGACGTTTGGACGAGAGCGGGTGGACGTGATGGTGCTGCTGACTTTAGGACGAGAGCGGGTGGACGTGATGGTGCTGCTGATGTTAGGAAGAGAGCAGGTGGACGTGATGGTGCTGCTGACTTTAGGACGAGAGCGGGTGGACGTGATGGTGCTGCTGACGTTAGGACGAGAGCGGGTGGACGTGACGGTGCTGCTGACGTTTGGACGAGAGCGGGTGGACGTGATGGTGCTGCTGACTTTAGGACGAGAGCGGGTGGACGTGATGGTGCTGCTGATGTTAGGAAGAGAGCAGGTGGACGTGATGGTGCTGCTGACTTTAGGACGAGAGCGGGTGGACGTGATGGTGCTGCTGACGTTAGGACGAGAGCGGGTGGACCTGATGGTGCTGCTGACGTTAGGACGAGAGCGGGTGGACGTGATGGTGCTGCTGACGTTAGGACGAGAGCGGGTGGACGTGATGGTGCTGCTGACGTTGGGAGGAGAGCGGGTGGACGTGATGGTGCTGCTGACGTTAGGACGAGAGCGGGTGGACGTGATGGTGCTGCTGACGTTAGGACGAGAGCGGGTGGACGTGATGGTGCTGCTGACGTTAGGACGAGAGCGGGTGGACGTGATGGTGCTGCTCACGTTAGGACGAGAGCGGGTGGACGTGATGGTGCTGCTAACGTTAGGACGAGAGCAAGTGGACGTGATGGTGCTGCTGACGTTAGGACGAGAGCGGGTGAACGTCATGGTGCTGCTGACGTTAGGACGAGAGCGGGTGGACGTGATGGAGCTGCTGACGTTAGGACGAGAGCGGGTGGACGTGATGGTGCTGCTGACGTTAGGATGAGAGCGGGTGGACGTGATGGTGCTGCTGACGTTAGGACGAGAGCGGGTGGACGTGATGGTGCTGCTGACGTTAGGACGAGAGCGGGTGGACGTGATGGAGCTGCTGACGTTAGGACGAGAGCGGGTGGACGTGATGGTGCTCCTGACGTTAGGATGAGAGCGGGTGGACGTGATGGTGCTGCTGACTTTAGGACGAGAGCGGGTGGACGTGATGGTGCTCCTGCTGTTAGGACGAGAGCGGGTGGACGTGATGGTGCTGCTGACGTTAGGATGAGAGCGGGCGGACATGATGGAGCTGCTGACATTAGGACGAGAGCGGGTGGACGTGATGGTGCTGCTGACGTTAGGACAAGAGCGGGTGGATATGATGGAGCTGCTGACGTTAGGACGAGAGCGGGTGGACGTGATGGTGCTGCTAATGTTAGGACGAGAGCGGGTGGACGTTTTGGTGCTGCTGACGTTAGGATGAGAGCGGGTGGACGTGATGGTGCTGCTGACGTTAGGACGAGAGCGGGTGGACGTGATGGTGCTGCTGACGTTAGGACGAGAGCGGGTGGATGTGATGGTGCTGCTGTCGTTAGGACGAGAGCGGGTGGACGTGATGGTGCTCCTGATGTTAGGACGAGAGCGGGAGGACATGATGGTGCTGCTGACGTTAGGACGAGAGCGGGTGGGCGTGATGGTGCTGCTGACGTTAGGACAAGAGCGGGTGGATTTGATGGAGCTGCTGACGTTAGGACGAGAGCGGGTGGACGTGATTGTGCTGCTGACGTTAGGACAAGAGCGGGTGGATTTGATGGAGCTGCTGACGTTAGGACGAGAGCGGGTGGACGTGATGGTGCTGCTGACGTTAGGACGAGAGCGGGTGGATGTGATGGTGCTGCTGTCGTTAGGACGAGAGCGGGTGAACGTGATGGTGCTGCTGACGTTAGGACGAGAGCGGGTGGACGTGATGGTGCTGTTGACGTTAGGACGAGAGCGGGTGGACGTGATGGTGCTGCTGACGTTAGGATGAGAGCGGGTGGACGTGATGGTGCTCCTGATGTTAGGATGAGAGCGGGTGGACGTGATGGTGCTGCTGACGTTAGGACGAGAGCGGGTGGACGTGATGGTGCTGCTGACGTTAGGATCAGAGCGGGTGGACGTGATGGTGCTGCTGTCGCTAGGATGAGAGCGGGTAGACGTGATGGTGCTGCTGACGTTAGGACGAGAGCGGGTGGACGTGATGGTGCTGCTGTCGTTAGGACGAGAGCGGGTGGACGTGAAGGTGCTGCTGACGTTAGGACGAGAGCGGGTGGACGTGACGGTGCTGCTGACGTTTGGACGAGAGCGGGTGGACGTGATGGTGCTACTGACTTTAGGACGAGAGCGGTTGGACGTGATGGTGCTGCTGACTTTAGGATGAGAGCGGGTGGACGTGATGGTGCTGCTGACGTTAGGATCAGAGCGGGTGGACGTGATGGTGCTGCTGACATTAGGACGAGAGCGGGTGGACGTGATGGTGCTGCTGACGTTAGGACGAGAGCGGGCGGACGTGATGGAGCTGCTGACGTTAGGACGAGAGCGGGTGGACGTGATGGTGCTGCTGACGTTAGGACGAGAGCGGGCGGACGTGATGGTGCTGCTGACTTTAGGACGAGAGCGGGTGGACGTGATGGTGCTGCTGACGTTAGGATCAGAGCGGGTGGACGTGATGGTGCTGCTGTCGCTAGGATGAGAGCGGGTAGACGTGATGGTGCTGCTGACGTTAGGACGAGAGCAGGTGGACGTGATGGTGCTGCTGTCGTTAGGACGAGAGCGGGTGGACGTGAAGGTGCTGCTGACGTTAGGACGAGAGCGGGTGGACGTGACGGTGCTGCTGACGTTTGGACGAGAGCGGGTGGACGTCATGGTGCTGCTGACTTTAGGACGAGAGCGGGTGGACCTGATGGTGCTGCTGATGTTAGGAAGAGAGCAGGTGGACGTGATGGTGCTGCTGACTTTAGGACGAGAGCGGGTGGACGTGATGGTGCTGCTGAGGTTAGGATCAGAGCGGGTGGACGTGATGGTGCTGCTGTCGCTAGGATGAGAGCGGGTAGACGTGATGGTGCTGCTGACGTTAGGACGAGAGCGGGTGGACGTGATGGTGCTGCTGACGTTAGGAAGAGAGCGGGTGGACGTGATGGTGCTGCTGACTTTCGGACGAGAGCGGGCGGACATGAAGGAGCTGCTGACGTTAGGACGAGAGCGGGTGGACGTGATGGTGCTGCTTACGTTAGGACGAGAGCGGGTGGACGTGATTGTGCTGCTGACGTTAGGACAAGAGCGGGTGGATTTGATGGAGCTGCTGACGTTAGGACGAGAGCGGGTGGACGTGATGGTGCTGCTGACGTTAGGACGAGAGCGGGTGGATGTGATGGTGCTGCTGTCGTTAGGACGAGAGCGGGTGAACGTGATGGTGCTGCTGACGTTAGGACGAGAGCGGGTGGACGTGATGGTGCTGTTGACGTTAGGACGAGAGCGGGTGGACGTGATGGTGCTGCTGACGTTAGGATGAGAGCGGGTGGACGTGATGGTGCTGCTGACGTTAGGACGAGAGCGGGTGGACGTGATGGTGCTGCTGACGTTAGGATCAGAGCGGGTGGACGTGATGGTGCTGCTGTCGCTAGGATGAGAGCGGGTAGACGTGATGGTGCTGCTGACGTTAGGACGAGAGCGGGTGGACGAGATGGTGCTGCTGTCGTTAGGACGAGAGCGGGTGGACGTGAAGGTGCTGCTGACGTTAGGACGAGAGCGGGTGGACGTGACGGTGCTGCTGACGTTTGGACGAGAGCGGGTGGACGTGATGGTGCTACTGACTTTAGGACGAGAGCGGTTGGACGTGATGGTGCTGCTGACTTTAGGATGAGAGCGGGTGGACGTGATGGTGCTGCTGACGTTAGGATCAGAGCGGGTGGACGTGATGGTGCTGCTGACGTTAGGACGAGAGCGGGTGGACGTGACGGTGCTGCTGACGTTTGGACGAGAGCGGGTGGACGTGATGGTGCTGCTGACTTTAGGACGAGAGCGGGTGGACGTGATGGTGCTGCTGATGTTAGGAAGAGAGCAGGTGGACGTGATGGTGCTGCTGACTTTAGGACGAGAGCGGGTGGACGTGATGGTGCTGCTGACGTTAGGACGAGAGCGGGTGGACCTGATGGTGCTGCTGACGTTAGGACGAGAGCGGGTGGACGTGATGGTGCTGCTGACGTTAGGACGAGAGCGGGTGGACGTGATGGTGCTGCTGACGTTGGGAGGAGAGCGGGTGGACGTGATGGTGCTGCTGACGTTAGGACGAGAGCGGGTGGACGTGATGGTGCTGCTGACGTTAGGACGAGAGCGGGTGGACGTGATGGTGCTGCTGACGTTAGGACGAGAGCGGGTGGACGTGATGGTGCTGCTCACGTTAGGACGAGAGCGGGTGGACGTGATGGTGCTGCTAACGTTAGGACGAGAGCAAGTGGACGTGATGGTGCTGCTGACGTTAGGACGAGAGCGGGTGAACGTCATGGTGCTGCTGACGTTAGGACGAGAGCGGGTGGACGTGATGGAGCTGCTGACGTTAGGACGAGAGCGGGTGGACGTGATGGTGCTGCTGACGTTAGGATGAGAGCGGGTGGACGTGATGGTGCTGCTGACGTTAGGACGAGAGCGGGTGGACGTGATGGTGCTGCTGACGTTAGGACGAGAGCGGGTGGACGTGATGGAGCTGCTGACGTTAGGACGAGAGCGGGTGGACGTGATGGTGCTCCTGACGTTAGGATGAGAGCGGGTGGACGTGATGGTGCTGCTGACTTTAGGACGAGAGCGGGTGGACGTGATGGTGCTCCTGCTGTTAGGACGAGAGCGGGTGGACGTGATGGTGCTGCTGACGTTAGGATGAGAGCGGGCGGACATGATGGAGCTGCTGACATTAGGACGAGAGCGGGTGGACGTGATGGTGCTGCTGACGTTAGGACAAGAGCGGGTGGATATGATGGAGCTGCTGACGTTAGGACGAGAGCGGGTGGACGTGATGGTGCTGCTAATGTTAGGACGAGAGCGGGTGGACGTGATGGTGCTGCTGACGTTAGGATGAGAGCGGGTGGACGTGATGGTGCTGCTGACGTTAGGACGAGAGCGGGTGGACGTGATGGTGCTGCTGACGTTAGGACGAGAGCGGGTGGATGTGATGGTGCTGCTGTCGTTAGGACGAGAGCGGGTGGACGTGATGGTGCTCCTGATGTTAGGACGAGAGCGGGAGGACATGATGGTGCTGCTGACGTTAGGACGAGAGCGGGTGGACGTGATGGTGCTGCTGACGTTAGGACGAGAGCGGGCGGACGTGATGTTGCTGCTGACGTTAGGACGAGAGCGGGTGGATGTGATGGTGCTGCTGTCGTTAGGACGAGAGCGGGTAGACGTGATGGTGCTCCTGATGTTATGACGAGAGCGGGTGGATGTGATGGTGCTGCTGACGTTAGGACGAGAGCGGGTGGACGTGATGGTGCTGCTGACGTTAGGACGAGAGCGGGCGGACGTGATGTTGCTGCTGACGTTAGGACGAGAGCGGGTGGACGTGATGGTGCTGCTGACGTTAGGACGAGAACGAGAGCGGGTGGACGTGATGGTGATGCTGACGTTAGGACGAGAGCGGGTGGACTTGATGGTACTGCTGACGTTAGGACGAGAGCGGGTGGACGTGATGGTGCTGCTGACGTTAGGACGAGAGCGGGTGGACGTGATGGTGCTGTTGACGTTAGGACGAGAGCGGGTGGACGTGATGGTGCTGCTGACGTTAGGATGAGAGCGGGTGGACGTGATGGTGCTGCTGACGTTAGGACGAGAGCGGGTGGACGTGATGGTGCTGCTGACGTTAGGATCAGAGCGGGTGGACGTGATGGTGCTGCTGTCGCTAGGATGAGAGCGGGTAGACGTGATGGTGCTGCTGACGTTAGGACGAGAGCGGGTGGACGAGATGGTGCTGCTGTCGTTAGGACGAGAGCGGGTGGACGTGAAGGTGCTGCTGACGTTAGGACGAGAGCGGGTGGACGTGACGGTGCTGCTGACGTTTGGACGAGAGCGGGTGGACGTGATGGTGCTACTGACTTTAGGACGAGAGCGGTTGGACGTGATGGTGCTGCTGACTTTAGGATGAGAGCGGGTGGACGTGATGGTGCTGCTGACGTTAGGATCAGAGCGGGTGGACGTGATGGTGCTGCTGACGTTAGGACGAGAGCGGGTGGACGTGACGGTGCTGCTGACGTTTGGACGAGAGCGGGTGGACGTGATGGTGCTGCTGACTTTAGGACGAGAGCGGGTGGACGTGATGGTGCTGCTGATGTTAGGAAGAGAGCAGGTGGACGTGATGGTGCTGCTGACTTTAGGACGAGAGCGGGTGGACGTGATGGTGCTGCTGACGTTAGGACGAGAGCGGGTGGACCTGATGGTGCTGCTGACGTTAGGACGAGAGCGGGTGGACGTGATGGTGCTGCTGACGTTAGGACGAGAGCGGGTGGACGTGATGGTGCTGCTGACGTTGGGAGGAGAGCGGGTGGACGTGATGGTGCTGCTGACGTTAGGACGAGAGCGGGTGGACGTGATGGTGCTGCTGACGTTAGGACGAGAGCGGGTGGACGTGATGGTGCTGCTGACGTTAGGACGAGAGCGGGTGGACGTGATGGTGCTGCTCACGTTAGGACGAGAGCGGGTGGACGTGATGGTGCTGCTAACGTTAGGACGAGAGCAAGTGGACGTGATGGTGCTGCTGACGTTAGGACGAGAGCGGGTGAACGTCATGGTGCTGCTGACGTTAGGACGAGAGCGGGTGGACGTGATGGAGCTGCTGACGTTAGGACGAGAGCGGGTGGACGTGATGGTGCTGCTGACGTTAGGATGAGAGCGGGTGGACGTGATGGTGCTGCTGACGTTAGGACGAGAGCGGGTGGACGTGATGGTGCTGCTGACGTTAGGACGAGAGCGGGTGGACGTGATGGAGCTGCTGACGTTAGGACGAGAGCGGGTGGACGTGATGGTGCTCCTGACGTTAGGATGAGAGCGGGTGGACGTGATGGTGCTGCTGACTTTAGGACGAGAGCGGGTGGACGTGATGGTGCTCCTGCTGTTAGGACGAGAGCGGGTGGACGTGATGGTGCTGCTGACGTTAGGATGAGAGCGGGCGGACATGATGGAGCTGCTGACATTAGGACGAGAGCGGGTGGACGTGATGGTGCTGCTGACGTTAGGACAAGAGCGGGTGGATATGATGGAGCTGCTGACGTTAGGACGAGAGCGGGTGGACGTGATGGTGCTGCTAATGTTAGGACGAGAGCGGGTGGACGTGATGGTGCTGCTGACGTTAGGATGAGAGCGGGTGGACGTGATGGTGCTGCTGACGTTAGGACGAGAGCGGGTGGACGTGATGGTGCTGCTGACGTTAGGACGAGAGCGGGTGGATGTGATGGTGCTGCTGTCGTTAGGACGAGAGCGGGTGGACGTGATGGTGCTCCTGATGTTAGGACGAGAGCGGGAGGACATGATGGTGCTGCTGACGTTAGGACGAGAGCGGGTGGACCTGATGGTGCTGCTGACGTTAGGACGAGAGCGGGCGGACGTGATGTTGCTGCTGACGTTAGGACGAGAGCGGGTGGATGTGATGGTGCTGCTGTCGTTAGGACGAGAGCGGGTAGACGTGATGGTGCTCCTGATGTTATGACGAGAGCGGGTGGATGTGATGGTGCTGCTGACGTTAGGACGAGAGCGGGTGGACGTGATGGTGCTGCTGACGTTAGGACGAGAGCGGGCGGACGTGATGTTGCTGCTGACGTTAGGACGAGAGCGGGTGGACGTGATGGTGCTGCTGACGTTAGGACGAGAACGAGAGCGGGTGGACGTGATGGTGATGCTGACGTTAGGACGAGAGCGGGTGGACTTGATGGTACTGCTGACGTTAGGACGAGAGCGGGTGGACGTGATGGTGCTGCTGACGTTAGGATGAGACCGGGTGGACGTGATGGTGCTGCTGATGTTAGGACGAGAGCGGGTGGACGTGATGGTGCTGCTGACGTTAGGATGAGAGCAGGTGGACGTGATGGTGCTGCTGATGTTAGGAAGAGAGCGGGTGGACGTGATGGTGCTGCTGACGTTAGGACGAGAGCGGGTGAACGTCATGGTGCTGCTGACGTTAGGACGAGAGCGGGTGGACGTGATGGAGCTGCTGACGTTAGGACGAGAGCGGGTGGACGTGATGGTGCTGCTGACGTTAGGATGAGAGCGGGTGGACGTGATGGTGCTGCTGACGTTAGGACGAGAGCGGGTGGACGTGATGGTGCTGCTGACGTTAGGACGAGAGCGGGTGGACGTGATGGAGCTGCTGACGTTAGGACGAGAGCGGGTGGACGTGATGGTGCTCCTGACGTTAGGATGAGAGCGGGTGGACGTGATGGTGCTGCTGACTTTAGGACGAGAGCGGGTGGACGTGATGGTGCTCCTGCTGTTAGGACGAGAGCGGGTGGACGTGATGGTGCTGCTGACGTTAGGATGAGAGCGGGCGGACATGATGGAGCTGCTGACATTAGGACGAGAGCGGGTGGACGTGATGGTGCTGCTGACGTTAGGACAAGAGCGGGTGGATATGATGGAGCTGCTGACGTTAGGACGAGAGCGGGTGGACGTGATGGTGCTGCTAATGTTAGGACGAGAGCGGGTGGACGTGATGGTGCTGCTGACGTTAGGATGAGAGCGGGTGGACGTGATGGTGCTGCTGACGTTAGGACGAGAGCGGGTGGACGTGATGGTGCTGCTGACGTTAGGACGAGAGCGGGTGGATGTGATGGTGCTGCTGTCGTTAGGACGAGAGCGGGTGGACGTGATGGTGCTCCTGATGTTAGGACGAGAGCGGGAGGACATGATGGTGCTGCTGACGTTAGGACGAGAGCGGGTGGACGTGATGGTGCTGCTGACGTTAGGACGAGAGCGGGCGGACGTGATGTTGCTGCTGACGTTAGGACGAGAGCGGGTGGATGTGATGGTGCTGCTGTCGTTAGGACGAGAGCGGGTAGACGTGATGGTGCTCCTGATGTTATGACGAGAGCGGGTGGATGTGATGGTGCTGCTGACGTTAGGACGAGAGCGGGTGGACGTGATGGTGCTGCTGACGTTAGGACGAGAGCGGGCGGACGTGATGTTGCTGCTGACGTTAGGACGAGAGCGGGTGGACGTGATGGTGCTGCTGACGTTAGGACGAGAACGAGAGCGGGTGGACGTGATGGTGATGCTGACGTTAGGACGAGAGCGGGTGGACTTGATGGTACTGCTGACGTTAGGACGAGAGCGGGTGGACGTGATGGTGCTGCTGACGTTAGGATGAGACCGGGTGGACGTGATGGTGCTGCTGATGTTAGGACGAGAGCGGGTGGACGTGATGGTGCTGCTGACGTTAGGATGAGAGCAGGTGGACGTGATGGTGCTGCTGATGTTAGGAAGAGAGCGGGTGGACGTGATGGTGCTGCTGACTTTAGGACGAGAGCGGGAGGACGTGATGGTGCTGCTGACTTTAGGATGAGAGCGGGTGGACGTGATGGTGCTGCTGACGTTAGGACGAGAGCGGGCGGACGTGATGGAGCTGCTGACGTTAGGACGAGAGCGGGTGGACGTGATGGTGCTGCTTACGTTAGGACGAGAGCGGGCGGACGTGATGGTGCTGCTGACGTTAGGACGAGAGCGGGTAGACGTGATGGTGCTGCTGACGTTAGGACGAGAACGAGAGCGGGTGCACGTGATGGTGCTGCTGACGTTAGGACGAGAGCGGGTGGACGTGATGGTGTTGCTGACGTTAAGACGAGAGCGGGTGGACGTGATGGTGCTGCTAACGTTAGGACGAGAGCGGGTGGACGTGATGGTGCTGCTGACTTTAGGACGAGAGCGGGTGGATGTGATGGTGCTGCTGGCGTTAGGACGAGAGCGGGTGGACGTGATGGTGCTGCAGACGTTAGGACGAGAGCGGGTGGACGTGATGGTGCTGCTGACTTTAGGATGAGAGCGGGTGGACGTGATGGTGCTGCTGACGTTAGGACGAGAGCGGGTGGATGTGATGGTGCTGCTGACGTTAGGACGAGAGCGGGTGGACGTGATGGTGCTGCTGACGTTAGGACGAGAGCGGGTGGACGTGATGGTGTTGCTGACGTTAGGACGAGAGCGGGTGGATGTGATGGTGCTGCTGACGTTAGGACGAGAGCGGGTGGACGTGATGGTGCTGCTGACGTTAAGACGAGAGCGGGTGGACGTGATGGTGCTGCTAACGTTAGGACGAGAGCGGGTGGACGTGATGGTGCTCCTGACGTTAGAACGAGAGCGGGTGGACGTGATGGAGCTGCTGACGTTAGGACGAGAGTGGGTGGACGTGATGATGCTGCTGACGTTAGGACGAGAGCAGGTGGACGTGATGGTGCTGCTAATGTTAGGACGAGAGCGGGTGGACTTGATGGTGCTGCTGACGTCAGGACGAGAGCGGGTGGACGTGATGGTGCTGCTAACGTTAGGACGAGAGCGGGTGGACGTGATGGTGCTGCTGACGTTAGGACGAGAGCGGGTGGACGTGATGGACCTGCTGACGTTAGGACGAGAGCGGGTGGACGTGATGGACCTGCTGACGTTAGGACGAGAGCGGGTGGACGTGATGGACCTGCTGACGTTAGGACGAGAGCGGGTGGACGTGATGGACCTGCTGACGTTAGGACGAGAGCGGGTGGACGTGATGGTGCTGCTGACGTTAGGACGAGAGCGGGTGGACGTGATGGTGCTCCTGACGTTAGGACGTGAGCGGGTGGACGTGATGGAGCTGCTGACGTTAGGACGAGAGCGGGTGGACGTGATGGTGCTGCTGATGTTAGGACGAGAGCGGGTGGACGTGATGGACCTGCTGACGTTGGGACGAGAGCGGGTGGACGTGATGGACCTGCTGACGTTAGGACGAGAGCGGGTGGCCGTGATGGACCTGCTGACGTTAGGACGAGAGCGGGTGGACGTGATGGTGCTGCTGACGTTAGGACGAGAGCGGGTGGACGTGATGGTGCTGCTGACGTTAGGACGAGAGCGGGTGGACGTGATGGTGCTGCTGACGTTAGGACGAGAGCGGGTGGACGTGATGGTGCTGCTGACGTTAGGACGAGAGCGGGTGGACGTGATGGTGCTGCTGACGTTAGGACGAGAGCGGGTGGACCTGATGGTGCTGCTGACGTTAGGACGAGAGCGGGTGGACGTGATGGTGCTGCTGACGTTAGGACGAGAGCGGGTGGACGTGATGGTGCTGCTGACGTTGGGAGGAGAGCGGGTGGACGTGATGGTGCTGCTGACGTTAGGACGAGAGCGGGTGGACGTGATGGTGCTGCTGACGTTAGGACGAGAGCGGGTGGACGTGATGGTGCTGCTGACGTTAGGACGAGAGCGGGTGGACGTGATGGTGCTGCTCACGTTAGGACGAGAGCGGGTGGACGTGATGGTGCTGCTAACGTTAGGACGAGAGCAAGTGGACGTGATGGTGCTGCTGACGTTAGGACGAGAGCGGGTGAACGTCATGGTGCTGCTGACGTTAGGACGAGAGCGGGTGGACGTGATGGAGCTGCTGACGTTAGGACGAGAGCGGGTGGACGTGATGGTGCTGCTGACGTTAGGATGAGAGCGGGTGGACGTGATGGTGCTGCTAACGTTAGGACGAGAGCGGGTGGACGTGATGGTGCTGCTGACGTTAGGACGAGAGCGGGTGGACGTGATGGAGCTGCTGACGTTAGGACGAGAGCGGGTGGACGTGATGGTGCTGCTGACGTTAGGATGAGAGCGGGTGGACGTGATGGTGCTGCTGACTTTAGGACGAGAGCGGGTGGACGTGATGGTGCTCCTGCTGTTAGGACGAGAGCGGGTGGACGTGATGGTGCTGCTGACGTTAGGATGAGAGCGGGCGGACATGATGGAGCTGCTGACATTAGGACGAGAGCGGGTGGACGTGATGGTGCTGCTTACGTTAGGACGAGAGCGGGTGGACGTGATGGTGCTGCTGACGTTAGGACAAGAGCGGGTGGATATGATGGAGCTGCTGACGTTAGGACGAGAGCGGGTGGACGTGATGGTGCTGCTGACGTTAGGACGAGAGCGGGTGGATGTGATGGTGCTGCTGTCGTTAGGACGAGAGCGGGTGGACGTGATGGTGCTCCTGATGTTAGGACGAGAGCGGGAGGACATGATGGTGCTGCTGACGTTAGGACGAGAGCGGGTGGACGTGATGGTGCTGCTGACGTTAGGACGAGAGCGGGCGGACGTGATGTTGCTGCTGACGTTAGGACGAGAGCGGGTGGATGTGATGGTGCTGCTGTCGTTAGGACGAGAGCGGGTGGACGTGATGGTGCTGCTGACGTTAGGACGAGAGCGGGCGGACGTGATGTTGCTGCTGACGTTAGGACGAGAGCGGGTGGACGTGATGGTGCTGCTGACGTTAGGACGAGAACGAGAGCGGGTGGACGTGATGGTGATGCTGACGTTAGGACGAGAGCGGGTGGACTTGATGGTACTGCTGACGTTAGGACGAGAGCGGGTTGACGTGATGGTGCTGCTGACGTTAGGACGAGACCGGGTGGACGTGATGGTGCTGCTGACGTTAGGATGAGAGCGGGTGGACGTGATGGTGCTGCTGATGTTAGGAAGAGAGCGGGTGGACGTGATGGTGCTGCTGACTTTAGGACGAGAGCGGGTGGACGTGATGGTGCTGCTGACTTTAGGATGAGAGCGGGTGGACGTGATGGTGCTGCTGACGTTAGGACGAGAGCGGGCAGACGTGATGGAGCTGCTGACGTTAGGACGAGAGCGGGTGGACGTGATGGTGCTGCTTACGTTAGGACGAGAGCGGGCGGACGTGATGGTGCTGCTGACGTTAGGACGAGAGCGGGTAGACGTGATGGTGCTGCTGACGTTAGGACGAGAACGAGAGCGGGTGCACGTGATGGTGCTGCTGACGTTAGGACGAGAGCGGGTGGACGTGATGGTGCTGCTGACGTTAGGACGAGAGCGGGTGGACGTGATGATGCTGCTGACGTTAGGATGAGAGCGGATGGACGTGATGGTGCTGCTGACTTTAGGACGAGAGCGGGTGGATGTGATGGTGCTGCTGGCGTTAGGACGAGAGCGGGTGGACGTGATGGTGCTGCAGACGTTAGGACGAGAGCGGGTGGACGTGATGGTGCTGCTGACTTTAGGATGAGAGCGGGTGGACGTGATGGTGCTGCTGACGTTAGGACGAGAGCGGGTGGATGTGATGGTGCTGCTGACGTTAGGACGAGAGCGGGTGGACGTGATGGTGCTGCTGAAGTTAGGACGAGAGCGGGTGGACGTGATGGTGTTGCTGACGTTAAGACGAGAGCGGGTGGACGTGATGGTGCTGCTAACGTTAGGACGAGAGCGGGTGGACGTGATGGTGCTCCTGACGTTAGGACGAGAGCGGGTGGACGTGATGGAGCTGCTGACGTTAGGACGAGAGCGGGTGGACGTGATGATGCTGCTGACGTTAGGACGAGAGCAGGTGGACGTGATGGTGCTGCTAATGTTAGGACGAGAGCGGGTGGACTTGATGGTGCTGCTGACGTCAGGACGAGAGCGGGTGGACGTGATGGTGCTGCTAACGTTAGGACGAGAGCGGGTGGACGTGATGGTGCTGCTGACGTTAGGACGAGAGCGGGTGGACGTGATGGACCTGCTGACGTTAGGACGAGAGCGGGTGGACGTGATGGACCTGCTGACGTTAGGACGAGAGCGGGTGGACGTGATGGACCTGCTGACGTTAGGACGAGAGCGGGTGGACGTGATGGACCTGCTGACGTTAGGACGAGAGCGGGTGGACGTGATGGTGCTGCTGACGTTAGGACGAGAGCGGGTGGACGTGATGGTGCTCCTGACGTTAGGACGAGAGCGGGTGGACGTGATGGAGCTGCTGACGTTAGGACGAGAGCGGGTGGACGTGATGGAGCTGCTGACGTTAGGACGAGAGCGGGTGGACGTGATGGTGCTGCTGACGTTAGGACGAGAGCGGGTGGACGTGATGGTGCTGCTAACGTTAGAACGAGAGCGGGTGGACGTGATGGTGCTGCTGACGTTAGGACGAGAGCGGGTGGACGTGATGGACCTGCTGACGTTAGGACGAGAGCGGGTGGACGTGATGGACCTGCTGACGTTAGGACGAGAGCGGGTGGACGTGATGGACCTGCTGACGTTAGGACGAGAGCGGGTGGACGTGATGGTGCTGCTGACGTTAGGACGAGAGCGGGTGGACGTGATGGTGCTGCTGACGTTAGGACGAGAGCGGGTGGACGTGATGGACCTGCTGACGTTAGGACGAGAGCGGGTGGACGTGATGGTGCTGCTGACGTTAGGACGAGAGCGGGTGGACATGATGGAGCTGCTGACGTTAGGACGAGAGCGGGTGGACGTGATGGACCTGCTGACGTTAGGACGAGAGCGGGTGGACGTGATGGAGCTGCTGACGTTAGGACGAGAGCGGGTGGACGTGATGGTGCTGCTGACGTTAGGACGAGAGCGGGTGGACGTGATGGTGCTGCTGACGTTAGGACGAGAGCGGGTGGACGTGATGGTGCTGCTGACGTTAGGACGAGAGCGGGTGGACGTGATGGTGCTCCTGACGTTAGGACGAGAGCGGGTGGACGTGATGGTGCTGCTGACGTTAGGACGAGAGCGGGTGGACGTGATGGTGCTGCTGACGTTAGGACGAGAGCGGGTGGACGTGATGGTGCTCCTGACGTTAGGACGAGAGCGGGTGGACGTGATGGTGCTGCTGACGTTAGGACGAGAGCGGGTGGACGTGATGGTGCTGCTGACGTTAGGACGAGAGCGGGTGGACGTGATGGTGCTGCTGACGTTAGGACGAGAGCGGGTGGACGTGATGATGCTGCTGACGTTAGGATGAGAGCGGATGGACGTGATGGTGCTGCTGACTTTAGGACGAGAGCGGGTGGATGTGATGGTGCTGCTGGCGTTAGGACGAGAGCGGGTGGACGTGATGGTGCTGCAGACGTTAGGACGAGAGCGGGTGGACGTGATGGTGCTGCTGACTTTAGGATGAGAGCGGGTGGACGTGATGGTGCTGCTGACGTTAGGACGAGAGCGGGTGGATGTGATGGTGCTGCTGACGTTAGGACGAGAGCGGGTGGACGTGATGGTGCTGCTGACGTTAGGACGAGAGCGGGTGGACGTGATGGTGTTGCTGACGTTAAGACGAGAGCGGGTGGACGTGATGGTGCTGCTAACGTTAGGACGAGAGCGGGTGGACGTGATGGTGCTCCTGACGTTAGGACGAGAGCGGGTGGACGTGATGGAGCTGCTGACGTTAGGACGAGAGCGGGTGGACGTGATGATGCTGCTGACGTTAGGACGAGAGCAGGTGGACGTGATGGTGCTGCTAATGTTAGGACGAGAGCGGGTGGACTTGATGGTGCTGCTGACGTCAGGACGAGAGCGGGTGGACGTGATGGTGCTGCTAACGTTAGGACGAGAGCGGGTGGACGTGATGGTGCTGCTGACGTTAGGACGAGAGCGGGTGGACGTGATGGACCTGCTGACGTTAGGACGAGAGCGGGTGGACGTGATGGACCTGCTGACGTTAGGACGAGCGCGGGTGGACGTGATGGACCTGCTGACGTTAGGACGAGAGCGGGTGGACGTGATGGACCTGCTGACGTTAGGACGAGAGCGGGTGGACGTGATGGTGCTGCTGACGTTAGGACAAGAGCGGGTGGACGTGATGGTGCTCCTGACGTTAGGACGAGAGCGGGTGGACGTGATGGTGCTGCTGACGTTAGGACGAGAGCGGGTGGACGTGACGGTGCTGCTGACGTTTGGACGAGAGCGGGTGGACGTGATGGTGCTACTGACTTTAGGACGAGAGCGGTTGGACGTGATGGTGCTGCTGACTTTAGGATGAGAGCGGGTGGACGTGATGGTGCTGCTGACGTTAGGATCAGAGCGGGTGGACGTGATGGTGCTGCTGACGTTAGGACGAGAGCGGGTGGACGTGACGGTGCTGCTGACGTTTGGACGAGAGCGGGTGGACGTGATGGTGCTGCTGACTTTAGGACGAGAGCGGGTGGACGTGATGGTGCTGCTGATGTTAGGAAGAGAGCAGGTGGACGTGATGGTGCTGCTGACTTTAGGACGAGAGCGGGTGGACGTGATGGTGCTGCTGACGTTAGGACGAGAGCGGGTGGACCTGATGGTGCTGCTGACGTTAGGACGAGAGCGGGTGGACGTGATGGTGCTGCTGACGTTAGGACGAGAGCGGGTGGACGTGATGGTGCTGCTGACGTTGGGAGGAGAGCGGGTGGACGTGATGGTGCTGCTGACGTTAGGACGAGAGCGGGTGGACGTGATGGTGCTGCTGACGTTAGGACGAGAGCGGGTGGACGTGATGGTGCTGCTGACGTTAGGACGAGAGCGGGTGGACGTGATGGTGCTGCTCACGTTAGGACGAGAGCGGGTGGACGTGATGGTGCTGCTAACGTTAGGACGAGAGCAAGTGGACGTGATGGTGCTGCTGACGTTAGGACGAGAGCGGGTGAACGTCATGGTGCTGCTGACGTTAGGACGAGAGCGGGTGGACGTGATGGAGCTGCTGACGTTAGGACGAGAGCGGGTGGACGTGATGGTGCTGCTGACGTTAGGATGAGAGCGGGTGGACGTGATGGTGCTGCTGACGTTAGGACGAGAGCGGGTGGACGTGATGGTGCTGCTGACGTTAGGACGAGAGCGGGTGGACGTGATGGAGCTGCTGACGTTAGGACGAGAGCGGGTGGACGTGATGGTGCTCCTGACGTTAGGATGAGAGCGGGTGGACGTGATGGTGCTGCTGACTTTAGGACGAGAGCGGGTGGACGTGATGGTGCTCCTGCTGTTAGGACGAGAGCGGGTGGACGTGATGGTGCTGCTGACGTTAGGATGAGAGCGGGCGGACATGATGGAGCTGCTGACATTAGGACGAGAGCGGGTGGACATGATGGTGCTGCTGACGTTAGGACAAGAGCGGGTGGATATGATGGAGCTGCTGACGTTAGGACGAGAGCGGGTGGACGTGATGGTGCTGCTAATGTTAGGACGAGAGCGGGTGGACGTGATGGTGCTGCTGACGTTAGGATGAGAGCGGGTGGACGTGATGGTGCTGCTGACGTTAGGACGAGAGCGGGTGGACGTGATGGTGCTGCTGACGTTAGGACGAGAGCGGGTGGATGTGATGGTGCTGCTGTCGTTAGGACGAGAGCGGGTGGACGTGATGGTGCTCCTGATGTTAGGACGAGAGCGGGAGGACATGATGGTGCTGCTGACGTTAGGACGAGAGCGGGTGGACGTGATGGTGCTGCTGACGTTAGGACGAGAGCGGGCGGACGTGATGTTGCTGCTGACGTTAGGACGAGAGCGGGTGGATGTGATGGTGCTGCTGTCGTTAGGACGAGAGCGGGTAGACGTGATGGTGCTCCTGATGTTATGACGAGAGCGGGTGGATGTGATGGTGCTGCTGACGTTAGGACGAGAGCGGGTGGACGTGATGGTGCTGCTGACGTTAGGACGAGAGCGGGCGGACGTGATGTTGCTGCTGACGTTAGGACGAGAGCGGGTGGACGTGATGGTGCTGCTGACGTTAGGACGAGAACGAGAGCGGGTGGACGTGATGGTGATGCTGACGTTAGGACGAGAGCGGGTGGACTTGATGGTACTGCTGACGTTAGGACGAGAGCGGGTGGACGTGATGGTGCTGCTGACGTTAGGATGAGACCGGGTGGACGTGATGGTGCTGCTGATGTTAGGACGAGAGCGGGTGGACGTGATGGTGCTGCTGACGTTAGGATGAGAGCAGGTGGACGTGATGGTGCTGCTGATGTTAGGAAGAGAGCGGGTGGACGTGATGGTTCTGCTGACTTTAGGACGAGAGCGGGAGGACGTGATGGTGCTGCTGACTTTAGGATGAGAGCGGGTGGACGTGATGGTGCTGCTGACGTTAGGACGAGAGCGGGCGGACGTGATGGAGCTGCTGACGTTAGGACGAGAGCGGGTGGACGTGATGGTGCTGCTTACGTTAGGACGAGAGCGGGCGGACGTGATGGTGCTGCTGACGTTAGGACGAGAGCGGGTAGACGTGATGGTGCTGCTGACGTTAGGACGAGAACGAGAGCGGGTGCACGTGATGGTGCTGCTGACGTTAGGACGAGAGCGGGTGGACGTGATGGTGTTGCTGACGTTAAGACGAGAGCGGGTGGACGTGATGGTGCTGCTAACGTTAGGACGAGAGCGGGTGGACGTGATGGTGCTGCTGACTTTAGGACGAGAGCGGGTGGATGTGATGGTGCTGCTGGCGTTAGGACGAGAGCGGGTGGACGTGATGGTGCTGCAGACGTTAGGACGAGAGCGGGTGGACGTGATGGTGCTGCTGACTTTAGGATGAGAGCGGGTGGACGTGATGGTGCTGCTGACGTTAGGAATAGAGCGGGTGGATGTGATGGTGCTGCTGACGTTAGGACGAGAGCGGGTGGACGTGATGGTGCTGCTGACGTTAGGACGAGAGCGGGTGGACGTGATGGTGTTGCTGACGTTAGGACGAGAGCGGGTGGATGTGATGGTGCTGCTGACGTTAGGACGAGAGCGGGTTGACGTGATGGTGCTGCTGACGTTAAGACGAGAGCGGGTGGACGTGATGGTGCTGCTAACGTTAGGACGAGAGCGGGTGGACGTGATGGTGCTCCTGACGTTAGAACGAGAGCGGGTGGACGTGATGGAGCTGCTGACGTTAGGACGAGAGTGGGTGGACGTGATGATGCTGCTGACGTTAGGACGAGAGCAGGTGGACGTGATGGTGCTGCTAATGTTAGGACGAGAGCGGGTGGACTTGATGGTGCTGCTGACGTCAGGACGAGAGCGGGTGGACGTGATGGTGCTGCTAACGTTAGGACGAGAGCGGGTGGACGTGATGGTGCTGCTGACGTTAGGACGAGAGCGGGTGGACGTGATGGACCTGCTGACGTTAGGACGAGAGCGGGTGGACGTGATGGACCTGCTGACGTTAGGACGAGAGCGGGTGGACGTGATGGACCTGCTGACGTTAGGACGAGAGCGGGTGGACGTGATGGACCTGCTGACGTTAGGACGAGAGCGGGTGGACGTGATGGTGCTGCTGACGTTAGGACGAGAGCGGGTGGACGTGATGGTGCTCCTGACGTTAGGACGTGAGCGGGTGGACGTGATGGAGCTGCTGACGTTAGGACGAGAGCGGGTGGACGTGATGGTGCTGCTGACGTTAGGACGAGAGCGGGTGGACGTGATGGACCTGCTGACGTTGGGACGAGAGCGGGTGGACGTGATGGACCTGCTGACGTTAGGACGAGAGCGGGTGGCCGTGATGGACCTGCTGACGTTAGGACGAGAGCGGGTGGACGTGATGGTGCTGCTGACGTTAGGACGAGAGCGGGTGGACGTGATGGTGCTGCTGACGTTAGGACGAGAGCGGGTGGACGTGATGGTGCTGCTGACGTTAGGACGAGAGCGGGTGGACGTGATGGTGCTGCTGACGTTAGGACGAGAGCGGGTGGACGTGATGGTGCTGCTGACGTTAGGACGAGAGCGGGTGGACCTGATGGTGCTGCTGACGTTAGGACGAGAGCGGGTGGACGTGATGGTGCTGCTGACGTTAGGACGAGAGCGGGTGGACGTGATGGTGCTGCTGACGTTGGGAGGAGAGCGGGTGGACGTGATGGTGCTGCTGACGTTAGGACGAGAGCGGGTGGACGTGATGGTGCTGCTGACGTTAGGACGAGAGCGGGTGGACGTGATGGTGCTGCTGACGTTAGGACGAGAGCGGGTGGACGTGATGGTGCTGCTCACGTTAGGACGAGAGCGGGTGGACGTGATGGTGCTGCTAACGTTAGGACGAGAGCAAGTGGACGTGATGGTGCTGCTGACGTTAGGACGAGAGCGGGTGAACGTCATGGTGCTGCTGACGTTAGGACGAGAGCGGGTGGACGTGATGGAGCTGCTGACGTTAGGACGAGAGCGGGTGGACGTGATGGTGCTGCTGACGTTAGGATGAGAGCGGGTGGACGTGATGGTGCTGCTAACGTTAGGACGAGAGCGGGTGGACGTGATGGTGCTGCTGACGTTAGGACGAGAGCGGGTGGACGTGATGGAGCTGCTGACGTTAGGACGAGAGCGGGTGGACGTGATGGTGCTGCTGACGTTAGGATGAGAGCGGGTGGACGTGATGGTGCTGCTGACTTTAGGACGAGAGCGGGTGGACGTGATGGTGCTCCCTCTGTTAGGACGAGAGCGGGTGGACGTGATGGTGCTGCTGACGTTAGGATGAGAGCGGGCGGACATGATGGAGCTGCTGACATTAGGACGAGAGCGGGTGGACGTGATGGTGCTGCTTACGTTAGGACGAGAGCGGGTGGACGTGATGGTGCTGCTGACGTTAGGACAAGAGCGGGTGGATATGATGGAGCTGCTGACGTTAGGACGAGAGCGGGTGGACGTGATGGTGCTGCTGACGTTAGGACGAGAGCGGGTGGATGTGATGGTGCTGCTGTCGTTAGGACGAGAGCGGGTGGACGTGATGGTGCTCCTGATGTTAGGACGAGAGCGGGAGGACATGATGGTGCTGCTGACGTTAGGACGAGAGCGGGTGGACGTGATGGTGCTGCTGACGTTAGGACGAGAGCGGGCGGACGTGATGTTGCTGCTGACGTTAGGACGAGAGCGGGTGGATGTGATGGTGCTGCTGTCGTTAGGACGAGAGCGGGTGGACGTGATGGTGCTGCTGACGTTAGGACGAGAGCGGGCGGACGTGATGTTGCTGCTGACGTTAGGACGAGAGCGGGTGGACGTGATGGTGCTGCTGACGTTAGGACGAGAACGAGAGCGGGCGGACGTGATGGTGATGCTGACGTTAGGACGAGAGCGGGTGGACTTGATGGTACTGCTGACGTTAGGACGAGAGCGGGTTGACGTGATGGTGCTGCTGACGTTAGGACGAGACCGGGTGGACGTGATGGTGCTGCTGACGTTAGGATGAGAGCGGGTGGACGTGATGGTGCTGCTGATGTTAGGAAGAGAGCGGGTGGACGTGATGGTGCTGCTGACTTTAGGACGAGAGCGGGTGGACGTGATGGTGCTGCTGACTTTAGGATGAGAGCGGGTGGACGTGATGGTGCTGCTGACGTTAGGACGAGAGCGGGCAGACGTGATGGAGCTGCTGACGTTAGGACGAGAGCGGGTGGACGTGATGGTGCTGCTTACGTTAGGACGAGAGCGGGCGGACGTGATGGTGCTGCTGACGTTAGGACGAGAGCGGGTAGACGTGATGGTGCTGCTGACGTTAGGACGAGAACGAGAGCGGGTGCACGTGATGGTGCTGCTGACGTTAGGACGAGAGCGGGTGGACGTGATGGTGCTGCTGACGTTAGGACGAGAGCGGGTGGACGTGATGATGCTGCTGACGTTAGGATGAGAGCGGATGGACGTGATGGTGCTGCTGACTTTAGGACGAGAGCGGGTGGATGTGATGGTGCTGCTGGCGTTAGGACGAGAGCGGGTGGACGTGATGGTGCTGCAGACGTTAGGACGAGAGCGGGTGGACGTGATGGTGCTGCTGACTTTAGGATGAGAGCGGGTGGACGTGATGGTGCTGCTGACGTTAGGACGAGAGCGGGTGGATGTGATGGTGCTGCTGACGTTAGGACGAGAGCGGGTGGACGTGATGGTGCTGCTGAAGTTAGGACGAGAGCGGGTGGACGTGATGGTGTTGCTGACGTTAAGACGAGAGCGGGTGGACGTGATGGTGCTGCTAACGTTAGGACGAGAGCGGGTGGACGTGATGGTGCTCCTGACGTTAGGACGAGAGCGGGTGGACGTGATGGAGCTGCTGACGTTAGGACGAGAGCGGGTGGACGTGATGATGCTGCTGACGTTAGGACGAGAGCAGGTGGACGTGATGGTGCTGCTAATGTTAGGACGAGAGCGGGTGGACTTGATGGTGCTGCTGACGTCAGGACGAGAGCGGGTGGACGTGATGGTGCTGCTAACGTTAGGACGAGAGCGGGTGGACGTGATGGTGCTGCTGACGTTAGGACGAGAGCGGGTGGACGTGATGGACCTGCTGACGTTAGGACGAGAGCGGGTGGACGTGATGGACCTGCTGACGTTAGGACGAGAGCGGGTGGACGTGATGGACCTGCTGACGTTAGGACGAGAGCGGGTGGACGTGATGGACCTGCTGACGTTAGGACGAGAGCGGGTGGACGTGATGGTGCTGCTGACGTTAGGACGAGAGCGGGTGGACGTGATGGTGCTCCTGACGTTAGGACGAGAGCGGGTGGACGTGATGGAGCTGCTGACGTTAGGACGAGAGCGGGTGGACGTGATGGAGCTGCTGACGTTAGGACGAGAGCGGGTGGACGTGATGGTGCTGCTGACGTTAGGACGAGAGCGGGTGGACGTGATGGTGCTGCTAACGTTAGAACGAGAGCGGGTGGACGTGATGGTGCTGCTGACGTTAGGACGAGAGCGGGTGGACGTGATGGACCTGCTGACGTTAGGACGAGAGCGGGTGGACGTGATGGACCTGCTGACGTTAGGACGAGAGCGGGTGGACGTGATGGACCTGCTGACGTTAGGACGAGAGCGGGTGGACGTGATGGTGCTGCTGACGTTAGGACGAGAGCGGGTGGACGTGATGGTGCTGCTGACGTTAGGACGAGAGCGGGTGGACGTGATGGACCTGCTGACGTTAGG
>NW_027316167.1:40671833-40941833 GCF_026437365.1 Eucyclogobius newberryi
AATGTGTATTTAAAATGTGTATTTATACAATCAATGTATTTGTCAAAAATCCCTCCCAATATTTTGCATCACCAACCGCCACATGAATGTGTGAGTGAATGTGTGTATGAATGTGTGAGTGAATGAGTGTGTGAATGTGTGAGTGAATGTGTGAGTGAGTGAATGTGTGTATGAATGTGTGAGTGAATGTGTGAGTGAATGAGTGTGTGAATGTGTGAGTGAATGTGTGAGTGAATGTGTGTATGAATGTGTGAGTGAATGTGTGAGTGAATGTGTGTATGAATGTGTGAGTGAATGAGTGTGTGAATGTGTGAGTGAATGTGTGAGTGAGTGAATGTGTGTATGAATGTGTGAGTGAATGTGTGAGTGAATGCGTGTATGAATGTGTGTGTGAATGTGTGAGTGAATGTGTGTATGGATGTGTGTGTGAATGTGTGAGTGAATGTGTGTATGAATGTGTGAGTGAATGAGTGTATGAAAGTGTGTGAATGTGTGAGTGAATGTGTGAGTGAATGTGTGAGTGAATGAGTGTATGAATGTGTGTGTGAATGTGTGTATGAATGTGTGTGTGAATGTGTGTGTGAATGTGTGAGTGAATGTGTGAGTGAATGTGTGTATGAATGTGTGAGTGAATGCGTGTATGAATGTGTGTGTGAATGTGTGTATGAATGTGTGAGTGAATGTGTGAGTGAATGTGTGTATGAATGTGTGTATGAATGTGTGTGTGAATGTGTGTATGAATGTGTGAGTGAATGAGTGTGTGAATGTGTGAGTGAATGTGTGAGTGAATGTGTGAGTGAATGTGTGTATGAATGTGTGTGTGAATGTGTGTGTGAATGTGTGAGTGAATGTGTGAGTGAATGTGTGAGTGAATGTGTGTGTGAATGTGTGTATGAATGTGTGAGTGAATGTGTGTGTGAATGTGTGAGTGAATGTGTGAGTGAATGTGTGAGTGAATGTGTGTGTGAATGTGTGTGTGAATGTGTGAATGTGTGTGTGAATGTGTGAGTGAATGAGTGTGTGAATATGTGAGTGAATGTGTGTATGAATGTGTGAGTGAATGTGTGTGTGAATGTGTGAGTGAATGTGTGAGTGAATGTGTGAGTGAATGTGTGTGTGAATGTGTGTGTGAATGTGTGTGTGAATGTGTGCGTCAATGTGTGTGTGAATGTGTGAGTGAATGTGTGAGTGAATGTGTGTATGAATGTGTGTGTGAATGTGTGTGTGAATGTGTGAGTGAATGTGTGTGTGAATGTGTGAGTGAATGTGTGTGTGAATGTGTGAGTGAATGTGTGAGTGAATGTGTGTATGAATGTGTGTGTGAATGTGTGAGTGAATGTGTGAGTGAATGTGTGTATGAATGTGTGAGTGAATGTGTGAGTGAATGTGTGTGTGAATGTGTGTGTGAATGTGTGAGTGAATCTGTGCGTGAATGTGTGTATGAATGTGTGTGTGAATGTGTGTGTGAATGTGTGAGTGAATGTGTGTATGAATGTGTGAGTGAATGTGTGAGTGAATGTGTGCGTGAATGTGTGTATGAATGTTTGAGTGAATGTGTGAGTGAATGTGTGTGTGAATGTGTGAGTGAATGTGTGCGTCAGTGTGTGCGTGAATGTGTGAGTGAATGTGTGCGTGAATGTGTGTATGTATGTGTGAGTGAATGTGTGTATGAATTTGTGTATGAATGTGTGACTGAATGTGTGTATGAATGTGTGTGTGAATGTGTGTGTGAATGTGTGTGTGAAAGTGTGAGTGAATGTGTGTGTGAATGTGTGAGTGAATGTGTGTGTGAATATGTGTATGAATGTGTGAGCGAATGTGTGTGTGAATCTCTGCGTGAATGTGTGTATGAATGTGTGTGTGAATGTCTGTGTGAATGTGTGAGTGAATGTGTGTATGAATGTGTGTATGAATGTTTGAGTGAATGTGTGAGTGAATGTGTGCGTGAGTGTGTGCGTGAATGTGTTAGTGAATGTGTGCGTGAATGTGTGTATGTATGTGTGAGTGAATGTGTGTATGAATTTGTGTGTGAATGTGTGAGTGAATGTGTGTGTGAATGTGTGAGTGAATGTGTGAGTGAATGTGTGTATGAATGTGTGTGTGAATGTGTGAGTGAATGAGTGTGTGAATGTGTGAGTGAATGTGTGTATGAATGTGTGTGTGAATGTGTGAGTGAATGAGTGTGTGAATGTGTGTATGAATTTGTGTGTGAATGTGTGTATGAATGTGTGAGTGAATGTGTGAGTGAATGTGTGCGTGAATGTGTGAGTGAATGTGTGTGTGAATGTGTGAGTGAATGTGTGTGTGAATGTGTGAGTGAATGTGTGTGTGAATGTGTGAGTGAATGTGTGAGTGAATGTGTGTATGAATGTGTGAGTGAATGTGTGAGTGAATGTGTGTGTGAATGTGTGTGTGAATGTGTGAGTGAATCTGTGCGTGAATGTGTGTATGAATGTGTGTGTGAATGTGTGTGTGAATGTGTGAGTGAATGTGTGTATGAATGTGTGAGTGAATGTGTGAGTGAATGTGTGCGTGAATGTGTGTATGAATGTTTGAGTGAATGTGTGAGTGAATGTGTGTGTGAATGTGTGAGTGAATGTGTGCGTCAGTGTGTGCGTGAATGTGTGAGTGAATGTGTGCGTGAATGTGTGTATGTATGTGTGAGTGAATGTGTGTATGAATTTGTATATGAATGTGTGAGTGAATGTGTGTGTGAATGTGTGTGTGAATGTGTGTGTGAATGTGTGTGTGAATGTGTGAGTGAATGTGTGAGGTAATGTGTGAGTGAATGTGTGTGTGAATATGTGTATGAATCTGTGCGTGAATGTATGTATGAATGTGTGTGTGAATGTCTGTGTGAATGTGTGAGTGAATGTGTGTATGAATGTGTCAGTGAATGTGTGAGTGAATGTGTGCGTGAATGTGTGTATGAATGTTTGAGTGAATGTGTGAGTGAATGTGTGTGTGAATGTGTGAGTGAATGTGTGCGTGAGTGTGTGCGTGAATGTGTGAGTGAATGTGTGCGTGAATGTGTGTATGTATGTGTGAGTGAATGTGTGTATGAATTTGTGTGTGAAAGTGTGAGTGAATGTGTGTGTGAATGTGTGAGTGAATGTGTGAGTGAATGTGTGTATGAATGTGTGTGTGAATGTGTGAGTGAATGAGTGTGTGAATGTGTGAGTGAATGTGTGTATGAATGTGTGTGTGAATGTGTGAGTGAATGAGTGTGTGAATGTGTGTATGAATTTGTGTGTGAATGTGTGAGTGAATGAGTGTGTGAATGTGTGTGTGAATGTGTGAGTGAGTGTGTGTGTGAATGAGTGAGTGAATGTGTGAGTGAATGTGTGAGTGAATGTGTGTGTGAATGTGTGAGTGAATGTGTGTGTGAATGAGTGAGTGAATGTGTGAGTGAATGTGTGTATGAATTTGTGTGTGAATGTGTGAGTGAATGTGTGTATGAATTTGTGTGTGAATGTGTGAGTGAATGTGTGAGTGAATGTGTGTATGAATTTATGTGTGAATGTGTGAGTGAATTTGTGTGTGAATGTGTGAGTGAATGTGTGTGTGAATGTGTGTATGAATGTGTGTGTGAATGTGTGAGTGAATGTGTGAGTGAATGTGTGTATGAATTTGTGTGTATGTGTGAGTGAATGTGTGAGTGAATGTGTATATGAATGTGTGTGTGAATGTGTGAGTGAATGTGTGTGTGAATGTGTGTATGAATGTCTGTGTGAATGTGTGAATGAATGTGTGAGTGAATGTGTGTATGAGTGTGTGTTTGAATGTGTGTATGAATGTGTGTGTGAATGTGTGAGTGAATGTGTGTGTGAATGTGTGAGTGAATGTGTGAGTGAATGTGTGTTTGAATGGTTGTGTGAATGTGTGAGTGTATGTAAGCGTGAATGTGTGCGTGAATGTGTGAGTGAATGTGTCAGTGAATGTGTTGGTGAATGTGTGAGTGAATGTGTGTATGAATATGTGTGTGAATGTGTGTGTGTGAATGTGTGAGTGAATGTGTGAGTGAATGTGTGTATGAATGTGTGTGTGAATGTGTGAGTGAATGAGTGTGTGAATGTGTGAGTGAATGTGTGTATGAATGTGTGTATGAATATGTGTATGAATGTGTGAGTGAATGTGTGAGTGAATGTGTGAGTGAATGTGTGTATGAATGTGTGAGTGAATGAGTGTGTGAATGTGTGAGTGAATGTGTGAGTGAATGTGTGTATGAATGTGTGAGTGAATGTGTGTATGAATGTGTGAGTGAATGTGTGAGTGAATGCGTGTATGAATGTGTGTGTGAATGTGTGTATGAATGTGTGTGTGAATGTGTGTGTGAATGTGTGTATGAATGTGTGTGTGAATGTGTGAGTGAATGTGTGAGTGAATGCGTGTTTATGAATGTGTGTGTGAATGTGTGAGTGAATGTTTGAGTGAGTGTGTGAGTAAAGCAGCTCTGCTTGTGTACAAGTCTCTCCATGGCCTAGCACCAAAGTACATCTTGGATATGTTAGTGCCATATGAACCATCTCGGACTCTGAGGACCTCAGGGACCGGCCTCCTGCTGGTGCCCAGAGTCAGGACAAAACATGGGGAATCTGCATTTCAGTTTTATGCAGCTAAAATCTGGAACAGTCTTCCTGAAGATGTGAGACAGGCTTCTACTCTGACAATGTTCAAATCTAAGCTAAAAACAGTTTTGTTTAGCTGCGCATATGACTGAAAGGATTTTTTCTTTGCACTCTTCTCTTTTGTTTGTGATTTTATTAGTTTAGAAAATCAGTTGGATTGATAATTTTTAATTTAGTTAATTTTATTGTATTTCTGTTTCTGTAATTTCTTTGTGATTTGAATGCATTTTTCCTGCTGTGTGAAGCACTTTGAATTGCCTTGTGTATGAAATGTGATCTACAAATAAACTTGCCTTGCCTTGCCTGAATGTGTGAGTGAATGAGTGTATGAATGTGTGTGTGAATGTGTGAGTGAATGTGTGAGTGAATGTGTGAGTGAATGAGTGTATGAATGTGTGTGTGAATGTGTGTGTGAATGTGTGTGTGAATGTGTGTGTGAATGTGTGAGTGAATGTGTGAGTGAATGTGTGTATGAATGTGTGAGTGAATGTGTGTATGAATGTGTGTGTGAATGTGTGTATGAATGTGTGAGTGAATGTGTGAGTGAATGTGTGTATGAATGTGTGAGTGAATGTGTGAGTGAATGAGTGTATGAATGTGTGTGTGAATGTGTGAGTGAATGTGTGAGTGAATGTGTGAGTGAATGAGTGTATGAATGTGTGTGTGAATGTGTGTGTGAATGTGTGTGTGAATGTGTGTGTGAATGTGTGAGTGAATGTGTGAGTGAATGTGTGTATGAATGTGTGAGTGAATGTGTGTATGAATGTGTGTGTGAATGTGTGTATGAATGTGTGAGTGAATGTGTGAGTGAATGTGTGTATGAATGTGTGTGTGAATGTGTGTATGAATGTGTGTGTGAATGTGTGTGTGAATATGTGAGTGAATGTGTGAGTGAATGTGTGTATGAATGTGTGTATGAATGTGTGTGTGAATGTGTGAGTGAATGTGTGTATGAATGTGTGTATGAATGTGTGTGTGAATGTGTGTATGAATGTGTGAGTGAATGAGTGTGTGAATGTGTGAGTGAATGTGTGAGTGAATGTGTGAGTGAATGTGTGTATGAATGTGTGTGTGAATGTGTGTGTGAATGTGTGAGTGAATGTGTGAGTGAATGTGTGAGTGAATGAGTGTGTGAATGTGTGAGTGAATGTGTGAGTGAATGTGTGAGTGAATGTGTGTATGAATGTGTGAATGTGTGTGTGAATGTGTGAGTGAATGAGTGTGTGAATATGTGAGTGAATGTGTGTATGAATGTGTGAGTGAATGTGTGTGTGAATGTGTGAGTGAATGTGTGAGTGAATGTGTGAGTGAATGTGTGTGTGAATGTGTGTGTGAATGTGTGTGTGAATGTGTGTGTGAATGTGTGCGTCAATGTGTGTGTGAATGTGTGAGTGAATGTGTGAGTGAATGTGTGTATGAATGTGTGTGTGAATGTGTGTGTGAATGTGTGTGTGAATGTGTGAGTGAATGTGTGAGTGAATGTGTGTATGAATGTGTGTGTGAATGTGTGAGTGAATGTGTGAGTGAATGTGTGTATGAATGTGTGAGTGAATGTGTGAGTGAATGTGTGTGTGAATGTGTGTGTGAATGTGTGAGTGAATCTGTGCGTGAATGTGTTTATGAATGTGTGTGTGAATGTGTGTGTGAATGTGTGAGTGAATGTGTGTATGAATGTGTGAGTGAATGTGTGAGTGAATGTGTGTATGAATGTTTGAGTGAATGTGTGAGTGAATGTGTGTGTGAATGTGTGAGTGAATGTGTGCGTCAGTGTGTGCGTGAATGTGTGAGTGAATGTGTGCGTGAATGTGTGTATGTATGTGTGAGTGAATGTGTGTATGAATTTGTGTATGAATGTGTGAGTGAATGTGTGTATGAATGTGTGTGTGAATGTGTGTGTGAATGTGTGAGTGAATGTGTGTGTGAATGTGTGAGTGAATGTGTGTGTGAATGAGTGAGTGAATGTGTGAGTGAATGTGTGAGTGAATGTGTGTGTGAATGTGTGAGTGAATGTGTGTGTGAATGAGTGAGTGAATGTGTGAGTGAATGTGTGTATGAATTTGTGTGTGAATGTGTGAGTGAATGTGTGTATGAATTTGTGTGTGAATGTGTGAGTGAATGTGTGAGTGAATGTGTGTATGAATTTATGTGTGAATGTGTGAGTGAATTTGTGTGTGAATGTGTGAGTGAATGTGTGTGTGAATGTGTGTATGAATGTGTGTGTGAATGTGTGAGTGAATGTGTGAGTGAATGTGTGTATGAATTTATGTGTATGTGTGAGTGAATGTGTGAGTGAATGTGTATATGAATGTGTGTGTGAATGTGTGAGTGAATGTGTGACTGAATGTGTGTATGAATGTGTGTATGAATGTCTGTGTGAATGTGTGAATGAATGTGTGAGTGAATGTGTGTATGAGTGTGTGTTTGAATGTGTGTATGAATGTGTGTGTGAATGTGTGAGTGAATGTGTGTGTGAATGTGTGAGTGAATGTGTGCGTGAATGTCTGAGTGATTGTGTGAGTGAATGTGTGTTTGAATGGTTGTGTGAATGTGTGAGTGTATGTAAGCGTGAATGTGTGCGTGAATGTGTGAGTGAATGTGTGAGTGAATGTGTGTGTGAATGTGTGAGTGAATGTGTGTATGAATATGTGTGTGAATGTGTGAGTGAATGTGTGTGTGATGTGTTAGTGAATGTGTGTATGAATGTGTGTTTGAATGTGTGAGTGAATGTGTGTGTGAACGTGTGAGTGAATGTGTGCGTGAGTGTGTGCGTGAATGTGTGAGTGAATGTGTGCGTGAATGTGTGTATGAATGTGTGAGTGAATGTGTGTATGAATTTGTGTGTGAATGTGTGAGTGAATGTGTGTGTGAATGTGTGAGTGAATGTGTGTATGAATGTGTGTGTGAATGTGTGAGTGAATGTGTGAGTGAATGTGTGTATGAATTTGTGTGTGAATGTGTGAGTGAATGTGTGTGTGAATGTGTGAGTGAATGTGTGAGTGAATGTGTGTTTGAATGTGTGAGTGAATGTTTGAGTGAATGTGTGTGTGAATGTGTGTGTGAATGTGTGAGTGAATCTGTGCGTGAATGTGTGTATGAATATGTGTGTGAACGTGTGTGTGAATGTGTGAGTGAATGTGTGTATGAATGTGTGAGTGAATGTGTGAGTGAATGTGTGCGTGAATGTGTGTATGAATGTTTGAGTGAATGTGTGAGTGAATGTGTGTGTGAATGTGTGAGTGAATGTGTGCGTCAGTGTGTGCGTGAATGTGTGAGTGAATGTGTGCGTGAATGTGTGTATGTATGTGTGAGTGAATGTGTGTATGAATTTGTGTATGAATGTGTGAGTGAATGTGTGTATGAATGTGTGTGTGAATGTGTGTGTGAATGTGTGTGTGAATGTGTGAGTGAATGTGTGTGTGAATGTGTGAGTGAATGTGTGTGTGAATATGTGTATGAATGTGTGAGTGAATGTGTGTGTGAATATGTGTGAGTGCATGTGTGCGTGAGTGTGTGCGTGAATGTGTGTATGTATGTGTGAGTGAATGTGTGTATGAATTTGTGTGTGAATGTGTGAGTGAATGTGTGTGTGAATGTGTGAGTGAATGTGTGCGTGAATGTGTGTATGTATGTGTGAGTGAATGTGTGTATGAATTTGTGTGTGAATGTGTGAGTGAATGTGTGTGTGAATGTGTGAGTGAATGTGTGAGTGAATGTGTGTATGAATGTGTGTGTAAATGTGTGAGTGAATGAGTGTGTGAATGTGTGAGTGAATGTGTGTATGAATGTGTGTGTGAATGTGTGAGTGAATGAGTGTGTGAATGTGTGTATGAATTTGTGTGTGAATGTGTGAGTGAATGAGTGTGTGAATGTGTGAGTGAATGTGTTAGTGAATGTGTGTGTGAATGTGTGAGTGAATGTGTGAGTGAATGTGTGCGTGAATGTGTGAGTGAATGTGTGTGTGAATGTGTGAGTGAATGTGTGTGTGAATGTGTGAGTGAATGTGTGAGTGAATGTGTGTATGAATGTGTGTGTGAATGTGTGTGTGAATGTGTGAGTGAATGTGTGTGTGAATGTGTGAGTGAATGTGTGTGTGAATGTGTGAGTGAATGTGTGAGTGAATGTGTGTATGAATGTGTGAGTGAATGTGTGAGTGAATGTGTGTGTGAATGTGTGTGTGAATGTGTGAGTGAATCTGTGCGTGAATGTGTGTATGAATGTGTGTGTGAATGTGTGAGTGAATGTGTGTGTGAATGTGTGAGTGAATGTGTGAGTGAATGTGTGTATGAATGTGTGTGTGAATGTGTGAGTGAATGAGTGTGTGAATGTGTGTATGAATTTGTGTGTGAATGTGTGAGTGAATGTGTGTGTGAATGTGTGAGTGAATGTGTGAGTGAATGTGTGTATGAATGTGTGTGTGAATGTGTGAGTGAATGAGTGTGTGAATGTGTGTATGAATTTGTGTGTGAATGTGTGAGTGAATGTGTGAGTTAATGTGTGAGTGAATGTGTGCGTGAATGTGTGAGTGAATGTGTGAGTGAATGTGTGTGTGAATGTGTGAGTGAATGTGTGTATGAATTTGTGTGTGAATGTGTGAGTGAATGTGTGTATGAATTTGTGTGTGAATGTGTGAGTGAATGTGTGAGTGAATGTGTGTATGAATTTGTGTGTGAATGTGTGTATGAATGTGTGTGTGAATGTGTGAGTGAATGTGTGAGTGAATGTGTGTATGAATTTGTGTGTATGTGTGAGTGAATGTGTGAGTGAATGTGTATATGAATGTGTGTGTGAATGTGTGAGTGAATGTGTGACTGAATGTGTGTATGAATGTGTGTATGAATGTCTGTGTGAATGTGTGAATGAATGTGTGAGTGAATGTGTGTATGAGTGTGTGTTTGAATGTGTGTATGAATGTGTGTGTGAATGTGTGAGTGAATGTGTGTGTGAATGTGTGAGTGAATGTGTGCGTGAATGTCTGAGTGAATGTGTGATTGAATGTGTGTTTGAATGGTTGTGTGAATGTGTGAGTGTATGTGTGTGTGAATGTGTGAGTGAATGTGTGTATGAATGTGTGAGTGAATGTGTGTATGAATATGTGTGTGAATGTGTGAGTGAATGTGTGAGTGAATGTGTGAGTGAATGTGTGTGTGAATGTGTGAGTGAATGTGTGTATGAATATGTGTGTGAATGTGTGAGTGAATGTGTGTGTGATGTGTGAGTGAATGTGTGTATGAATGTGTGTTTGAATGTGTGAGTGAATGTGTGTGTGAACGTGTGAGTGAATGTGTGCGTGAGTGTGTGCGTGAATGTGTGAGTGAATGTGTGCGTGAATGTGTGTATGAATGTGTGAGTGAATGTGTGTATGAATTTGTGTGTGAATGTGTGAGTGAATGTGTGTGTGAATGTGTGAGTGAATGTGTGTATGAATGTGTGTGTGAATGTGTGAGTGAATGTGTGAGTGAATGTGTGTATGAATTTGTGTGTGAATGTGTGAGTGAATGTGTGTGTGAATGTGTGAGTGAATGTGTGAGTGAATGTGTGTTTGAATGTGTGAGTGAATGTGTGAGTGAATGTGTGAGTGAATGTGTGTGTGAATGTGTGAGTGAATGTGTGTATGAATATGTGTGTGAATGTGTGAGTGAATGTGTGTGTGAATGTGTGAGTGAATGTGTGAGTGAATGTGTGTATGAATTTGTGTGTGAATGTGTGAGTGAATGTGTGTGTGAATGTGTGAGTGAATGTGTGAGTGAATGTGTGTATGAATGTGTGTGTGTGAATGTGTGAGTGTGTGTGTGTGTGAATGTGTGTATGAATGTGTGTATGAATGTGTGAGTGAGTGAATGTGTGAGTGAATGTGTGTATGAATGTGTGAGTGAATGTGTGAGTGAATGTGTGTATGAATTTGTGTGTGAATGTGTGAGTGAATGTGTGTGTGAATGTGTGAGTGAATGTGTGAGTGAATGTGTGTATGAATGTGTGTGTGTGAATGTGTGAGTGTGTGTGTGTGTGAATGTGTGTATGAATGTGTGTATGAATGTGTGAGTGAGTGAATGTGTGAGTGAATGTGTGTATGAATGTGTGTATGAATGTTTGTGAATGTGTGCGTGAATGTGTGTATGAATGTGTGTGTGAATGTGTGAGTGAATGTGTGTATGAATGTGTGAGTGAATATGTGAGTGAATGTGTGAGTGAATGTGTGAGTGAATTTGTGTATGAATGAGTGAGTCAATGTGTGTATGAATGTGTGTGTGAATGTGTGAGTGAATGTGTTTGTGAATGTGTGAGTGAATGTGTTTGTGAATGTGTGAGTGAATGTGTGCGTGAGTATGTGCGTGAATGTGTGAGTGAATGTGTGTGTGAATGTGTGAGTGAATGTTTGTGAATGTGTGAGTGAATGTGTGCGTGAGTATGTGCGTGAATGTGTGAGTGAATGTGTGTGTGAATGTGTGCGTGAATGTGTGAGTGAATGTGTGTATTAATGTGTGTGTGAATGTGTGAGTGAATGTGTGAGTGAATGTGTGAGTGAGTGTGTGCATGAGTGTGTGAGTGAATGTGTGTATGAATGTGTGTGTGAATGTGTGAGTGAATGAGTGTGTGAATGTGTGTATGAATTTGTGTGTGAATGTGTGAGTGAATGAGTGTGTGAATGTGTGAGTTAATGTGTGAGTGAATGTGTGCGTGAATGTGTGAGTGAATGTGTGAGTGAATGTGTGTGTGAATGTGTGAGTGAATGTGTGTATGAATTTGTGTGTGAATGTGTGAGTGAATGTGTGTATGAATTTGTGTGTGAATGTGTGAGTGAATGTGTGAGTGAATGTGTGTATGAATTTGTGTGTGAATGTGTGTATGAATGTGTGTGTGAATGTGTGAGTGAATGTGTGAGTGAATGTGTGTATGAATTTGTGTGTATGTGTGAGTGAATGTGTGAGTGAATGTGTATATGAATGTGTGTGTGAATGTGTGAGTGAATGTGTGACTGAATGTGTGTATGAATGTGTGTATGAATGTCTGTGTGAATGTGTGAATGAATGTGTGAGTGAATGTGTGTATGAGTGTGTGTTTGAATGTGTGTATGAATGTGTGTGTGAATGTGTGAGTGAATGTGTGTGTGAATGTGTGAGTGAATGTGTGCGTGAATGTCTGAGTGAATGTGTGATTGAATGTGTGTTTGAATGGTTGTGTGAATGTGTGAGTGTATGTGTGTGTGAATGTGTGAGTGAATGTGTGTATGAATGTGTGAGTGAATGTGTGTATGAATATGTGTGTGAATGTGTGAGTGAATGTGTGAGTGAATGTGTGAGTGAATGTGTGTGTGAATGTGTGAGTGAATGTGTGTATGAATATGTGTGTGAATGTGTGAGTGAATGTGTGTGTGATGTGTGAGTGAATGTGTGTATGAATGTGTGTTTGAATGTGTGAGTGAATGTGTGTGTGAACGTGTGAGTGAATGTGTGCGTGAGTGTGTGCGTGAATGTGTGAGTGAATGTGTGCGTGAATGTGTGTATGAATGTGTGAGTGAATGTGTGTATGAATTTGTGTGTGAATGTGTGAGTGAATGTGTGTGTGAATGTGTGAGTGAATGTGTGTATGAATGTGTGTGTGAATGTGTTAGTGAATGTGTGAGTGAATGTGTGTATGAATTTGTGTGTGAATGTGTGAGTGAATGTGTGTGTGAATGTGTGAGTGAATGTGTGAGTGAATGTGTGTTTGAATGTGTGAGTGAATGTGTGAGTGAATGTGTGAGTGAATGTGTGTGTGAATGTGTGAGTGAATGTGTGTATGAATATGTGTGTGAATGTGTGAGTGAATGTGTGTGTGAATGTGTGAGTGAATGTGTGAGTGAATGTGTGTATGAATTTGTGTGTGAATGTGTGAGTGAATGTGTGTGTGAATGTGTGAGTGAATGTGTGAGTGAATGTGTGTATGAATGTGTGTGTGTGAATGTGTGAGTGTGTGTGTGTGTGAATGTGTGTATGAATGTG
Source organism: Eucyclogobius newberryi (assembly GCF_026437365.1). Taxonomy (NCBI): domain Eukaryota; kingdom Metazoa; phylum Chordata; class Actinopteri; order Gobiiformes; family Gobiidae; genus Eucyclogobius; species Eucyclogobius newberryi. The sequence continues at coordinate 40,684,441 of NW_027316167.1, forward strand.
TGTATGAATGTGTGAGTGAGTGAATGTGTGAGTGAATGTGTGTATGAATGTGTGAGTGAATGTGTGAGTGAATGTGTGTATGAATTTGTGTGTGAATGTGTGAGTGAATGTGTGTGTGAATGTGTGAGTGAATGTGTGAGTGAATGTGTGTATGAATGTGTGTGTGTGAATGTGTGAGTGTGTGTGTGTGTGAATGTGTGTATGAATGTGTGTATGAATGTGTGAGTGAGTGAATGTGTGAGTGAATGTGTGTATGAATGTGTGTATGAATGTTTGTGAATGTGTGCGTGAATGTGTGTATGAATGTGTGTGTGAATGTGTGAGTGAATGTGTGTATGAATGTGTGAGTGAATATGTGAGTGAATGTGTGAGTGAATGTGTGAGTGAATTTGTGTATGAATGAGTGAGTCAATGTGTGTATGAATGTGTGTGTGAATGTGTGAGTGAATGTGTTTGTGAATGTGTGAGTGAATGTGTTTGTGAATGTGTGAGTGAATGTGTGCGTGAGTATGTGCGTGAATGTGTGAGTGAATGTGTGTGTGAATGTGTGAGTGAATGTTTGTGAATGTGTGAGTGAATGTGTGCGTGAGTATGTGCGTGAATGTGTGAGTGAATGTGTGTGTGAATGTGTGCGTGAATGTGTGTGTGAATGTGTGAGTGAATGTGTGAGTGAATGTGTGAGTGAATGTGTGTGTGAATGTATGAGTGAATTTTTGAGTGAATGTGTGTGTGAATGTGTGTATTAATGTGTGTGTGAATGTGTGAGTGAATGTGTGAGTGAATGTGTGAGTGAGTGTGTGCATGAGTGTGTGAGTGAATGTGTGCATGAATGTGTGCTTGAATGTGTGTGTGAATGTGTGTGTGAATGTGTGAGTGAATGTGTGAGTGAATGTGTGTGTGAATGTGTGAGTGAATGTGTGAGTGTGTGTGTGAGTGAATGTGTGAGTGAATGTGTACGTGAATGTGTGAGTGAATTTGTGCGTGAATGTGTGAGTGAATGTGTGCGTGAGTGTGTGCGTGAATGTGTGCGTGAGTGTGTGCGTGTATTTGCGTGAATGTGTGAGTGAATGTGTGTGTGTATGTGTGTATGAATGTGTGGGTGAATGTGTGTGTGAATGTGTGAGTGAATGTGTGCGTGAATGTGTGTGTGTATGTGTGAGTGAGTGTGTGCGTGAATGTGTGCGTGAGTGTGTGCGTGTATTTGCGTGAATGTGTGAGTGAATGTGTGTGTGTATGTGTGTATGAATGTGTGTGTGAATGTATGAGTGAATTTGTGAGTGAATGTATGAGTGAATGTTTGTGTGAATGTGTGAGTGAATGTGTGAGTGTGTGAGTGTGTGTGTGTGTGTATGTGTGAGTGAATGTGTGAGTGAATGTGTGAGTGAATGTGTGAGTGTGTGAGTGTGTGTGTGAGTGAATGTGTGAGTGAATGTGTGAGTGAATGTGTGAGTGAATGTGTGTATGAATGTGTGTGTGAACGTGTGAGTGAATGTGTGAGTGAATGTGTGAGTGAATGTGTGAGTGTGTGAGTGTGTGTGTGAGTGAATTTGTGCGTGAATGTGTGAGTGAATTTGTGCGTGAATGTGTGTGTGTATGTGTGCGTGAATGTGTGAGTGTGTGAGTGTGTGTGTGAGTGAATGTGTGAGTGAATGTGTGAGTGTGTGTGTGAGTGAATGTGTGAGTGAATGTGTGAGTGAATGTGTGAGTGAATGTGTGCGTGAATGTGTGAGTGAATGTGTGAGTGAATGTGTGAGTGTGTGTGTGAGTGAATGTGTGAGTGAATGTGTGAGTGAATGTGTGAGTGAATGTGTGAGTGTGTGTGTGAGTGAATGTGTGAGTGAATGTGTGAGTGAATGTGTGAGTGAATGTGTGCGTGAATGTGTGAGTGAATGTGTGCGTGAATGTGTGAGTGAATGTGTGAGTGAATGTGTGAGTGAATGTGTGAGTGAATGTGTGAGTGAATGTGTGAGTGAATGTGTGAGTGAATGTGTGCGTGAATGTGTGAGTGAATGTGTGCGTGAATGTGTGAGTGAATGTGTGAGTGAATGTGTGAGTGAATGTGTGCGTGAATGTGTGAGTGAATGTGTGAGTGAATGTGTGCGTGAATGTGTGAGTGAATGTGTGAGTGAATGTGTGCGTGAATGTGTGAGTGAATGTGTGAGTGAATGTGTGAGTGAATGTCTGAGTGAATGTGTGTGTGGTTCATTGATGTGAAACAAAGTGCTGAAGGTGGAACTGGTGGAACCATTGACCATTGAACCTTTTTGCTTGAGTGGTACTTGCAGGCTGGAGCCTGGTGATGTGACAGTTTCATGGTCAAGTCATCTATTTGAAATGTGATCATCACTTTAAATAAATAACCAGCTAACAGGAGCAAACGCTTTATCATCATCCAAACAAACTTATTTTTTGTATGTGTAAAGATCGTTGTAACGCCCAAAATCGCAGCAGCAGTCTCGGAGCAGTCGAAGGGCGAAAGGAGGAGAACCAGTTCTTCGAGGCACATGAAGAATCTTCTGAAGTAGAGACCATTTCTCCAGGCAGTTGAGGAGCATCTGGATCCACAGGTCATCGATGTGCCCGTTCCACTCCCCAAGAGGAGGAAGAAGAAGAAAAATATGTGAATAGCAATGAACAGAATGGAAGGGAAATTAAATATTGAATATAGTTTGATAGAATAAGTAGTCTTTATCAGAGGATAGAGCTCAAGCTGCCATTCTTCCCCCAGAGTTGCTCCTAGGGCAGCAGAGCTGAAACTGTAGCTTTATATTTCTGTTCCTAACTGGCCTGACCATAAGTCATTTCAAAGAGGAACGTTTTAAGCCTGGACTTAAATGAAGATACTGTGTCGCCTCTTTAACATGGACAGGAGCTGATTCCATAACACAGGAGCTCTACCTCCTATTGTGCTTTTAGAGACTCTAGAGACCACCAGAAGGCTCTACCTCCTACTGTGCTTTTAGAGACTCTTGGCACCACCAGAAGGCCAGTATTTTGAGAGTGAAGAGCTCTGTTTGGATGATATGGTTCTATAGCATCTTTGAGGTGGGAGGGGCCATGTCATTTATGGCTTTGTCAGGAGGAGGAGTTTAAATGTGATTCTAAACTGGACAGGAGCCTGTGAAGAGACTCCAGCACCAGCGTAATGTGTTTTCTTCTTTTAGTTCTTGTTAGTAATCTTGCTGCTGCATTTTGAACCAGTTAAAGCTTTTTATGGAGCTTTAGAACATGCTGTGAGCAGGATTTACAGTCTAATCTAGATGTGAATTCAATCATTGTGAATTACATTTTTGATGAGTATTAGTTCCATAATTTTGGACATAATTGAGGTGTCTATATAAATTGAGATAGGGCTATTTGAGACACAGTCAAGTCTGTCCTTCCCGTCTTTAGATATTAGCAGGCCTGGATTGGCCATATGAGCGTTTTCCCAGAACACAATGCAAAGTCCTGATGTCACACTATGCTCTGGTCTGAGTTCACCACAGCTCCACAGACATGTGAAAGCTGTCAGGGCCGTGGTGGAGACAGGAGCACCAGCCCCTGTGCTGCTGCTGCACTAATGAGCCTGTCCAAGGAAAGAATGAAATTAAGACATTTATTAAGAGTAAACTATTGATGACACCATCAAGACAATTTATGGTACGTTGTCACTGTCCAATCTCACAGCAGTATTTTACATTGATAGAGCTCAAATTCATGCTGTTCTGGTTATTTTTAGCTCATTGACTGCATATTTCTGACGTGATCTCAACAAATGAGCATAGGCAAATGTCCAAATGTCCCCTACAGTTATGTCCCCTACAGTTACACAAAGTCTGTGAAGCCTGAGCATTCAGAGGCCCCACTCCAGGAGGTGTTTCACCAAGAAGACTCTTATTATACCCTTATTATACTTTATGTAGTATAATTTTGATCTGCAGTCATCTTAATGAATTTGGACCAAATCGCCCTAGTTATATCTGAATTATAGATTAGAAAAATAGCTTATTGATAATATGAATTGGTAGTTTAAAATATGTATCTTTTATGTATCAGAAAAATGATAATAATGTTATTTTTGTCATGTAATTGAAGCAATAGCTGTCGCAGTGGGGCCAGTCCAGCCCTGGGTATTAGAGATATGATTGACAGGACCCTGTATTTCCAAATAGTTATTTCAGCTCCTAATTTTGTGTAAAATACAGAATTTCTTTGGTCATATTGGGCATATTGAGAGGGTCCAGGAAAGAATTTGTTTTACTTATGTTTTATTTTTTTCCATCTTTAAAATTCAAAAACATGAAACAACAATATGAATCATGGTGTCATATCATGCTTTATTTATAAAGCACACGTACAACTTTAAAAGCCCAAAGTGGTGTAGAGCAAAGTGCAATAATCAGTTCATGTTTAAAAGGCCAGAGAGTTTTTAACAAGGATTTAAACTGCTGTAACACGCTGCTCCAGAACCCGGGCCCCGGGCTCTGGAGCGGGGATAAAGAGCCACAGAGAAAGCTCGGCCCCTCTGCTTTTCAGCTTTGACCTGGGCACAGCTGAGGGGAACATGGAGGGACAATAACTCCCACAAATAACAGGGAGACCAACCATTTAAAGACGTAAAACCATGAGCAACATATTTAACATATTTAAATTGGGTTCTGTGGAGAACTGGAACTGGAACTGGAGCAGTGATGCCAGGACTGGAGTCATGTGACACCGTGTCGCGGGCCGTAACAAAGAGAGTTGCAGTAACAAGAACAAGAAAAGGAACAAGACCAGAGAGGGAAGATGAGGAATACAAATGAAGAGGACATCCACATAAAATAAAGACCAAAACAAACGTCCCATTTAGTCCAGAATCATTTAATGTGTCCATTTCCAAATTAGGTCCAAATGTGATTTTCTTTTTTTCCATTTTCCGTATGTCATTTATAATCTTGGTCCATTCCTTGATTATTGGCATTCGTTTTTTTGTCCTTTTTTTCCTGGTTCTGGTGGTTTCCATGGAGACATGAATGAATGCAGGCGGCAGACTGAACATGTATTTTTAAAGGGCTCCTGCCACTGTATAATCTCCCCGTCACCTCCACTGTTCTCAGGGTTCATTCACAACACTCACAGAGTTACTATTGACTGCTATAGATTTACCAAATAAAGAGCTTGAAATCAATTGTACAAGTTACAAGGTTGTTACAAAGTGCATTACAATCAGGTTACTCAGTGGTGGAAGTACTCTAGTAACATAAGTCAATGTTTTGAAGTACTTCATGTTCTCAAACAGATTTTGAGAATTGTAAAGCATTTAATGTGGTGATTTTGATAAAGAATTGTGCTAATCTTTGGTCCATCAAAGGTCAATTCAAATGCATTTCATAATTTTCGTACTGAATTTGATGTGTATATTTTGGTTTGTTCAAAGCTGGGACTTGAACTCAAAACCTTTTATGCAGAATTTCACGTGCAAAAAGTCACCACTCAAATCACATGGAAAGTTCTCCCTTCTGTTCAGTCCAGTTATAATGTAGAGGAGAAAGTACAGATACGTGCGCTCAAATGTGTGAAGCAGAAGTAAATATCCACTGTAAAGAGTTTTTAACGGGGACAAAGGAAATGAAGTAAAATCTGATTTGCCTCAGCACAGAAATATTACAAAAGCAATTAAATAGAGAGTGTTTTTTTTTCTCAGGAAGTGTGCTGTTAGCGTTCTAATAATTGGAAGCTTTACCATAAAGTTGTAAAAAGCTCTTATAAATAATGTTTATTTTTTCATGTATTTTGTTTTTCTTTGACGTTGTTTTAAAGTCAAATGGAATTTCGCTGTTGAAGACTGTGGTGCCTCATTGATCTAGTCATTATTAGCAAAAAAAACAGTCGGAAACACACAATGGTGAAGAGTCACTTGATATATATTATTATATATTATATTTATTATATGATATATTTCTCCAACAGAATTCTTTCCAACCATCAGATTCATGTGAGTATTTTAGCAGGAAAAATACAATAGTAAAAATGCTCAAATCAATTATTTCTTTGAAAGAATGTGATTTCTGGTTAGCAGTGATGCAGGAGCAGTGGAATAATATTGTGGAGTTGCATGTGCAGGAAACAGAGGTTAGGTGGCAAGGTGTGAATTATGGAGAGGCATTTTCATAAAACATGGTGTTCAGAATCTCATTTGGACAGACTTTGGAATTATTTAGAATTTCATACGCACAGGTTGAGTTATACGCATAAAGATTACAAATAACAATTCTCGAGCAACTCGAATGTACAGAAATGGATGCGGTTTTGGGGCTTCTGGCGATGAGGGCTGAAGGGTCCCGGGCCTCGATCCCCCATCTAGGACATACAGCAGAATATTTAGAACAATTAAAAGAGGAGGAGAGGGAGGGGCACGACGTCATGAACACAGGGGTATGTGATCTGGATGCTGAAATAGTGTAGCCACAGGAAGGGGCGTGGTCCTGCCCCGAACTTAAGATAACAAACTTATCTTCATTTCACTACCAAGGACCACGAGCTACGATGCTAAGTGTTTATTGGCAGGCAAGAAACACGAACAACACACAGCGACCCTTCGCTGAAAGAGAGGAACCTGGCAACTTGTTGCTCGAGGGGACGGGAAGGAGAGAACAGGGGAAAGATGGAGAGAAAGGAAGGAGGACGCCGGTCTGCTGAGGGGAGCCTGGTCCTGGAGCATGAACGGAGTCCGGAGAGTGAGCTAAAGACTGAGTGAGAACAACTGAGATGATGGGACCGGGAGCTCCAGGGGAGGATGGCCCGGTAAGGCTCTGCTGGGCGAGGTGAGGTCTGGGTCAGGGCGAGGTCTGGGTCAGGGCGAGGTGAGGTCTGGGTCAGGGCGAGGTGAGGTCTGGGTCAGGGCGAGGTGAGGTCTGGGTAAGGGCGAGGTGAGGTCTGGGTTAGGGCGAGGTGAGGTGAGGTCTGGGTCAGGGCGAGGTGAGGTCTGGGTCAGGGCGAGGTGAGGTCTGGGTAAGGGCGAGGTGAGGTCTGGGTTAGGGCGAGGTGAGGTGAGGTCTGGGTCAGGGCGAGGTGAGGTCTGGGTCAGGGCGAGGTGAGGTCTGGGTCAGGGCGAGGTGAGGTCTGGGTCGGGGCGACATGAGGTCTGGGTCAGGTCGAGGTGAGGTCTGGGTCAGGGCGAGGTGAGGTCTGGGTCAGGGTGAAGTGAGCTCTGGGTCAGGGCGAGGTCTGGGTTAGGGCGAGGTGAGGTGAGGTCTGGGTCAGGGCGAGGTGAGGTCTGGGTCAGGGCGAGGTGAGGTCTGGGTCAGGGCGAGGTGAGGTCTGGGTCAGGGCGAGGTGAGGTCTGGGTCAGAGCGACATGAGGTCTGGGTCAGGTCGAGGTGAGGTCTGGGTCAGGGCGAGGTGAGGTCTGGGTCAGGGTGAAGTGAGCTCTGGGTCAGGGCGAGGTCTGGGTTAGGGCGAGGTGAGGTGAGGTCTGGGTCAGGGCGAGGTGAGGTCTGGGTCAGGGCGAGGTGAGGTCTGTGTCAGGGCGAGGTGAGGTCTGGGTCAGGGCGAGGTGAGGTCTGGGTCAGGGCGAGGTGAGGTCTGGGTCAGGGCGAGGTGAGGTCTGTGTCAGGGTGAGGTGAGGTCTGGGTCAGGGCGAGGTGAGGTCTGGGTCAGGGCGAGGTGAGGTCTGGGTCTGGGTCAGGGCGAGGTCTGGGTCAGGGCGAGGTGAGGTCTGGGTCAGGGCGAGGTGAGGTCTGGGTCAGGGCGAGGTGAGGTCTGGGTAAGGGCGAGGTGAGGTCTGGGTTAGGGCGAGGTGAGGTGAGGTCTGGGTCAGGGCGAGGTGAGGTCTGGGTCAGGGTGAAGTGAGCTCTGGGTCAGGGCGAGGTCTGGGTTAGGGCGAGGTGAGGTGAGGTCTGGGTCAGGGCGAGGTGAGGTCTGGGTCAGGGCGAGGTGAGGTCTGGGTCAGGGCGAGGTGAGGTCTGGGTCAGGGCGAGGTGAGGTCTGGGTCAGGGCGACATGAGGTCTGGGTCAGGTCGAGGTGAGGTCTGGGTCAGGGCGAGGTGAGGTCTGGGTCAGGGTGAAGTGAGCTCTGGGTCAGGGCGAGGTCTGGGTTAGGGCGAGGTGAGGTGAGGTCTGGGTCAGGGCGAGGTGAGGTCTGGGTCAGGGCGAGGTGAGGTCTGTGTCAGGGCGAGGTGAGGTCTGGGTCAGGGCGAGGTGAGGTCTGGGTCAGGGCGAGGTGAGGTCTGGGTCAGGGCGAGGTGAGGTCTGTGTCAGGGTGAGGTGAGGTCTGGGTCAGGGCGAGGTGAGGTCTGGGTCAGGGCGAGGTGAGGTCTGGGTCAGGGCGAGGTGAGGTCTGGGTCAGGGCGAGGTGAGGTCTGGGTCCGGCCGATGCGACGGACGAAACGAGGTCAAGCTGATCCATTGGAAGGTAAGGAACGAGTGTGTATTCCAGCGTGGGCTTCCACCGCCATGGAGCGTGTGCACGAAGTCACAACACTGATCTGTGTGACCTGGATGCTTAGTGTAGCTGCAGGAAGGGGCGTAAGAGGGGTGTGGTCCTGCTCAAACAAACTTATCTTCATATATTTTGAATGGTATTTTAAATGCACGGGTTCACCACTATAGGCACATACATATGGAAAATAACTGGCAACGTGAGGTAATTCTGTGTGAAAATTGCAATGAAGCTGCTGTGGATTTAACATGCAGTTGGTAGAGCCCACTTACCCAAAGGTAAGTGGGCTCTCCTTCTGGTGTGTCCTTGGGCAAGACAAAGAAACCAACCAAACATCTGACTGTTCGTACATTTGTTTGCCAATGGAAGTGTTGATGGTGGTCTCTGCTTTGTATCTGTATTATACAGATATACAAATGTCAAGTCTTCTGAACAACACCAAGAGCCAGGCTAGCAATGCTACAGCTAAGCTAACAAGCTCCGCTGCGGCTCCGCACGCAAATGGAGCTCCAGAGCGGTCCATGAGGGACTGCAGATGGAAATGAACTATTTGGCAATAATCTGGTGCAGAACGTCTTTGTTTTATACAAGCTTAATGTCTCTGTACATCGTCCCTTCAAAGACTAAACTAAACTAACCCTAATGAGGAAACGTCTGACTGAGAGAAAGTCGTGTGTCGTGTATTCTCATCTCTAAAACATGAGATTTCAAAGCAAAGGATCAAAATCAAACTATTATACATATTATACATATATATATATACTCCCAGCTATGGCCAGAAAGGGAGGACCACAAGAACATCTCATATAATGCACAGAACAGTGTAATGAGAGCTGGACTTGTGCTTTGTTACTTCCTGCAGGACAACACCGTCCTCCTCTGTGTCGTTAACTCGTGATAAAGACGAGCTCCTTTCATCTTCTCCATTCAAACAGGATTGTGCGCTCAAATCCTCCTTCACTGTCCAACAAAACTGAACGACTAAAACGGCTCCACTCTTCACTAATGCATCCTCACACAGTAATCCACCTCAGATCCAGGGACATTATTTGACTGCATTGAAATCAGAAGCAGAATTCTTTCAAATCATTGAATCATTTACTGTTGTCATAAACACTTCAGGTCCAGTACGAGTGTGCAGGCGCTGGTCTGGACAATGCACAGAAACAGAACGCTGTGTACTGCGAGGTCAGATGGTCATTTCATTCTGCAGATATCAAAGGTGCACGAGAGCCATGTTTGGCCTGGATCGGGACGGTCCAAACGTGTCTGAAGCGTGCCGGTCTGTTGGGGTTTCATTTAAGAGTTACAGCAAACACGCTGACCAGTGACCAGTGACACACTGACCAGTGACCGCTGACACGCTGACCAGTGACCGCTGACACGCTGACCAGTGACCGCTGACATGCTGACCGTGACTGCTGACACGCTGACCAGTGACCGCTGACATGCTGACCAGTGACCGCTGACACGCTGACCAGTGACCGCTGACATGCTGACCGTGACTGCTGACACGCTGACCAGTGACCGCTGACATGCTGACCAGTGACCGCTGACCAGTGACCGCTGACACGCTGACCAGTGACCGCTGACCAGTGACCGCTGACACGCTGACCAGTGACCGCTGACATGCTGACCAGTGACCGCTGACATGCTGACCGTGACTGCTGACACGCTGACCAGTGACCGCTGACATGCTGACCAGTGACCGCTGACACGCTGACCAGTGACCGCTGACCAGTGACCGCTGACACGCTGACCAGTGACCGCTGACACGCTGACCAGTGACCGCTGACCAGTGACCGCTGACACGCTGACCAGTGACCGCTGACATGCTGACCAGTGACCGCTGACACGCTGACCAGTGACCGCTGACATGCAGACCAGTGACCGCTGACACGCTGACCAGTGACCGCTGACATGCTGACCAGTGACCGCTGACACGCTGACCAGTGACCGCTGACATGCTGACCAGTGACCGCTGACCAGTGACCGCTGACACGCTGACCAGTGACCGCTGACATGCTGACCAGTGACCGCTGACACGCTGACCAGTGACCGCTGACATGCTGACCAGTGACCGCTGACACGCTGACCAGTGACCGCTGACCAGTGACCGCTGACACGCTGACCAGTGACCGCTGACACGCTGACCAGTGACCGCTGACCAGTGACCGCTGACACGCTGACCAGTGACCGCTGACATGCTGACCAGTGACCGCTGACACGCTGACCAGTGACCGCTGACATGCTGACCAGTGACCGCTGACACGCTGACCAGTGACCGCTGACCAGTGACCGCTGACACGCTGACCAGTGACCGCTGACACGCTGACCAGTGACCGCTGACCAGTGACCGCTGACACGCTGACCAGTGACCGCTGACATGCTGACCAGTGACCGCTGACCAGTGACCGCTGACACGCTGACCAGTGACCGCTGACACGCTGACCAGTGACCGCTGACCAGTGACCGCTGACACGCTGACCAGTGACCGCTGACATGCTGACCAGTGACCGCTGACACGCTGACCAGTGACCGCTGACTCTGGCCCTTTTATCATCATTATATCATTATGTCATCACGATACAAATGTCTTTATTATACAGAGTCATGGAGAAGTGTGTGAGTCAAACTGAAGTCCTGAGTGATACTTACGAGTAACTCGGTTGTACTGGGCTTAGCTGAATGACGGTGTCCCGGCAGCACGTGAGGCGGCACATGTGCACGTCACCAGGCAACGGACTAAACCAACGTGTGAAGGGGCGGATCGCTTCTCTTTAGACTGTCAGACTTATTCATTAAGTGTGTGAGTGTGTGAATAGTAATCATATACATTCTGATCACGCCGTCTCATCAGCATCTTGATATGCCACGCCCGTGAGGTGGATATGCCACGCCCGTCAGGTGGATATGCCACGCCCGTCAGGTGGATATGCCACGCCCGTCAGGTGGATATGCCACGCCCGTGAGGTGGGATGGACTATTAATATTAATGTTTCAGTAAAACAGATTGTGACACATTTGTGAACAAGATTTGAGTCTTTGGTGTAAATAGATTGTGTTTTCCTCATGAAAAATGGGAGCAAAAGCAAAAATGTTTTTTTCATTTTCATTCATATTTTCATTCATATTTTTCTTCAGCGTAATGATCTCACAGGAGCGGTAAAGGTATATAGTGCACCTTTAAACAGAAAAGCAGTGACTCAGACTGGCAGATCATCACAGTGTACAGTCTTAAATTAAACCTACTCATCTTTCTCAGCCATACCTGGTTTAACATATCACAATTAGCGTGTTCTTAAACTTGCCCGGTGGCCGGTGACAGCCCTGCAGACTCTGACAGTATAAAGCCTTTCTGAGCGGCTGGACAGAAGGTTTGCAGTGATAACACTTGAAATGGATCAGCCGCCTGTGTCCACTGCCTCTTTATAAATATTACATTTTCTGCTCTGTGTGTAGTTCCAGAGTGATTTCTCCTCTTTGAGCCGCTGCCAGGCCCTGAAGGTGGACTTAACCTCGGAGAACCAGGCACCTGCACAACATTAAGCCCCGGATTGTGGAGCTGGAAATCTGTGTCTGTCCACAGGTACCACAGCCCCGGCAGACGGCGCCTCACAGGGGTGCTGATGTGTCCACTCTGTGCGTTCTCCATGCCGGTGTCCACTCTGTGCGTTCTCCATGCCGGTGTCCACTCTGTGCGTTCTCCACGCCGGTGTCCACTCTGTGCGTTCTCCACGCCGGTGTCCACTCTGTGCGTTCTTCACGCCGGTGTCCACTCTGTGCGTTCTCCACGCCGGTGTCCACTCTGTGCGTTCTCCACGCCGGTGTCCACTCTGTGCGTTCTCCACGCCGGTGTCCACTCTGTGCGTTCTTCACGCCGGTGTCCACTCTGTCGTTTTCAACGCGTTTTTAACATGCCGATGTACAAACTTTGAAAGTGGGGAACAAACCCGCCTGTAACAGGCTTTGCAGCGTCGGCGTCGGACGACCTCTCCTAACAATGTCTTGAGAAAGTCGTTATAATTATATCCTCGACCAAATCAATATCTTTTCCTCCTTCCACCATTTTGGGTTGAAAAACAGCCTCAGCAGATTTTAGGCCCCTGGCAACACATGATGGCTGAATATGATTGGATAAAAGATCTAACATAAAGACCAGCCTCCAAATCTGAACCTGGGGCAGAAGCAGTGCAACAAGAGGAAAGAGATAAACTCTTACTCTGGGGAATAATGTAATAAATATTTGTGGGAATAAGTATATTTTTTAAAATTATATTCTGATTATGTTTAGGCCAGCAGGGTCCTGACGGCCCACCACTGAATTAAGACAATATTAGAGCAACAGCTAGCCTTATATGAGGCACAGTTAGAGGCCTATAACATCTTTTTTTAATGCACACATTTAGAAATCCAAGTATATATTTATATATACTTGGATTATATTATATTGTATAAATATATATATATATTATATATATATATTTATACAAATTTTATGAATCTACAGTTTATGCATCCACAGGTTTTGGTCACGTCATTTTGAAGACATCACATGCTGTTGTTTCTCTGTTAGAGAGTCATGAAAAACAGCAGGTGGAAGTAGGGATGCAGATCTGGACTTGTAAAAACATTTCGGTTCAGGTCCAAAAAAAAACAAAACCGGAGAGTCGGTTCTGGACTCATATAAAATATAGCACTCAAATACATATCCTTTTCGTTCTAGAATCTAGACCATTTTAAACCTTCCATTGATCGCAAAATTGGCGCTGGAAAAGACGTAAACACTGCCATGCGCCGCTGTCAATGGCGCACACGGACCCTAATTAGTGACGCACGCGTCTTCAGGGCAGAAGTGAAGCCGCGAAATAAGTTTAAAGATGCGAGAGACAGAACCGTGTATCCACATGTGAACACTGAAGTGAAGCCGGTAAGATCGCTGGTTTTATTTGAACTGTTTAAGCTGTGGCCGCCGCGTGCGATGTTGTGATGGTGAATGTGCTGCGGGCGTCGTCACGTGTTAAAGGGGCGGGGTCAGCGTGGTCTTTGGTCTGGGTGTAAATATGAATGAAATAACTTAAGTGTTATGTTGTGGTGTGATGTATTTGACATTAAGTAAATACAAAGTAAAGTCAAAATAATATTGCTTAATTGCTGCATTCATTAATTGGAGTTTATATTTTGTATTAGTATTTTGTATTTGTATTCTACAGTTAAATATGGTCTGGTGTTTAATGCTGCTAATATGATGTATTATTTTGATTTGTTGTGTAAAATATTTTCATATTCTACTTTTGACACTGCTAAGTTGATGCTTTATAGTGATTCAAGTTGACATTTATGCTAGTTTTTGTAACTCTGTTATTTTACACTGTGACTTCATTATTTACACTGGTGTTTTGTCTGTTTGAAGGTTTTATCTGACTTTTGATGCCAATGGATCTGAACATTAAAGATGGAAATGTGTCTAAAGGCAAAACATTGTATCAGATGAAACAGCTACTTTGACCCTTGACCCAGACTGACTCTGTCAACAATACTCAACATGCTCTTGTTGTTGAGTTGAGTCTTAGCTCGTAGCTTGTGATTTGTAAGTTGTAACTTCTGTTAAAAACAGTGAATAAAGCAGACAAGTTGAGTTTATTTCACACTGCAGTTAAGCCTTGTGTTTGATAGTTGTCCTTGTGCAAGTGTCTTCAACTTAATTTAGCCAAGTGTCTTGTGTTATGCTGTTGTAACATTATGTAAATATGGCATGGTTTAGGTCTGGATCTAATGAGTCCGGACCTGAACCTAAACCTCTGGATTCGAATCCGGACTTGAACCTGAACGTGGGTTTAGGTCTGCATCCCGAGATGAAAGTGAAAAGTACCAGTAAAAGTTCTGATGGTTGAAGAAGACAGAAGTTCTGGGCTTTGATCCTCTGCAGTGGTGAGTCGCTGATACTTAAAGCAGAGACAAACTTGTGTTTGAATGTACACGCCCTCTTCACCGGACACGCCCTCTTCACCGGACACGCCCTCTGCACCGGACACGCCCTCTGCACCGGACACGCCCTCTGCACCGGGCAGCCCTCTGCACCGGACACGCCCTCTGCACCGGACACGCCCTCTGCACCGGGCAGCCCTCTGCACCGGACACGCCCTCTTCACCGGACACGTCCTCTGCACTGGACACGCCCTCTGCACCGGACACGCCCTCTTCACCGGACACGCCCTCTGCACCGGGCGGCTCTCTTTACCGGACACGCCCTCTTCACCGGACACGCCCTCTTCACCGGACACGCCCTCTTCACCGGACACGCCCTCTGCACCGGGCAGCCCTCTGCACCGGACACGCCCTCTGCACCGGACACGCCCTCTGCACCGGGCGGCCCTCTGCACCGGCCACGCCCTCTGCACCGGGTGCGCCCTCTTCACCGGACACGCCCTCTGCACCGGACACGCCCTCTGCACCGGACACGCCCTCTGCACCGGGCGGCCCTCTGCACCGGACAGGCCCTCTGCACCGGACAGGCCCTCTGCACCGGACACGCCCTCTGCACCGGACACGCCCTCTGCACCGGGCGGCCCTCTGCACCGGACAGGCCCTCTGCACCGGACACGCCCTCTGCACCGGACACGCCCTCTACACCGGGCGGCCCTCTGCACCGGACACGCCCTCTGCACCGGACACGCCCTCTTCACCGGACACGCCCTCTGCACCTGACACGCCCTCTGCACCGGACACGCCCTCTGCACCGGACACGCCCTCTGCACCGGACACGCCCTCTGCACCGGACACGCCCTCTGCACCGGGCGCGCCCCTCTTCACCGGACACGCCCTCTTCACCGGACACGCCCTCTGCACCGGACACGCCCTCTGCACTGGACGCGCCCTCTGCACCGGGCGCGCCCTCTTCACCGGACACGCCCTCTGCACCGGACACGCCCTCAAAGCTTTCAAGAGCACGGACTTTGTGTCTGATCCTATTAGGATCATCCTAAAACACCCAAACTGATGGAAATGAGGCTCCTTAAAACCGTCTGCAAGAAGGCTAACGTTTATTAGCATAGCTGCATAATAATGTGTAAAATGACATTCGTCAGCGGCTAACGACCTGAAACAAACAGCTCAGTCTGGAGTGATCTCTGTAAGTCCACTGGTCCCTGCTGACCACAGTAACACATTTCTGGACGAACGGGGTCTTCGGGAGTTAATACTCATCATTTTTACATTAGAAAGATGTTTGTGTTTACTGCTATTTCATAAAACTGGTTTACTTCCTAAACTCGACTCAAATGGCCAAGTGTACATTACTTTGTTGTCCTTTGGGTTTCGTCTCTCAGACACTGTGGACACCTGAGCGAGGTCATCATGAAACAGAAAAATTGAACATTGAATTTGCGGCAGCTGAAAGAGAGCGTCTGTTATAGGTCCATGGTTACTTATTTGTTTCCAATGCCAAAATGTACTGTATTATAAATGATTTAATTTAGTAGTTAATAGATACAGTCCATTATGTGTCTTGGGGCGGCGAGGGGGAAACTTCTAACCAGTCTCAAAGGAAAAATACAAACTTTTCACTCTCGAGGCTTTTCCTGGTGGATTAGCTGCACATTAAGCTCTTCTGAGAGTCAAGTCTAACTTAAGTCTTAATGAACATTGCTGACACAGAGCTAAAGAGGTTTCTTTTGATGTAGCTCCCAATGAGTTGCATTTTAGCACACAGCTAATGTTAGCATTCTCGTACATTTCTCTAGCTCTACACATTTATACATCTTTCCACATCTATAATAATAATAATAACAATATAAACAATATATATCCTAAAGTTTGCCTCTGTAGTCGTGTGCCACTGAAATGAATGGATAGGATTTGATTGTCATTGGGAAGTTTACACAGAACAAAATGTTGTTGCATTTCCGCGCCGGACTGAGTTTGTAGACTGCAGCATAACAGCAATGTACAATAATGTCAGTGAGTTTTAGCTTTAAAAAACATTATAAAATCAGCTTATAAAAGTGCTAGCATAGCTGCAGTTTCAATAGGACCCAGTCCTATTGAAACTAGTCTTTTCACAGGGAATATGAATCAAATGTCTCAGATTGGACCTGACTCGCATTTTGTTTTCCTGTGTGATCTGTGTGATGTGACTACAGAAATAGCACTAGGGGGGCTGCATCCCATCTATGTGAGATACCAGGTGAAAGGCGAACCTTCCATAACAGGTACTCCATGCATATTTAAGGATTCCAATAATTATATTGTGATCATCATTGCTAATATAATTGCGATATAATGTGCAGCACTGATTCAAAACTGTGTTTTTCACCATTGTTTAAAGGTTGAATGGACGATTTCTTTGGCCCAAATCTGAGTCTCATTCCCTTGTGGCGTGGACTGCCGATTAGTCCTGCCACGTATCAATCATAAAACGCACCTATCGCTCACCTGCAGCCGCGAGCGGCTCGTCCCCCGAGAGCAGCACGTTTCCGTGTGTCTAAGCGCATGGATCTATCATAATATAGTTCCCTCAGTGTACGGGACAAAATGAAGACGGAGAAAGACAGTTCGAGCTCAGAAGAATACGGAAATCTACGGGAGACGAGATGCGATGTGATCCGTCGCGCTAATAAACAAACGCACGTGTGTGTTGTATCAGTCCACACGGGGGAGTGGCATGCGCACGGGGGTGTGGCATGCGCACGGGGGAGTTGCATGTTTACGGGGGAGTGGCATGTTTACGGGGGAGTGGCATGTGCACGGGGGAGTGGCATGTGCACGGGGGAGTGGCATTTGCACGGGGGAGTGGCATGCGCACGGGGGAGTGGCATGCGCACGGGGGAGTGGCATGCGCACGGGGGAGTGGAATGCGCACGGGGGAGTGGCATGCGCACGGGGGAGTGGCATTTGCACGGGGGAGTGGCATGTGCACGGAGGAGTGGCATGCGCACGGGGGAGTGGCATGCGCACGGGGGAGTGGCATGCGCACGGGGGAGTGGCATGCGCACGGGGGAGTGGCATGCGCACGGGGGAGTGGCATGCGCACGGGGGAGTGGCATGTGCACTTCCACCTGCCTTCTCAAATCGCCGAAAAATCGTCCATTGCGCCTTTAAGTCAGTATAACTAACCCTTCCTACAGTATACGCTATTTGTTAAGTGTTGTGTTCGAGAAAGAAGAATTCCTCTTGGGGATGAAAAGTAATTCTGATAATCTAAAAGTCCGAGAATACAGAATATAATCAACCCTCGAACTCAATGTGACCCTGAAACGTGGAAAGCCTCCTCCTGACCAAGTTTATTGTGTGTGGTAAGTGTGGAAGACTGTTCTTGTGGAGCTGTAGTGTGTGTGCCGGGTTCAGTGATGGGGCCTCAGCTCTTGGATCACCGGGGCCTCGGCTCTTGGATCACCGGGGCCTCGGCTCTTGGATCACCGGGGCCTCGGCTCTTGGATCACCGGGGCCTCGGCTCTTGGATCACCGGGGCCTCGGCTCTTGGATCACCGGGGCCTCGGCTCTTGGTTACTTAGTACAGTTTGCTGAAGAAAGAGTCACTTCATTTGACATTTGATTAACTATAATGTTCACAAAGGACGGCTCGTGTGAAATTCAATGGGATTCTCTTTTATAGTGCTGCACGATTACTGCAAATTAATGTTTGAGGTTTTGAATTCATTATTATTTGTAAATTCATATTTCAGTCTTTTATCAAATGTTTATGCTCCAGGATGTGTTTAAAATGTGAGCTGGATTTTGACTTTAAAATGAGAAACACTGAACATTTGATGTTCCTGTTCTCTGTTCACATCGTTATAATCCAGGTGTCTCATCATAACCAAAGCATGTTCTCGGTGAGAGGTTTATATTACATTACCTACATTTGAAATACAAAGATATACATACTGTATATATTCTACACATCCTAACTAAATATTTTCAACCAATATGTTCAAGGTCTTTCAACAGCCTTCAGTAGTTTTGAGAGCGTCCCTGAAACCTCCAAGTTCCATTGCATTAGAGTTTGGGACGTGGGAGACACTCAGCCTTGAAGTCCTCCACCTTCATCAGTGAGAGTCCAGAAATGTGTAGGATTGACCAGAGTTCTGGCCGTTCACACCTGAGACATCGACATAGTAGCTAGCGCTGCACTCTGCTCTTTCATCCACGCTTTCGTTATGAAAACATAGGAAACACAAACTTCTTCCTCAGTGTTATATAAGTGTCTTGATTATAAGTGCATGTTAAAATGTTGCAAAAACGTTTGAATTCAGCAAAGTGGATGCCACTGAAAAGCTGTATGCAGATAAGAGCAGTTACCGGCCCCTGTGGTTCCACCAGGCTGAGACTGCCACCTGCAGGTGAAGGGTCAAGGGTCAAGTGTGCTTTCATTTTGCTCTTCCTGGACAATTAGATGACCAGACTTTAAAGAGTACCTAATGTAGCAGGACGGTCTATTGTCCACCTGCAGGTAATGACGGCGGTGAGGCGCCCTATAAAAGAAGGCTCTGTTACGTTGCCCGACCGCTCACCTCTGAGGTCAAACAAAGATGGCCGCTCGCAGTGCCGCTGACTGGGCAGACGAAGGATAGTGGCAAACTAGTGCTACTTTCAGCATAAAGCTTCGCGGCCTCAAGGTAGTTGAGCTCACACTTGGCTCGGGTGTCTTCTTCTTCTTCTTCTTCTTCTTCTTCTTCTTCTTCTTCTTCTTCTTCTTCTTCTTCTTCTTCTTCTTCTTCTTCTTCCTCCTCTTCCTCCTCTTCCTCCTCTTCCTCCTCTTCCTCCTCCTCCTCCTCCTCTCCATCTAAGAGAATGTGATTAACAACTGATCTGGGACTTTTATAGTGTCACGTTACAGTGAAGTTGTGAGTAAAATGAGTAAAATGTCAAACTGTAATCTGAAATGTAACATGTGATGAAAATATGTGTCTTAATTTATCTAACTAACTTATAATTTATGCAGCTTAATAAATGTAAACCCTTTTGTATATCGGTCTCTGTCCAATTAATACAGTCCTAACTTACCCGTGTGACCTTAACTAATTACAGTTTTTCTCGATTGCTTTGACCTAGTTAAACTAGAACCCACTTGGTCTTCATGACTTCTTTCTTTGCACAGCAGAGGTACTTCTATTGCGAATGTGTTCATATATTTTCATTAGGTTCACACATTTCTCACCCTTTTGTAAAACAGTTCACACAGATGTCACACACAGGTTTTTCCGCTAAACAAAAGGAAAACATCTTTTCACAGCTGGTATAGATTCTTTGCAAAAGTCTGAATCACTGATTCACCTGTGAAACTCCTTTGCACAATTCTTCAATTAGCATCAGTCACTCAGCACCTATAGGTGCCCAGGACATAGGTGCTGAAGAATGTCAGGGCTGGATACGCCAGATTCGATGCCAGAGAAAATATGGAATGTGATGTGGATGAACCTGTGGCACTTTCGTCGTGAACGAATAGAGAATGACTCATTTGAACACAGTTGTTACTGTATATTCTCATATTTTTACAATTTTTCTCTGTATTTCAGTTTTAAGCCAAAGTTTTGAGAATAATGGCATGCAATTGTCTCTGGCTTTTGAGTATTTCTGTGTAAAGCTGTGTAAAACTCTGTAAAGCGAGGAAATGCCACTGGCCTGTCACAGGACATGTGGCTGCACTGATTAAAGATGCTTTTGAATTGGCAGCAAGGCAAGATTTGCTTTTGCTGCATGTTTTAAGAGTTTGGAGAGAGTAACAGCCTTTTGCAAGCAAAATGTGTCATTTTGTCCAGAGTGATTTTGTTCAGACAGAACTGTTCTGAGAACGTGACGTCAGAGGTGACACAGGGATCAAAACCATCGAGAAAAACTGTAATTAGAGGGTTCCCTGACCCTGCTCTAAAACAGGGTGGCGTTGTTGTACATGTGAAGCAGATACTGTGGGTACGAAGACGACTCGACCGCTCGTTACGACACACTAAGAAGTTCTTTCTCTGCTCTTCAAATACAACAAATACTCTTGAGGCTGCTATTGTTGAGACTCAAACGTGTTTTGGGAGAAGTCAGAAAGACAACCAATGATCTCACAGAAATGACAGCTGTAATTTGATTCTTTAAACAAAACATGTAACATGAACAGATAGGATATGGGCGTGGCCACAGTGGTCCAAGGGGCCGCTCAGGGAAGTTGTGTGTTTGGAAGAAGTGCTGAATGGATTAAATATGCTTCTACCAGGAAGTACAAACTACCAGGAAGTATGATCACATTAGTCCTGTTCTCAGGTCTCTGCACTGCCCCCTGTGGCTCAGAGAAGAGACTTTAAAGCAGCTCTGCTTGTGTACAAGTCTCTCCATGGCCTAGCACCAAAGTACATCTTGGACATGTTAGTGCCATATGAACCATCTCAGATTCTGAGGACCTCAGGGACCGGCCTCCTGCTGGTGCCCAGAGTCAGGACTAAACATGGACCGGCCTCCTGCTGGTGCCAGAGTCAAGACTAAACATGGATCGGCCTCCTGCTGGTGCCAGAGTCAGGACTAAACATGGACCGGCCTCCTGCTGGTGCCAGAGTCAAGACTAAACATGGATCGGCCTCCTGCTGGTGCCAGAGTCAGGACTAAACATGGAGCGGCCTCCTGCTGGTGCCAGAGTCAGGACTAAACATGGATCGGCCTCCTGCTGGTGCCAGAGTCAGGACTAAACATGGATCGGCCTCCTGCTGGTGCCAGAGTCAGGACTAAACATGGAGCGGCCTCCTGCTGGTGCCAGAGTCAGGACTAAACATGGTCCGGCCTCCTGCTGGTGCCAGAGTCAGGACTAAACATGGACCGGCTTGGTAGCTAAATGCTCTACCTCCTACTGTGCTTTTAGAGACTCTTGGCACCACCAGAAGGCCAGTATTTTGAGAGTGAAGAGGTCTGATTGGATGATATGGTTCTATAGCATCTTTGAGGTGGGAGGGGCCATGTCATTTATAACTTTGTAAGTCAGGAGGAGGAGTTTAAATGTGATTCTAAACTCGACAGGAGCCTGTGAAGAGACTCCAGCACCGGCGTAATGTGTTTTCTTCTTTTAGTTCCTGTTAGTAATCTTGCTGCTGCATTTTGAACCAGTTAAAGCTTTTTATGGAGCTTTTAGGACCTGCTGTGAGCAGGAGTTACAGTCTAATCTAGACATTACAAATGCATGGATACGTTTTTCACCATTGCTTTTAGGCAGGATTTTTCTCATTTGAGCTTTATTACGCAGATGGAAATGTACATGCGCCTTGAACGAGAGCTCCTGGTCAAATTAGATTCCAAGGTTTCTTACATTAGAACTGGAGGCTACACTGACATTGTCCAGTGTGATAAGAACTGTGAACAGAACCTTAGCCACAAACAAAGAGTCTCTAAAAGATAGTTTTCAAGTCTGTTTGTTGAAACTTGGCTCTGCTGTTGCTTCTCTTCTCCTCTGCACATGCTCAGTTCGGCACAAGATTCTCACACAGGTTTATTCAGAGCACATGTGCAGAGCTCTACAAGAAGCTGCTGTCCGCTCTGGTTCTAAAAGCTCATGTTAGAGGGCGGAGCATGAACGGGAGTCTGAACACGCCCACAGACTAAGCAGCTGCAGGAGAAGAAGAACCAAGCTTCCTGCAGTAATGCCCAGTGGCCTGTAGAGGTCACTAAAAACACTGAGTTCAGCCGAGCTTCAGCAGCAGAAGTGTGGGGAAAACGGGCTTATTTAGATATATTTCAGAACAATTTATTTTATATATAGTTGTGACTCACAGTAATTGTAGATTTTATTGGTCAATCACTGCTAGTTTTGTTTGTTTGACCGTCTCTCCTGGTACATCCCAGTGGTGCGCATGTTTAAAGAATCTAGCAGGAATAAGGCCATGCCAAAGTGCCCATTATTCAGGAGGAAATGCTGACTGTTGGAGAGACTGTCGCCTGGAGGCAAACCACTATCACGTGTTTTGGGACTGTCCTGGACTGAAATGAATCATGCGCTGCAGACTGTTTTTCCCACTCAATTTTAGAACTCTGTACTTTGGCCGTAAAACTCCGACAATGGACACAATGGACACTTTTTTTCTGCCAACAAACGTTTGTTCCAAAGGTATCAAACCTTGGAACATACGTTTGTTGGCAGAAAAAAAGGCCATCATAAAGAACTGGCTGACACAAAGCTCAAGGACTGGACTGACATACTGGAGCAGTGGTTCTTAACCTTTTTGAAGGTTCTGAACTTCACCAGTTTCATAAGCGCATTCACCGAACACTTCTTAATTGGAAAGATAAAATAAGATTTTTTCAAATTCAAAACATAGGTATATATTTTACTGGTGCACAAAATGAACCGTACATCAACATCACTGTGTTCAAAGAACAACATTTTCACACAAAAAGAAAAACATAATGAATATTGACTGCAAATCAGTGACTTCTGCTGTTGTCTTTATGAGACCAGGTCAGAAATGCACCTTCACCTCGGCAAGTGCCACTCTCATGTCATTTTCACAACAAAGTCTGTTCCTTTTCTTAATTTTTATGTCCAGCATCCTGGAAAAGGATTGCTCGCAAATATATCATATTATGAGATAGTAGTTATAGAAAAGGACACGGGAAATGGCCCCAGAGGCTGACCTTTTGGCCCTTTTGGGGCCAGGCCGGTGCAAAGACTGTGAGAGCCAAGTTTAGTTTAGGTATACGTTCGTATGGAAATCTACACAGTGTTGATATTTTGCTATAAATGTGTGATTTTATGTTTCACAGATAAATAATTTGGTTGTTTTAAAGAAGCTAAATTAATTTGATTACATTTGTTTTATTTGTAGAATGTATTTGTAGTCTTTTGCCTGCTCTGACGTAAATGTGTTACTGTCACTTTAAGAGAGACAAAATACAGAGACAAATGATTTTCTAACCGTAGTATTCTATTTTTTGAGAATAGCTGTATTTGATTACCCCTGTAAGAAGTGTGACAAAACTGTGGATTAAACTTTGTTAACTATTTTTTACATCGGAGTCCCGTGGGAGTTATTTCTCATCAATTAAAGTACACGAGTACACAAAGTGCACGAGTAATACCATCGGCAAAAACACGACCTCAGCCACACAAAAACTTTGCCCAGAAAGTCTTTGATTCAGTCTAAAATATTAAGAAAGAAATCACAGGACGAACATCATGACAGTCACAAGTCGACTGCTGAGCACCAGATTCCCTCCAGCCAAGCGGGGCGTGTCCAAGCGGGGCGTGTCCAAGCGGGGGCGTGTCCAAGCGGGGCGTGTCCAAGCGGGGGCGTGTCCAAGCGGGGCGTGTCACCAATCATATGAGTCGGATGTGTGTCTTGACCTCCACCTGGGGTTCGATCGAACCCAGGTTAAGAACCACTGTACTGGAGTAACAGACATCAGACAAATGACATCTTTGATCGATCTTGGACTAAATGGGACTAGTATATAGTATAGTATATAGTATAAATATATAGTATATAGTATATAGTATATAGTATAAGTATATTGTATATAGGACATGTTGTGCCGTTATTTATGTTTGGTCATACTGTGGCGTTTGTATGAATGTTATTATGATGATGATTGTGTTTTTTGGTCATATTCTTTGTTTTGTGTCTGTTTATGGTTAAAAAATTGGGGGGAAAAGAAAGAAATGGAAGACATTAAACCTCCAAGTCCACAGTAAAGATAAAAGAATGGTCACAACTCCCCTCTTGTGTTTGCCCCTGTATGATGAATAGTATATTTTTATTTTAATGTGTTTATTGTATATATTTACAATAAACACATTTAAATAAAAATATTTAACATATTTTTGATCATTTGATTGGGTCAAATATGCCATTAAAGGATAAAACTCATAACTTTTCTGATGCCATTGGGTCGATTTGATTGATTTTACTCCCATTAATTGTCTAATGTTATAAAACTCTCTGGACGAACACAACATATAAACACAAAAACTACATAAGCTTGAAAGGTAAAGGTGAAATAAATTGAAAAACAAAATGGCCAAAAACATGCATTGAACAAAAAACTGATTATTTTCCTACAAACCTAATCTTCCATATTTAGTGCTCAGATGATGCATGTCGCTGACACTGACTCAAAAGTATATAGCGTGTGTGTAAATATCATCTTCACTGTGACGGTCAATTAAATAACAAGAGAGTTATTCTGTTGTTCACCCTCATAGCCACAATTATGCCTCTAAAATGTAACAATGTCAGATGCCAAGAACAAATCTGTCACGCAAAATCCATAAGTCGCTTCAGAACAACATAAATGTCTCATTATGCCACCATTACTTGAACTCACGTGCACTCACGTGTTGATGGATCCATCTGTTTTTTTACCTTCAGAAAGTCACCAGAGTCTGGATGTTAATAATACTGCATGTTAAGAAGAAGAACAAGAACATACATGACACATGTGTAGCCTCTGTCCCACTTCACGCTCACAACACACTCCAGTTCCTACACCAGCGCACTAAAGTGCAAGGGCAAACTGGACCACCCGGACGAAACCGACACAGACACAGGGAGAACATGTAAGCTGCACATGGGCGGAGCGGGGGGCTCAAGCCTCAGAGGTTTTACCAAAAGCCCCGGATCTTTTAGAGTCTAAAAAAAGGGTAATTTGCCTCATATAACAAAATATGTAACAATAAATTCTTTAATTTTCACCTAAATATGTGGGTTGTATGGAGTTGTTTTTGTGTTTCTTTGAGCGAGGATAAGGCCTCGGACGCGGGGCTCCGAGCGGGGCTCCGAGCGGGGCTCCGAGCGGGGCTCCGACACCTGACAATAACGCCTTGCTTTATGCCACTCCCCCTCAGCTTTTACCTGAGGCACCGCTATCACAGGTTTACTCGTGAAGGCTAAGACTATGTGGGAGGAGGAACAGAAGAGAAAAGGTGAAAGGGCCGCACTAGATCCAGAAGAGAGGAAACAGAGGACAGACTTTCGCTCGTGGGCGTCAGATCAGAGATGGACTCTCTCTTTGCACCTTTGTTAATTGCACAGGTAAATTCATCTTTGTTTGTGTTTTGGGCTTTAGTACGTTCTGTTTATACAGTTATTAGTTTGTTTACTGCGATATAAATGATCTGATGACGAGTTAATGATAAGCACACATGGTTATCTACAGTCGATTGTACAGTAAACGTGAATGAACTGTATAGTCTTATTGTAACTGTTGGATATTACGTCTTCGCTAAAGTTTTAGGAATCCTTACTTTGGGTTATGCTTCTTACATAAACCTTTACATGTTTGTCCAGGATTTGACCGATAGTCTTAGTCGTGTTAAGTGACCATCTAGGGATGAGCCCTGGGCGCAGAGCAGCAGTTCAAGACGCTCCTCTGTCGCTGAACTCTCGCCCGTTCTGTTACCTGTGAAGTGTTCAGATTCAAGACAGATAGAGACTGTGTGTGTCCCTCGTGTCCCTCGTGTCCCTCGTGTCCCTCGTGTCCCTCGTGTCCCTCGTGTCCCTCGTACAAATAATGCCAAAAAGTCACATCTCAGAAAAAATATTTCAGGCGTCAGACCAAATAACTTAAGGAAAATAACAATCACAAATGACACAAATACACAAATGAATAAACACGTAAAATGTGGACTGATCAACATTAGAGCAATTTCCTCCAAATCGCTCTTAGTTAATGAATTAATTAGTGACTATAACATAGATCTTCTAGCTCTAACTGAAACGTGGCTTCAACAAGACGACTACGTCAGACTAAATGAGTCCACCCCACCCACCCATGTTAACCCCACCCATGTTAACCCCACCCACCCATGTTATCCCCACCCACCCATGTTAACCCCACCCAGCCATGTTAACTTTCAGACTGCCAGGAGCACAGAGGTGGTGGTGTGGCAGTGATCTCCCACTCAAGCCTACTCATGAGCCCTAAAACTAACAATGCATTTCACTCATTTGAAAGCCTTATATTGTCGATCACATGTCCAAATATGAAAAACCTAAAAGGAGTTTTGTTCATAGTTATCTACCGACCTCCTGGTCCCTATTCAGAGTTTTTAACAGAGTTTTCTGACTTTATATCAAACTTAGTGTTAGCCTGGGATAAAATAGTTATAGTTGGAGACTTTAATATCCACGTGAACATGAGTGATGACGCTCTCAGTAATGTCTTCAGCGCCTTGTTAGACAGCATTGGTTTCACTCAGAATGTAAATAAACCGACTCACACTCACAAGAACACTCTGGATCTTGTCCTAACGTATGGAACAGAGATTAGTGACCTCATTGTCTTCCCTCAAAACCCTATATTGTCAGATCATTTCCTAATTACCTTTCAGTTTATTCTTAAAGATCATCCAGTCCCACAAAATAAAGTTATAATGAAAAGGACAATATCTGAAAAATCTATCTCAAAATTCAAAGAAATAATAGAGCCAATATTCAGTGACATGTCATGTGATCATGTCATGTGATCATGTCATGTGATCATGTCATGTGATCATGTCATGTGATCCTGCTGAGAACAGTTTTAGTCCCAGTTTAAGTGATCAATGTGTCGACTTGACCATGAATTCTCTGAAGTCTGCTCTTGACGTTGTCGCGCCGTTAAAACAGAAGGTCATTAGGCCAAAGCGCGCCTCCCCATGGTACAACCAAGAACTGCGTTCACATAAACAAAAAGTTAGAAAGTTAGAGGGATTATTTCGTCGCTCTCACACAGAAGAATCCCTAAAAGCAGGAAAAGTTGCCTGCTGTCCTATAAGCAGGCTCTGCGTAAGGCCCAAACCAGATATTATTCAAATCTAATAGAAGTCAACAAAAGTAACACTAAATTCCTTTTCAGCACTGTAGCTAGGCTAACAAACTGTCACAGTGCAGTAGAGCCCTCAATCCCAGCTACACTTAGCTCTGATGATTTCCTCCTATTTTTTAATAATAAAACAATCAGACAATCAGAGATAAATTAGATGAAATTACCCCCGCTATTAGCCCTGAACTAGCCCAAGCTGTAAATCTAACGTCCCATATAAATCCACCTGTAAACCTAGAAAGGTTCACAGCTGTTGATCAAGCAGAGATAACTTCAGCCATTATGTCCTCTAAAAGCTCAACTTGTGTCCTAGACCCCATTCCAAGCAGACTCCTCAAAGTCATTCTTCCCCTAATTATAGACCCTATTCTTAATATAATAAATACTTCACTCCAAAGTGGCTATGTTCCACAGTCCTTCAAACATGCAGTCATTAAACCTCTTCTGAAAAAGCCTAATCTAGATCCCGACCTATTGGTAAACTACAGACCTATTTCAAATCTTCCCTTCGTCTCTAAAATCCTTGAAAAAGTTGTAGTAAAACAGCTTTGTCGCCACCTGCAGGACAATAACTTATTTGAAGTTTTCCAGTCAGGGTTCAGAGCCCACCACAGCAGGGTTCAGAGCCCACCACAGCACTGAAACTGCACTAGTTAAAGTCACAAATGATTTGTTATTAGCCGCTGACGATGGACTGGTCTCAATCCTGGTTCTGTTGGACCTCAGCGCAGCGTTTGACACCATCGACCACAACATTCTACTGCAGAGGTTAGAATGTGATGTAGGTGTTGGAGGAACAGCCCTCAGCTGGTTTAAATCCGATCTATCTGATAGGTTCCAATTTGTTAATGTAAACCAGAGCTCCTCACCAAGCTCTAAAGTAATTTACGGTGTGCCACAGGGTTCGGTACTCGGTCCAATTCTGTTTACTCTTTATATGCTACCATTAGGCAACATTATTAGAAAGCATGACATTAACTTCCACTGCGATGCAGACGACACTCAGCTGTATTTATCAATGAAACCTGATCAGAGCGATCAAGTAGACAGACTTAGTGCTTGTGTGAAGGAGATAAAAACCTGGATGACACTAAACTACCTGCTTCTTAACCCGAGGTCATTGTGCTGGTTCTAAGCATCTACGAGACGCTCTATCTGAGCAGATAGTCACACTGGACAATGTCAGTGTAGCCTCCAGTTCTACTGTAAGAAACCTTGGAGTCTTATTTGACCAGGAGCTCTCATTTAAAGCTCATATAAATCAAGCTTGTAAAACAGCCTATTTCCATTTGCGCAACAAGAGCCAAAATCAGAAGAATCCTGCCTAAAAGTGATGCCGAAAAACTTATCCATGCATTTGTAACGACTAGATTAGACTACTGTAACTCCTGCTCACAGCGTGTCCTAAAAGCTCCATAAAAAGCTTTCAACTGGTTCAAAATGCAGCAGCAAGATTACTAACAGGAACAAAAAGAAGAGAGCACATTACGCCGGTGCTGAAGTCTCTTCACTGGCTCCCCGTCGAGTCTAGAATCAAATTCAAAATTCTACTCTTGACCTACAAAGCCATAAATGACATGGCCCCATCCTACCTCAAAGATGCTATAGAACTATATCATCCAAACAGAGCTCTTCGCTCTCAGAATGCTGGCCTTCTGGTGGTGCCAAGAGTCTCTAAAAGTACTGTAGGAGGTAGAGCGTTTAGCTACCAAGCTCCTGTGTTATGGAATCAGCTCCCGACCCATGTTAAATATGCTGACACAGTCTCTTCATTTAAGTCCAGGCTTAAAACGTTCCTCTTCGAAATCGCTTATGGTCAGACTAGTTAGGAACAGAAACATAAACCCACAGCTTCAGCTACGCTGCCCTAGGAGTAACTATGCTGGGGGAAGTATGACAGCTTGAGCACTATCCTCTTCTTCTGACTACTTATGCTATCAAACAATATTTATTTTTTGATTCCACTTGCAAACTGTTCACCGCCTTCTTTTCTTTCTCTCACTCCTGAGGACTTGTGGACCCAGATGCCCCTCCCCTGGTGAAGTGGTCCCTGCCCTGTGTGGACGGTCCCTCATCTGCCTGAAGAGTGGCTCCAGCTCGCTTCCGACGGTCCCTCATCTGCCTGAAGAGTGGGTCCAGCTCGCCTCCGACGGTCCCTCATCTGCCTGAAGAGTGGGTCCAGCTCGCCTCCGACGGTCCCTCATCTGCCTGAAGAGTGGGTCCAGCTCGCCTCTAGACGGTCCCTCTTCTGCCTGAAGAGTGGGTCCAGCTCGACTCAGACGGTCCCTCTTCTGCCTGAAGAGTGGGTCCAGCTCGCCTCCGACGGTCCCTCTTCTGCCTGAAGAGTGGGTCCAGCTCCAGTCTCCTCGTGTCCGTCTGTCCGTCTGTGAGAGTCGGATCTCTCCTTCACTGGAACTCCTCCAGGTTTCTACGCTTTTTTCCCAAAGAGGTTTTTTTGTAGTTTTTCCTGGCCGAGAAGGAGAGTCTAAGGACAGAGGACCCTGGGACATCGTCCCTCGCCACCACAGACATTGTCTGACTCCCTCGCCACCACAGACATTGTTGATTCATTTCTCCCTGTGGCCCTCAGAGGCAACTGTTGTTGTGATTTTGGGCCTTACAAAAATAAATTGATTTGATTTGATTTGTCTGCCGGCTGTGAACGCAGATGTCACGTAACATCCACAAAGGACACGGAACACACTGTCCTCAACTTAATGTTCATGTCTTGATGTTCTGCAGCTCTTACGTCAATTATTTTGAATAAACTCTGGCTAAAAGATGTGAAAAAGTACATCAGGTTTAGGTACGTTCTCCAGGTTAGACATTCTCTTTTGTCTCATGTTTGCTGCAAAGTAGAAATAAAAAGTCCAGCTACAAAATTCACTTTATTTTACAGGTGCAAATGGTCCTACAGTAAAGTCCAAGAGCTGGAGTGTGTCTCCTTTGAAGGAGACGTCCAGTCACAGTCCTGAGCTCCAGAGGGCCGTCGTGTGGAGGAGAACAGAGAGTGAAGCCACTCACTGCAGAGGACACAAGGGGACCAGGGGCCACTCACTGCAGAGGACACACGGGGACCAGGGGCCACTCACTGCATAGGACACACGGGGACCAGGGGCCACTCACTGCAGAGGACACACGGGGACCAGGGGCCACTCACTGCAGAGGACACACGGGGACCAGGGGCCACTCACTGCAGAGGACACACGGGGACCAGGGGCCACTCACTGCAGAGGACACATGGGGACCAGGGGCCACTCACTGCAGAGGACACAAGGGGACCAGGGGCCACTCACTGCAGAGGACACAAGGGGACCAGGGGCCACTCACTGCAGAGGACACACGGGGACCAGGGGCCACTCACTGCAGAGGACACAAGGGGACCAGGGGCCACTCACTGCAGAGGACACACGGGGACCAGGGGCCACTCACTGCAGAGGACACAAGGGGACCAGGGGCCACTCACTGCAGAGGACACACGGGGACCAGGGGCCACTCACTGCAGAGGACACAAGGGAACCAGGGGCCACTCACTGCAGAGGACACACGGGGACCAGGGGCCACTCACTGCAGAGGACACACGGGGACCAGGGGCCACTCACTGCAGAGGACACAAGGGGACCAGGGGCCACTCACTGCAGAGGACACACGGGGACCAGGGGCCACTCACTGCAGAGGACACAAGGGGACCAGGGGCCACTCACAGGAGACCACATGCATAATTAGAGGCTCCTATTATATGTTGTTGTTGTTGTTGTTGTTGTTAAGATAAGATATTCCTTTATTGTCCCACATGGGGAAATTTCATTGGTGCAACACAGGTAGATACAGAGGTAGATCCAGAAGAACAGATCACTTATAGGAAGTATGAAAAACACTTTCAGTAGAAGATCTCCTATAAATAAATAAAAACTCCCATAGACAAATGAATAAATAAATAAATAAATACCATTGCATGTGATCACGACAGTAATTGCACATGAATATGTGTCACGACAGCACATAGATTGCACATGAATTTCATAGTAATTGCACATGAATTGCACATGAATTCCAACAGTAATTGCACATATGACAGAATTGCACATGGTTAGGTCAGTATTGCGAGTGTTCAGTACTAACAGTTTTTGTTATAAAGTCTGACAGCAGCAGGAAGGAAAGACCTACGGAACCTTTCCTTCACACAGCGAGGGTGGATCAGTCTCTCACTGAAGCTGCTCTCCAGAGCGGAGAGAGTGTCCTGCAGGGGGCGACACTCATGGTCCAGCATAGATGTGAATCTAGCCAGGACCCTCCTGTCCCCCACCTCCTGCACCGAGTCCAGAGCACAGCCCAGGACGGAGCTGGACTTCTTGATGACTCTGTTCAGCTTCCTCCTCTCCCTCTCTGTGATGCTGCTGCTCCAGCAGACCACACCTACAGGAGCTGATGCCACCACAGAGTCGTAGAAGGTCTTCAGGAGTGGCCCTGTCACTCCAAAAGACCTGAGTCTCCTCAGGAGGTAGAGCCGACTCTGGCTCTTTCTGTACAGTGCGTCTGTGTTATGAGTCCAGTCCAGTTTGTGGTTCAGATGAACACCCAGGTACCACAAAGTCCTGCGCCAGTCCTCTGTACTCCGCGTCATCGTCGTCCGTGATGAGTCCGATGATGGCAGAGTCGTCAGAGAACTTCTGCAGGACACAGCTGTCCGTGTCATGTCTGAAGTCTGCAGTGTAAAGGGTGAAGAGAAAGGGCGCGAGGACAGTGCCCTGGGGCGCCCCCACACTGCAGGTCCGAGTGTCAGACACACAGTTCCGGGCTCTCACAAACTGGGGTCGGTCTGTGAGGTAGTCCAGGATCCACTCTGCCAGGTCATACTCCACACCAGCCGTCTCCAGCTTGTCCCTCAGGAGCTGATGGCGTTGAAGGCGCTGGAAAGATCGAAGAACAGAATCCTCACAGAGCTGCCAGGCTTTTCCAGGTGAAAGAGAGAGAGCGGTGCAGCAGGGAGATGACGGCGTCCTCCACTCCGATGCCAGACCGATATGCAAACTGCAGCGGGTCCATGGCTGAGCTCACGGTGGAGCGGAGGTGGTCCAGGACTAGCCGCTCCAGTGTCTTCATCAGGTGGGACGTGAGAGCCACTGGCCTGAAGCTGTTGAGGTCTTTGGGGCGCGGTGTCTTAGGCACAAGTACCAGACAGGAGGTCTTCCAGACCTGTGGTACCACCCTCAGCTTCAGGCTCATGTTGAAGACATCCATAACTCCACACAGTTCATCTGCACAGGACTTAAGGAGCCTGGGGCTGATGCCATCAGGTCCTGCTGCCTTCCTCACTTTAATCCTCTTCAGCTCACTCCTCACCTGTGCTGCTGTGACAGTCAGTGGTTGGCAGGGGGACCGTGTGCTGGGGGGATGGGTGAGTCCAGGCGAAGTGGGGAGCTGATGGTCCGGGGCAGATAAGCGAAGAGGAACAGATGCAGGGCATTGTTCCGCTGTGGAAGAGGGAGCATGCAGCTGTGCAGGGGGAGGGGCGGGTGACCGATCAAACCTCAAGAAGTGAGCATTTAAATCATTCACCCACTGTAGATCCCCCTCTGTCTGGGCAGGGGGGATTTTGAAGCCCGAGATGGTTTTCAGGCTCCTCCACACTCCCTGAATGTTCTTTTGCTGCAGCTGCTCCTCCATCCTCCTCTTGTAGCCGGCCTCAGCCTGCCTGATCTTCCTCCTCAGCTCCTTCTGCACAGTCCTCAGCTCCTCCTTGTTCCCTGACCTGAAGGCTCTCTTCTTCTCCTTCAGCAGAGCCTTCAGTTCACGGTTAATCCATGGCTTGTTGTTTGGAAAACACCGCACCGTCCGGGAGGGAACAATGTTCTCAAAACAGAAGTTGATGTAGTCCGTGATGCACTCTGTGATGGTGTTGATGTCCTCCCCATGTGGGTCATAAAGCTCAGTCCAGACAGTGGTGCTGAAGCAGTCCCTCAGAGCCTCCTCGCTCTCAGCAGACCACATCCTCACCTCACGGGACACCACAGGCTGCCTGCGCACGATGGGTTCATACACAGGCCTCAGATGTACAAGGTTGTGGTCCGAGCTGCCCAGGGGAGGGAGGGGGGAAGAAGAATAAGCCTCCTTGGTGTTGGCAAAAAACAAGTCCAATGTTCTATTCTCTCTGGTGGGGCAGGTAACATACTGGGTGTATGTTGGTAGAACAGAAGAGGGAGAAGCGTGGTTAAAGTCACCAGAGATGAGGAAGAGAGCCTGTGGATGCCGTGTTTGCAGCCTACAAGTGCAAGAGAGCAGTGCTTCACAAGCATTTTCAGCATTGGCAGACGGGGCCACATAGACTGCGATCAAAATCACATGTGAGAACTCCCGGGGCAGATAATATGGCCTCATGCCAATAGCCAATAGTTCAATATCCTTGTTACATAGCTGCTCCCTCACTGTGCAGTGTTCGGGTTTGGACCAGCTCGTGTTCACATACACCGCCAGACCTCCACCTCTCTTCTTCCCGCATTCTCTCGTTCTGTCCGCCCGCAGCAGATGAAAATTGTCCAAACCTACAATAGAGTCTGGCTTTTCTGCTGTTAACCAGGTCTCTGTGAAAATCAAGACGCTGCTGTCCCTATAAATCCTCTGGGACCGCATGAGGCTCGCTATTTCCGTCATTTTATTTTGAAGGGACCTCACGTTACCCATGACTACGGCGGGAACCGACTTCCTGTTTGTCCCTCTCTTCTCTCGGAGTTTACGTCCAGCCCGTCTGCCTCGTTGCGTTTTCCTTAGGATATCCGACGGGATAACGTGACGATCTCCGGGTAAGACGACTGTTCTCCGCAGTTTCATGAGTTCCTCCTTTGTGTAAACGCGGTACGGCGCCTGCCGGGGGGCGGGGCCAGAGCCGGGGGACTCAGAGCCAAGACACATTGCCACGACACGACGAAAACACTGTTGTTGTTGTTGTTGTAAGTTTATGCCATGTAAATGATTGGGATGTATAATAATAGAAATCATTTTTACCAATACACTTTTTAATGACATTTATAAAAGTAAAAAGAAATTGGATTATTCAAAATCTTTTATTCAGTGGAGTCAAAGAAGGCGTCTCACTTGGACTGTCCCATAAGTCATTGTTTTATGTTGCTCCTTCAAATTATTTAATAATTGGGGTTAATTTATGAGGTGATTTAGCTTAACAGTTTATCTCTGGCAGTGCCTTATTTATTTCATTCTGCCAAAATGAAGTTTGAAATTGTTGTATCATTTGCTTTGCCATTGTTCATGGTAAAAGAGCTTTTTTAATCGAGTTTGAAATTGTTGCACCGTAACTTGACTTTCTGCCTGAAATAAAAGTCACGGCGCTCGACTCGTCTGCCAAACCAACTCAATAGTTTCATGAAATAAAAATGATATTTTAAATGAATAAAATGTTATTTATGCAAGTTTGTGCGAGGAGCATGGGCTCGTGTACCACGTGACCACTTTAACCAATCAGAGCGAGAGCGGTTAAAGCACGTCAAAACTAAAGATTCAAAAGCTATAATTAAAAAAACTGAACCAAAACCAAACCAAAACGGGATAATGATCTCAAAAGAAACATTTTTAAAAACTCTGACCTTTGTTAAAGCCTGTGCCGTCTGGACTGTCGTCCAACTCACAGATTTAATTTAACAATATATTTAATATTTGAATATGTCCATGGCACAGGCCGTAGAGACAACCGCCATCTTTGTTTCATCTTAACAATCTTATTATAGTTATGACTCAAACTTCTCTTATCAAGTGAGACTGAGAGCTGCTGGTTTAGTCCTGAGAGACACTGGGGAGACAACAAGACAACACATGACAACACAAGACAACATAAGACAACATAAGACATAAGACAACAAGACAACATAAGACAACATAAGACAACATAAGACAACATAAGACAACAAGACAACATAAGACAACAAGACAACAAGACAACAAGACAACATAAGACAACATAAGACAACATAAGACAACATAAGACAACAAGACAACATAAGACAACAAGACAACATAAGACAACATAAGACAACATAAGACAACAAGACAACATAAGACAACAAGACAACGAGACAACAAGACAACATAAGACAACAAGACAACATAAGACAACAAGACAACATAAGACAACATAAGACAACAAGACAACAAGACAACAAGACAACACAAGACAACAAGACAACAAGACAACATAAGACAAGACAACAAGACAACAAGACAACATAAGACAAGACAACATAAGACAACACAAGACAACATAAGACAACACAAGACAACAAAAGACAACATAAGACAACATAAGACAACACAAGACAACATAAGACAACACAAGACAACAAGACAACACAAGACAACATAAGACAACAAGACAACAAGACAACAATACAACATAAGACAAGACAACATAAGACAAGACAACATAAGACAACACAAGACAACATAAGACAACACAAGACAACATAAGACAACACAAGACAACAAAACAACACAAGACAACATAAGACAACAAGACAACAAGACAACACAAGACAACAAGACAACAAGACAACATAAGACAACAAGACAACAAGACAACACAAGACAACATAAGACAACAAGACAACAAGACAACATAAGACAACATAAGACAACAAGACAACATAAGACAACAAGACAACAAGACAACATAAGACAACACAAGACAACATAAGACAACACAAGACAACAAAAGACAACATAAGACAACAAGACAACACAAGACAACATAAGACAACAAGGCAAAAAGACAACAAAGACAACAAGACAACAAGACAACACAAGACAACAAGACAACATAAGACAACAAGACAACACAAGACAACATAAGACAAGACAACATAAGAGAACACAAGGCAACATAAGACAACACAAGACAACATAAGACAACACAAGACAACAAGACAACACAAGACAACATAAGACAACAAGACAACAAGACAACATAAGACAACACAAGACAACATAAGACAACATAAGACAACACAAGACAACAAGACAACAAGACAACAAGACAACAGAAGACAACATAAGACAACAAGACAACACAAGACAACATAAGACAACAAGACAACAAGACAACATAAGACAACAAGACAACATAAGACAACAAGACAACACAAGGCAACATAAGACAAGACAACATAAGACAACACAAGGCAACATAAGACAACACAAGACAACATAAGACAACACAAGACAACAAGACAACAAGACAACATAAGACAACATAAGACAACACAAGACAACAAGACAACAAGACAACAAGACAACAGAAGACAACATAAGACAACAAGACAACATAAGACAACAAGACAACAAGACAACATAAGACAACAAGACAACAAGACAACAAGACAACAGAAGACAACAAAACAACAAGACAACATAAGACAACAAGACAACATAAGACAACATAAGACAACAAGACAACACAAGACAACATCAGACAACAAGACAACAACATAAGACAAGACAACATAAGACAACAAGACAACACAAGACAACATAAGACAACAAGACAACAAGACAACAAGACAACAAGACAACATAAGACAACAAGACAACACAAGACAACAAGACAACATAAGACAACACAAGATAACAAGACAACATAAGACAACAAGACAACATAAGACAACAAGACAACACAAGACAACATAAGACAATGAGACAACAAGACAACATAAGACAACAAGACAATAAGACAACACAAGACAACATAAGACAACATAAGACAACATAAGACAGCATAAGACAAGACAACATAAGACAACAAGACAACATAAGACAATAAGACAACAAGACAACACAAGACAACAAGACAACATAAGACAACAAGAAAACATGAGACAACAAGACAACATAAGACAACAAGACAACATAAGACAAGACAACATAAGAAAACAAGACAACATAAGACAAAATAAGACAACAAGACGACATAAGACAACATAAGACAACAAGACACCATGAGACAACAAGACAACATAAGACAACAAGACAACATAAGACAAGACAACATAAGACAACATAAGAAAACAAGACAACATAAGAAAACAAGACAACATAAGACAAAATAAGACAACAAGACGACATAAGACAACAAGACAACATAAGACAACATAAGACAACAAGACAACACAAGACTATCCTTAAACTTAATGAATCATAAACAAAGACAACATAAGACGTCATATTTAGTTTGGACGCTGAGAAGGTGTTAGATTCTGTTAGTTGGCCATATTTAAGTGCTAAACAAATTTCCAATCAACGATTTATTTATTTTTTTAAATATTGGGGCTCTTTACAATGGTCCAACATCAAGATTTAAAATCATTGGTCATGTGACGGATCCACAGACTCTGGAAATGGTGTGAGACAGGACTGTGCCTGGTCTCCCCTCCTGTTTGCTTTTGGAACCATTGGCCCAATTTATTAGACCATCCAAAACAATTCATAGAGCTACAATTGATGTTCTTTTGTATTTGACCAAACCAGAAATGTCCAAACCCAAAGTGATGCATTTTCTCCAAACGTCTGGAGAGAAAACTGAAATCCTCTCTCACAGACGCCGCCCTCTGACCTTCAGGAAGACCGACCCATTTCAATGGCAAACAGAATCTCTTCGATATTCTCCAAAGAGACCTATCAACTATTCTGGAGAAAAATGATACCCCTCTTTTTATTAATATAAAAAAGATGAAAAATGAAACCTTGTCCCCCTCCGTCTTTGGACTTTAAGCCAATATTTCCCCCCAGAGTCCCCCAGAGGGACAGCTGTGGTGTGTTTAAGCTTCAACATGCTGTGTATTATTACAATTCAACTCATATTCACTGGGAAATTAGTCTAATTAGACCCGCGGTGCAGCAGACAACCGCCGCTATCTTTATGTATAAATATCTCATGTTACAATATTGACAGGTGCGGCTTGTTAATGTACATGTTTATTTCATGTGCGTGGCTTTTATTCAGGAGCGCTGCACAGCCCGAGAAGTACAGTAAGTCTCAATTCAAACGATAAAAATGAATGTTTTGCCTGGATTTCCCTATCTGTTCCAGACTCCGATCTCCATCCCCATCCAGCTGTTTGAAGAGTGGAATAAAACAATCACAAGATTTATAAGGCAAGGGAAAAAAACTGTATCTGATTTAAAACTTTACAAATATTAAAAGATAAAGGAGGCACATTTTTGGGGGGGGAGAAATGACTTTGTTTCAGCTCAGATCAGAGCCTCAATGTTCTGGTGTGACCCAGTAACGTGGTGCCGGGGGTTCCTGTGCAGGTCTTATACTGAGAGTCATGTGGTGCCTGAAGTTCCTGTACAGGTCTTATACTGAGAGTCATGTGGTGCCGGGGGTTCCTGTACAGGTCTTATACTGAGAGTAATGTGGTGCCGGGGGTTCCTGTACAGGTCTTATACTGAGAGTCATGTGGTGCCGGGGGTTCCTGTACAGGTCTTATACTGAGAGTCATGTGGTGCCGGGGGTTCCTGTACAGGTCTCATACTGAGAGTCATGTGGTGCCTGAGGTTCCTGTACAGGTCTTATACTGAGAGTAATGTGGTGCCTGAGGTTCCTGTACAGGTCTTATACTGAGAGTCATGTGGTGCCGGGGGTTCCTGAACAGGTCTTATACTGAGAGTCATGTGGTGCCTGAAGTTCCTGTACAGGTCTTATACTGAGAGTCATGTGGTGCCGGGGGTTCCTGTACAGGTCTTATACTGAGAGTAATGTGGTGCCGGGGGTTCCTGTACAGGTCTTATACTGAGAGTAATGTGGTGCCGGGGGTTCCTGTACAGGTCTTATACTGAGAGTCATGTGGTGCCGGGGGTTCCTGTACAGGTCTTATACTGAGAGTCATGTGGTGCCGGGGGTTTCTGTACAGGTCTTATACTGAGAGTCATGTGGTGCCGGGGGTTCCTGTACAGGTCTTATACTGAGAGTCATGTGGTGCCGGGGGTTCCTGTACAGGTCTCATACTGAGAGTCATGTGGTGCCTGAGGTTCCTGTACAGGTCTTATACTGAGAGTAATGTGGTGCCTGAGGTTCCTGTACAGGTCTTATACTGAGAGTCATGTGGTGCCGGGGGTTCCTGTACAGGTCTTATACTGAGAGTCATGTGGTGCCGGGGGTTCCTGTACAGGTCTTATACTGAGAGTCATGTGGTGCCGGGGGTTCCTGTACAGGTCTTATACTGAGAGTCATGTGGTGCCTGAAGTTCCTGTACAGGTCTTATACTGAGAGTCATGTGGTGCCTTAGGTTCCTGTACAGGTCTTATACTGAGAGTAATGTGGTGCCGGGGGTTCCTGTACAGGCCTTATACTGAGAGTAATGTGGTGCCGGGGGTTCCTGAACAGGTCTTATACTGAGAGTCATGTGGTGCCGGGGGTTCCTGTACAGGTCTTATACTGAGAGTCATGTGGTGCCGGGGGTTCCTGTACAGGTCTTATACTGAGAGTCATGTGGTGCCGGGGGTTCCTGTACAGGTCTTATACTGAGAGTCATGTGGTGCCGGGGGTTCCTGTACAGGTCTTATACTGAGAGTCATGTGGTGCCTGAGGTTCCTGTACAGGTCTTATACTGAGAGTCATGTGGTGCCTGAGGTTCCTGTACAGGTCTTATACTGAGAGTCATGTGGTGCCTGAGGTTCCTGTACAGGTCTTATACTGAGAGTCATGTGGTGCCTGAGGTTCCTGTACAGGTCTTATACTGAGAGTCATGTGGTGCCGGGGGTTCCCGTACAGGTCTTATACTGAGAGTCATGTGGTGCCGGGGGTTCCTGTACAGGTCTTATACTGAGAGTCATGTGGTGCCGGGGGTTCCTGTACAGGTCTTATACTGAGAGTCATGTGGTGCCGGGGGTTCCTGTACAGGTCTTATACTGAGAGTCATGTGGTGCCGGGGGTTCCTGTACAGGTCTTATACTGAGAGTCATGTGGTGCCGGGGGTTCCTGTACAGGTCTTATACTGAGAGTCATGTGGTGCCGGGGGTTCCTGTACAGGTCTTATACTGAGAGTCATGTGGTGCCTTAGGTTCCTGTACAGGTCTTATACTGAGAGTAATGTGGTGCCGGGGGTTCCTGTACAGGCCTTATACTGAGAGTCATGTGGTGCCGGGGGTTCCTGTACAGGCCTTATACTGAGAGTAATGTGGTGCCGGGGGTTCCTGAACAGGTCTTATACTGAGAGTCATGTGGTGCCGGGGGTTCCTGTACAGGTCTTATACTGAGAGTCATGTGGTGCCGGGGGTTCCTGTACAGGTCTTATACTGAGAGTCATGTGGTGCCGGGGGTTCCTGTACAGGTCTTATACTGAGAGTCATGTGGTGCCGGGGGTTCCTGTACAGGTCTTATACTGAGTCATGTGGTGCCGGGGGTTCCTGTACAGGTCTTATACTGAGAGTCATGTGGTGCCGGGGGTTCCTGTACAGGTCTTATACTGAGAGTCATGTGGTGCCGGGGGTTCCTGTACAGGTCTTATACTGAGAGTCATGTGGTGCCGGGGGTTCCTGTACAGGTCTTATACTGAGAGTCATGTGGTGCCGGGGGTTCCTGTACAGGTCTTATACTGAGAGTAATGTGGTGCCGGGGGTTCCTGTACAGGTCTTACTGCAGATGACAGACGCTTGAGTCATTTGGAGGAAGTGAAGAATCCCTGGCTCAAATCTGTTCTTACAACATGGAAGGAGCTGATCAGAACAAACTAAACAAAGATGTTACAATCAAAATCGCCGAACTTCACAAACTCAAGATTTAAAGTCTGAACAATAGCAGACTGTTGGAGAGGATGTGGCAGCAGGAGACAGACTGTTGGAGAGGATGTGGCAGCAGGAGGCAGACTGTTGGAGAGGATGTGGCAGCAGGAGACAGACTGTTGGAGAGGATGTGGCAGCAGGAGGCAGACTGTTGGAGAGGATGTGGCAGCAGGAGGCAGACTGTTGGAGAGAATGTGGCAGCAGGAGGCAGACTGTTGGAGAGGATGTGGCAGCAGGAGGCAGACTGTTGGAGAGGATGTGTCATTCAACTTCAATTGAAAATGGACAAATTTGACAGACTTTAGAATTGTTTTAAGGGTCTCTAGGCCACGATATTATATTTTGTTTAAAAAGTCTTTTATTTGTTGGATGTCAGCTGCTTTTATTAGGCCCGAGCCCCAGCAGGGCGGAGGGCCTATTGCTCCCGCAACGCTGCCGAAGGCAGCGTTGCAACTGTCTGACATCTGGTGCCCCGTCGCCCCTGGCAAGTACAGTGAACTAGCCCATGCCGAAGGCATGGATCATGCATACTTACTCCTGCTATGACAGAAATAGTCAACAATTAGTGAATGGGCGTAGCCCATTCACTAATTGTTGACAACAGCAGCGCGAAGCGCTGCATTCCTCCAAAAACCCTCCTGGCATCGTCCCGTACGTGAGAATCCATGCCGCAGGCATGGGCCATGCTTGTATCTGCTCAAATCAATGGAAGTCTATGGGGAGAGGGCGGGGCATCCCGACGGAATAGGGACTGACGAGCGCGTAAGCGCTCGTAATGATGATTCCACCCCATGGCGGCATCGGGAAGGCTTAGAGCTTTCAAACGATGTATAATTTGTTGTTATAGTGAAAACGGCTATATTGTTTTTGCTAAAAATATTATTATTTTTAGGCCCGAGCGCCACAAGCTGGCGAGAGGCCTATTAATCTCGTAAGGCCGTGCGAAGCACGGCTGCGAAAGTGCGCACGTAGTGCGCACAAAATCGAGCGCGAAGCGCTCGCCCACTTCCAAACACTCACTAACGCACTCCTCCACTCATGCACGCCCCGTGCATACTAATTAGTTGTAGGAAAATGGAACATTACCGTTGTAAACGGGCGAAGCCCGTGCAAAAGTGCGCACTAAACGAGCACTTTACGCGGTCGTCATCCCCATATAAAGCACTCATTTGCGCTAAGTAGCTCACGAATACGTTCCCCATCTCTTGCATGTTCCGTGCATATAAGCATGTAAGGCAAAAATTGAACATTATTACTGTATAGAGGGCCAAAAACACAAAGTGGGCGGAGCCCACTCAAAATTATCGAAAGTACCTGTCAGTGACCAGGGACCCACACCATGAGGTAGGAAAGCGCGAGCGCTTTCCGAAAATGTATAGTTTATGATATTTGAAAAATGGGAAACATTGTTTTCGCATCGGAATATTATTCTTTCTTTCTTT
Source organism: Eucyclogobius newberryi (assembly GCF_026437365.1). Classification (NCBI taxonomy): domain Eukaryota; kingdom Metazoa; phylum Chordata; class Actinopteri; order Gobiiformes; family Gobiidae; genus Eucyclogobius; species Eucyclogobius newberryi. The sequence continues at coordinate 40,726,840 of NW_027316167.1, forward strand.
CTTCTTCTTCTCGGGACCAACCCCCCTATTTTTCACCCAGTGAACATTGACGAAAAGTCACAAAAATTTGCACGCCTCTGAAAATCGTGCCTCTCTACATTCTGGCTATTTCCCTTTTCTAAAATTAAAAAAATTGGCGCGTCAGCGCCCCCAAATGTACCAAAAATGCATTGAGAGATGGGAAATGACCCAAAAAAAATCTGATCGTAGAATCATGAAATTTGGCGCAGAGGTAGATGGTGACAAGAGAAGTAAAAAATATTATTACGGCAACGCCGTCCGCCCAACCAAATGTCGGCCATATTGCTTCAAAAATGGCTAAACATGACTTCGGAGTTTTTCCAAACGTCGTACTTTTACGAACTCCTCCCAGGGCGTTGGCCCTAAAAAGCTGAAATTTGGTGAAAATGCTACTGAGGAGTGGGACATCAAAAGTTATCCAAATTACATTGATACCTCTCACGGTCTCTGTGCGGCGAAGCCGCAAACTGTAGCTAGAATTTCAGAAATCTCCCATATTTAAAATTTCTGCCGTTTGCGCAGATAAAGTCCGAATTGCGTCAAATTAGAATCAGTTGTTAAACTCTTTGCCCTAAACCTACTTGAAGTGAAATAAATTCATTTGGCGCCACAGCGCCCCCTACAGATTTTATATGGAGGTTAAATGTTTAGTTTTGCGAAATTATATGAAATTTGACACACAACTCAATTTTAGCATCCCCATCAAAAAAGTCAATGACTCATGTCATAATTGTTATGGCGTTGCCGTAACGATGACCGAAACCTTTCATGTTATTCCAATGGGGAAATCGCCAGAACATGTTTACACTTTAGACTTTCACAAACTCCTCCCAGGGCGTCAGCCCTATTAACCTGAAATTTGGTGAGACTCATCTTCAAGACCATCAAAAGTTATCCACATTTTCATTCAAAGAGTCACGGTGTCTGTGCGGCAAAGCTGCACATTTTGCCAAGAATTCAAAATAAAATAGCTTTTTGATGGTAAAACAAAGGGGAGAAGATGTGACAGCGTCACAGATTCAGCAGTAGGCGTAATAAAAGGACAATTGGGGCGCGTTAGCGCCCCCTCCTCTTGCGGCGTGGCGGCGGTGTGGCGGCGGCGTGGCGGCGGCGTGGCGAGGGCCGATCATTGCCGCTTGCGGCTATATTTATTATTATTTTTCTTGTTCTTCTTCAGCGCTTTGATCTCTAATTTGACCCCCTGAACATGCTCAAAAACTCACCAAACTTTGCCCAAAATTCAGAATCGGCGAAAAATTTTATTTTTTCTGGGCCATTTTTTTTTTCGTTAAAAAATGGCGCGACAGCGCCACCGACAAAAGTCAAAATACATTGCGCCTATGGGAGACGCCCCGAGGTCAACTTTGGCGTAAAGCTACGAAATTCGGGACACGCATTCCTCTCGTGAGGACAAACAAAAAAAATCATTGTAGCCACGCCCCCAGACTTACCCTATGGCCGCCATCTTCCTTTGAAAATGAAAACACGCTGTGTTAGCCATTTTGTTCACGTCAAACTTTGACGAACTCCTCCTAGGGCGTTTTGCCCACCAACTTCAAAATCGGCGTACGTCCTCTGGACAAGTGGGGCATCTAAAGTTAGAGATACCTTTTACGGTCTGTGTGCGGCGCAGCCGCAAAGTTGGACAACTTATTTTGGAATATTGCAGATCTAAAAATTGCTCCCATTTGATCAAAACCAGTCCGATTAGGACCAAATTTGAATCAGTTGTTAAACTTTCTAGTTTGGACCAGTTTAGGCTGACAAAATTGAAATGGCCGCGATAGCGCCCCCTACAGAGTGACCTTTAAATTAACATTGAAGGTCAAAAATTAGTTTTACCAAAATTGTCTAAACTTTACCCAAAATTATTTTTTGCCGTCCTGATCACAAAAGCCAATCACAAAAATGCCTACATTTTTACGGCGTAGTCGTAGCGATGACAGAAACCTCCCATGTTATCCCTATGGGAAAACCACAAAATCTCTCAAATTACCACATTTTTATGTTTTACACTTTAACGAAGTCCTCCTAGTGCGTTTTGCCCACCAACCTCTAAATCGCTGTACGTCCTCTAGACAAGTGGTGCATCTAAAGTTATCCAAATTTTAAGGATAGCTTTTACGGTCTCTGTGCGACGGAGCCGCAAACGTTTCCCAGAATTCTGACTATTTGGCCTTCAGAGTGGCCTATAAACAATAGAGTTTTTCCAAATGACATGATATTTTGAACAAAATTCTAATTTGCCATCCTGATCATAAAAGTATGAGAGCCAAAGTCATATTTTGTACGGCGTAACCGTAGCGATGACAGAAATATCCCATGTTATCCTTATGGGAAAATCGCAGAATCGCTCAAATCACCACATTTTTACGCTTCACACTTTAATGAACTCCTCCTAGGGCGATTGTCCGATCAAGTTCATATTTGGAGAATATCATCTACACAAGCGGGGCATCAAAACTTGTCCATATTTTGATTCTAAGGGCTACGGTCTCTGTGTGGCGGACCCGCAAATTTATGTCAGAAATGGGAAAACAGCGAAATCTCTAAAATGACCACATTTTTACGCTTCACACTTTAACGAACTCCTCCTAGGGCGTTTTGCCCACCAACCTCAAAATCAGCGGACGTCCTCTGGACAAGTGGGGCATCTAAAGTTATCCAATTTTTTGAGATACCTTTTACGGTCTGTGTGCGGCGCAGCCGCAAAGTTGGACAACTTATTTTGGAATATTGCAGATCTAAAAATTGCTCCCATTTGATCAAAACGAGTCCGATTAGGACCAAATTTGAATCAGTTGTTAAACTTTCAAGTTTGGACCAGTTTATGATGACAAAATTGAAATGGGCGCGATAGCGCCCCCTACAGAGTTGCCTTTGAGTGAACATTGATGGACAAAAACTGGTTTCACACAAATGTTCTAAACTTTGCCCAAAATTCTATTTTGGGGTCCCGAGCAAAAGGCCAATCAAACTTATGCCTCAATTTTTACGGCGTAGTCGTAGCCATGACGGAAACCTCCCATGTTATCCCTAAGGGAAAATTGCTAAATCTCTCGAAAATATCCACATTTTTCTGTTTCACACTTTAATGAACTCCTCCTAGGGCGTTTTGCCCACCAACCTCAAAATCGGTGTACGTCCCCTAGACAAGTGGGGCATCTAAAGTTATCCAAATTTTAAGGATAACTTTTACGGTCTCTGTGCGACGGAGCCGCAAACGTTTCCCAGAATTCTGACTATTTGGCCTTCAGAGTGGCCTATAAACAATAGAGTTTTTCCAAATGACATGATATTTTGAACAAAATTCTAATTTGCCATCCTGATCATAAAAGTATGAGAGCCAAAGTCATATTTTGTACGGCGTAACCGTAGCGATGACAGAAATATCCCATGTTATCCTTATGGGAAAATCGCAGAATCGCTCAAATCACCACATTTTTACGCTTCACACTTTAATGAACTCCTCCTAGGGCGATTGTCCGATCAAGTTCATATTTGGAGAATATCATCTACACAAGCGGGGCATCAAAACTTGTCCATATTTTGATTCTAAGGGCTACGGTCTCTGTGTGGCGGACCCGCAAATTTATGTCAGAAATGGGAAAACAGCGAAATCTCTAAAATGACCACATTTTTACGCTTCACACTTTAACGAACTCCTCCTAGGGCGTTTTGCCCACCAACCTCAAAATCAGCGGACGTCCTCTGGACAAGTGGGGCATCTAAAGTTATCCAATTTTTTGAGATACCTTTTACGGTCTGTGTGCGGCGCAGCCGCAAAGTTGGACAACTTATTTTGGAATATTGCAGATCTAAAAATTGCTCCCATTTGATCAAAACGAGTCCGATTAGGACCAAATTTGAATCAGTTGTTAAACTTTCAAGTTTGGACCAGTTTATGATGACAAAATTGAAATGGGCGCGATAGCGCCCCCTACAGAGTTGCCTTTGAGTGAACATTGATGGACAAAAACTGGTTTCACACAAATGTTCTAAACTTTGCCCAAAATTCTATTTTGGGGTCCCGAGCAAAAGGCCAATCAAACTTATGCCTCAATTTTTACGGCGTAGTCGTAGCCATGACGGAAACCTCCCATGTTATCCCTAAGGGAAAATTGCTAAATCTCTCGAAAATATCCACATTTTTCTGTTTCACACTTTAATGAACTCCTCCTAGGGCGTTTTGCCCACCAACCTCAAAATCGGTGTACGTCCCCTAGACAAGTGGGGCATCTAAAGTTATCCAAATTTTAAGGATAACTTTTACGGTCTCTGTGCGACGGAGCCGCAAACTTTTCCATGAATTCTGACTATTTGGCCTTCAGAGTGGCCTATAAACAATAGAGTTTTTCCAAATGACATTATATTTTGCACAAAATTCTAATTTGCAATCCTGATCATAAAAGTATGAGAGCCAAAGTCATATTTTGTACGGCATAACCGTAACGATGACAGAAACATCCCATGATATCCTTATGGGAAATTCGCAGAATCGCTCAAATCACCACATTTTTACGCTTCACACTTTAATGAACTCCTCCTAGGGCGATTGTCCGATCAAGTTCATATTTGGAGAATATCATCTACACAAGCGGGGCATCAAAACTTGTCCATATTTTGATTCTAAGGGCTACGGTCTCTGTGTGGCGGACCCGCAAATTTATGTCAGAAATGGGAAAACAGCGAAATCTCTAAAATGACCACATTTTTACGCTTCACACTTTAACGAACTCCTCCTAGGGCGTTTTGCCCACCAACCTCAAAATCAGCGGACGTCCTCTGGACAAGTGGGGCATCTAAAGTTATCCAATTTTTTGAGATACCTTTTACGGTCTGTGTGCGGCGCAGCCGCAAAGTTGGACAACTTATTTTGGAATATTGCAGATCTAAAAATTGCTCCCATTTGATCAAAACGAGTCCGATTAGGACCAAATTTGAATCAGTTGTTAAACTTTCAAGTTTGGACCAGTTTATGATGACAAAATTGAAATGGGCGCGATAGCGCCCCCTACAGAGTTGCCTTTGAGTGAACATTGATGGACAAAAACTGGTTTCACACAAATGTTCTAAACTTTGCCCAAAATTCTATTTTGGGGTCCCGAGCAAAAGGCCAATCAAACTTATGCCTCAATTTTTACGGCGTAGTCGTAGCCATGACGGAAACCTCCCATGTTATCCCTAAGGGAAAATTGCTAAATCTCTCGAAAATATCCACATTTTTCTGTTTCACACTTTAATGAACTCCTCCTAGGGCGTTTTGCCCACCAACCTCAAAATCGGTGTACGTCCCCTAGACAAGTGGGGCATCTAAAGTTATCCAAATTTTAAGGATAACTTTTACGGTCTCTGTGCGACGGAGCCGCAAACGTTTCCCAGAATTCTGACTATTTGGCCTTCAGAGTGGCCTATAAACAATAGAGTTTTTCCAAATGACATGATATTTTGAACAAAATTCTAATTTGCCATCCTGATCATAAAAGTATGAGAGCCAAAGTCATATTTTGTACGGCGTAACCGTAGCGATGACAGAAATATCCCATGTTATCCTTATGGGAAAATCGCAGAATCGCTCAAATCACCACATTTTTACGCTTCACACTTTAATGAACTCCTCCTAGGGCGATTGTCCGATCAAGTTCATATTTGGAGAATATCATCTACACAAGCGGGGCATCAAAACTTGTCCATATTTTGATTCTAAGGGCTACGGTCTCTGTGTGGCGGACCCGCAAATTTATGTCAGAAATGGGAAAACAGCGAAATCTCTAAAATGACCACATTTTTACGCTTCACACTTTAACGAACTCCTCCTAGGGCGTTTTGCCCACCAACCTCAAAATCAGCGGACGTCCTCTGGACAAGTGGGGCATCTAAAGTTATCCAATTTTTTGAGATACCTTTTACGGTCTGTGTGCGGCGCAGCCGCAAAGTTGGACAACTTATTTTGGAATATTGCAGATCTAAAAATTGCTCCCATTTGATCAAAACGAGTCCGATTAGGACCAAATTTGAATCAGTTGTTAAACTTTCAAGTTTGGACCAGTTTATGATGACAAAATTGAAATGGGCGCGATAGCGCCCCCTACAGAGTTGCCTTTGAGTGAACATTGATGGACAAAAACTGGTTTCACACAAATGTTCTAAACTTTGCCCAAAATTCTATTTTGGGGTCCCGAGCAAAAGGCCAATCAAACTTATGCCTCAATTTTTACGGCGTAGTCGTAGCCATGACGGAAACCTCCCATGTTATCCCTAAGGGAAAATTGCTAAATCTCTCGAAAATATCCACATTTTTCTGTTTCACACTTTAATGAACTCCTCCTAGGGCGTTTTGCCCACCAACCTCAAAATCGGTGTACGTCCCCTAGACAAGTGGGGCATCTAAAGTTATCCAAATTTTAAGGATAACTTTTACAGTCTCTGTGCGACGGAGCCGCAAACTTTTCCATGAATTCTGACTATTTGGCCTTCAGAGTGGCCTATAAACAATAGAGTTTTTCCAAATGACATTATATTTTGCACAAAATTCTAATTTGCAATCCTGATCATAAAAGTATGAGAGCCAAAGTCATATTTTGTACGGCATAACCGTAACGATGACAGAAACATCCCATGATATCCTTATGGGAAATTCGCGAAATTGCTCAAATCACCACATTTTTACGCTTCACACTTTAACGAACTCCTCCTAGGGCGATTGTCCGATCAAGTTCATATTTGGGGAAAATCATCTACACAAGCGAGGCATCAAAAGTTATCCATATTTTGATTCTAAGTGCTACGGTCTCTGTGTGGCTGACCCGCAAATATATGTCACAAATAGGAAAACAGCAAAATCTCTCAAATTACCATATTTTTATGTTTTACACTTTAACAAACTCCTCCTAGTGCGTTTTGCCCACCGACCTCAAAATCGGTGTACGTCCTCTAGACAAGTGGGGCATCTAAAGTTATCCAAATTTTAAGGATAACTTTTACGGTCTCTGTGCGACGGAGCCACAAACTTTACCCAGAATTCTGACTATTTGGCCTTCAGAGTGGCCTATAAACAATAAAGTTTTTCCAAATAACATGACATTTTGCACTAAATTCTAATTTGCCATCCTGATCATAAAAGTATGACAGCCAAAGTCATATTTTGTACGGCGTAACCGTAGCGATGACAGAAACATCCCATGATATCCTTATGGGAAAATCGTTGAATTGCTCAAATCACCACATTTTTACGCTTCAAACTTTAACAAACTCCTCCGTGGGCAATAGCTCGATCAAGCTTTACTTTGGGAAATATCATCTACACAAGCGGGGCATCAAAAGTTATCCATATTTTTATTCCAAGTGCTACGGTCTCTGTGCGGCGGCGCAGCAAATTTGACTGACACTTGTGTTCATTTGCACTGGATTGGCCATGTCCAATGTGTCTCCGTCTGTCAAGTTCTTTTTTTATTCAACACACAATAAGGGCGCCATCTTTATCAAGTCGAAAGCGCAGAGTCGGAAGGCCGGCGGCCCGCGAGGGCCGTTGGAGGCCGCTTGCGGCTTTAATTTAGTTTGCTCTCTCTGGTCGTGTTTGTTTTTTTTATTTTTTTAAAAACACCCTTGTAACTTTAAGATACATATGTGTGAAAATTACCAAAATTGCAACAGGGCCAGGTTTAAATATTTTACTTAATTTTGATGATACATAGATCACCAAAAATTAAATCAGATCATCAAATCAAACTTTGCCTACATTTTTGGTTAAAACGTAAATACATCAGGCTTAGAATGAATTATCAATAAATCTTTATTAAAAAAAAAATTCTATAATCAAGGCCAAGATTGTAAAGTTTAAGACATTATCTTTATGCTTTTGTGGGAGGAAAATGCATTTGGAGAAAACGGTCTTCAAAGATACAATGTCCCATATAAACCTGGACCACATTCAATCATAACTTTAAGTGTTGTTTCAGGGTTAAACCTTTTATGTTGATGGAGCAAACAGACCAAACATGGGCATGATCATGAGCTAAGAGGAAAATAATGTAAAAACACAAAGGAGCACTTGATGATGAGCTCTGGGATGGAGATGGTTTGAATATGAAGGTTCATTAAAGAATGCAAGCTCCGAACACGTATGTTTCTGACGAGTTTTCCAGAATAATCCTTGTGCATCTCATTCTGCCTCAGCTGTCAGTGTCTGAGTCATACTACGTAAACAGTGGTTTATGTGGACACACAGTATTTGTGCCTTTGTGTCACGGTGTGATTGTCCCTGAGCTGAACACGTCCTCCAGAGGCCAGAGCCGTGTGCGCTGCAGAGAGAAGGCTGTGTTTGATGTACACGAGGCTGCACGCTTCACAGCACAAACATCACACAACTCTGCACAAACAAGCCAAACAATCATGTCGCCATGGAAATGAACATGGCTCCCATTCAGAATATGAAGTACTTGAGGTGGGCAATATTGGAAAAAAATGTTTCAATAATCTGGTTAATTTGTAAGAATATTGTGTCTTGGTTGGAAGTGAAGTAAAGTACAAAAAATAAATGGACTGTAAAAAGTAAAAAGTGATTTACATAGAATGGAAAAAATCTACACAATTTACACATTTGCAGTAAAATACAAAGAATAGTTTAAAATCAATGAATGCATGCTACATAAATGTACAAATAAATTGGACATAAGCAATGCTAAAAAGATGAGTTTTTAATTTAGATTACAACATATTAGACCTCATTTCAAAAACAGAGTTCAACATCTTAGAGGCAAAAAGAAAAAGAGGCTTCACTATGTTTGGTTTGAGCTTCAGGCACCACTAAAAGAGAAGTACCAGCTGATCTCAGGGGCCCACGGGGCCCACAAGGACTCAGCAGGTCCACCAGATACTTTGGACCTGGAGCATTTAGTGATTTGTGACTCTTGACTTTGTACCAGCATGTGAAGGACACAGTTTGTCGTTCTATCACGGAACAAAAACCATAACCTGGGTTTTGTCCTCATTTCACATAAGAACATTATTACACATCCACAAACGGACTTGATTCAGGCTCTTCTACTTTGGGGAACTCCATACACTGTTTGAAATTTGTCTGAACTGCATTGACCGATTGACACAAAATTTTTCTGTCATCAAGGGAGGACCTGAACCAGCACAGAACAGATGAAAAACTAAAATAATGTTTCAATCGGTTCATTCAATTCAATTCAGTTTATTTTTGTAACGCCCAAAATCACAACAGCCGTCGCCTCGAGGGCGACAGAGACAAATGTCCCAGAGTCCTCTGTCCTCAGACAAATGTCCCAGAGTCCCCTGTCCTTAGACAAATGTCCCAGAGTCCCCTGTCCTTAGACAAATGTCCCAGAGTCCCCTGTCCTTAGACAAATGTCCCAGAGTCCTCTGTCCTTAGACAAATGTCCCAGAGTCCCCTGTCCTTAGACAAATGTCCCAGAGTCCCCTGTCCTTAGACAAATGTCCCAGAGTCCCCTGTCCTTAGACAAATGTCCCAGAGTCCTCTGTCCTTAGACAAATGTCCCAGAGTCCCCTGTCCTTAGACAAATGTCCCAGAGTCCCCTGTCCTTAGACAAATGTCCCAGAGTCCCCTGTCCCTAGACAAATGTCCCAGAGTCCTCTGTCCTCAGACAAATGTCCCAGAGTCCCCTGTCCTTAGACAAATGTCCCAGAGTCCCCTGTCCCTAGACAAATGTCCCAGAGTCCTCTGTCCTTAGCTCCTCCTTCTGCAGGAAAAACTACAAAACCTCCTTGTGAAAAAGTATAAACCTGGAGGAGTTCTACAGTGAAGGAGAGATCTGACTCTCACAGACGAGAGAGAGACAGAGGAGCTGGAGCCACTCAGGAGGAGAACCAGTTCTTCAGGAGGAGAACCAGTTCTTCAGGAGGAGAACCAGTTCCTCAGGAGGAGAACCAGTTCTTCAGGAGGAGAACCAGTTCTTCAGGAAGAGAACCAGTTCTTCAGGAGGAGAAGCAGTTCTTCAGGAGGAGAAGCAGTTCTTCAGGAAGAGAACCAGTTCTTCAGGAGGAGAACCAGTTATTCAGGAGGAGAACCAGTTCTTCAGGAGGAGAAGCAGTTCTTCAGGAGGATAACTAGTTCTTCAGGAGGAGAAGCAGTTCTTCAGGAGGAGAACCAGTTCTTCAGGAGGAGAAGCAGTTCTTCAGGAGGAGAACTAGTTCTTCAGGAGGAGAAGCAGTTCTTCAGGAGGAGAAGCAGTTCTTCAGGAGGAGAACCAGTTCTTCAGGAAGAGAACCAGTTCTTCAGGAAGAGAACCAGTTCTTCAGGAAGAGAACCAGTTCTTCAGGAGGAGAAGCAGTTCTTCAGGAGGAGAAGCAGTTCTTCAGGAGGAGAAGCAGTTCTTCAGGAGGAGAACTAGTTCTTCAGGAGGAGAAGCAGTTCTTCAGGAGGAGAACCAGTTCTTCAGGAGGAGAAGCAGTTCTTCAGGAGGAGAACTAGTTCTTCAGGAGGAGAAGCAGTTCTTCAGGAGGAGAAGCAGTTCTTCAGGAGGAGAACCAGTTCTTCAGGAGGAGAAGCAGTTCTTCAGGAGGAGAACTAGTTCTTCAGGAGGAGAAGCAGTTCTTCAGGAGGAGAAGCAGTTCTTCAGGAGGAGAACCAGTTCTTCAGGAAGAGAACCAGTTCTTCAGGAAGAGAACCAGTTCTTCAGGAAGATAACCAGTTCTTCAGGAGGAGAAGCAGTTCTTCAGGAGGAGAAGCAGTTCTTCAGGAGGAGAACCAGTCCTTCAGGAGGAGAACCAGTTCTTCAGGAGGAGAAGCAGTTCTTCTAGGCAGATGAAGAACCTTTCATATGAAGTAGAGACCGCTTCTCCAGGGACTGGAGGATCATCTGGATCCACAGGTCATAATAGAATAATAATCATTGATAGAATAAGTATAAGTAAGAAGAAGTCAGAAGGAAAATTGAGTTATTGATCGTATCAACTACGACCGTCAAGTCTAGCAAAGCTAAAATAGCGACTTTTCCGACGTCTCAATCCATCCGTCTGACATTAAGAACTTGGTGATTGGCTCTAAGTCTTGATTAAAAGGGGTCAAGAAGATTAATATTGTCAGACAATGGGTGATAATTGGCAGCTTTGAAATGAGATGTTGGATCACAACAACCTTTAGAGCCTCAGGGAAAACACCAGAAACAAATGAAGTATTTTTCCAAGCATGGGGAAAAAATAAATCTCAACTCACTGGGCAGGTGATCGAGGCAGCGTGCGGAGGACTTTAGATGAGGCACAATATCTGTAGGTAATCTAATATTATCCATTGTTTCATTAAAAAATGCTTTTTTATTACACGATTTTACAGAGTTCAAATCAACAGCAGGACTGAGAAGTCTATTGATGGGGAAAAGAAAATGATTGATATTTTGCTGTGGATTTATAATCTGAGACTAAATATATTCGATGCGTTTCTCAGTTCATAATTGTACATTTGCAAAGATTGTTTGTGAAGATGAATTGTTCATTTGTGTTTCTGTCTTTCTGCTTTGTCTTTTCTGATCGAGCGTTGGGCTTTGGCTCACGTATGTTGCATGAATCCAAGATGGTCCAGATCAAACCTCTGGAGCATTTCTATCATTAGGACTGTCAACATCTATGTTCATATGGAGATATGAACATAGAGATTATAATATTGTCCAAATCTGTTATTGCAATTGAAATCACTTCAATGACTTCAGTTTACATAATGAGCTTGTTGTTAAAAGATCATTTATTCCCTTTTCAGGTCACACAAGTAATAGAATCATTGATTAAAAATGACCTGGACGACATAGATGGAATATGCCACATGCAGTGGTTCTGAGCCTTCAGACTCTGTGATTATATCTTCAAAGACACTGGTTTATCTAAGTGAACAACAGGCTTTGGTTTGTGTAACCTTCTGTTTGGAGTTATAACTTGAATATTTGACGGCTTCTGGGTTCTTTGGATCGGCTCTATTTGTCTCTACGGTCGTATCAATGTTCAAAGACAGAAGTGATGAACCTTAATAGTTGTTTTTTTTGTAGAATGCAGCAAAGTTGTCAACATAGAACATTTTGTAAATTGCAGTAAATGTGAAGCTGAAACACATGAGACCGGAGATGACGTGTTGTTTACCTGTCGCCTCCAACGTGAGCATCAAATTCCTCATCAAAAGTCATTTAAGCCAACATGAGTGTGGGGGTTGGTTTTTGGACCTCGCCCGGATACGTGGATGAGCCCACCACAGAACATCAGGAGGAGGGCAATTATGAGTTAAAAAAAAGGCTGACGTGGTTTATTTTGTTGAGACGTTTGTGCTGTAGAAGACGTTGCCACAGTAGGTGGTTGTCCTGTCTGAGTTCTGAGTTTCCTTGACAGTTCTCCACTTGTAGACGGCCTATGAGGAGGTACCGCCGGGTTCAGATCATCCTGTGCAGTTGTCGGAGCTGTTTCGGGGGTAACAACAGCTTGACTGGCACGTGAGGGCACTGGACAGTCATCTTCTAATGCTTCAAAGCAATTTTCATGTTGTACCAAGATTAAGGACTGAATCATGGCGACCTCGGCCCTTTGCTAGCTGCCATTGCACCACGGATGCTTGGGTTTGGCCCCCGAGACTTGGCCAGATGTCTTCCTTCAGCAGAACCGAAGTTGTGCCACTTACTCGATGGCCACCAGCAGCGCGAAGTGATCCAGAGTTTTATCATCATCTCTGCACGACATAGAACGAGGCTGGGCAGCGATAGGTGTTTAGCCTGGGATGCTGCGATTCTGGAAAATTCATTGATCATTTTATCCTTTTCATCAATGCTGACTTTAAGATGAGAAATATCCATTTGTAACGTGATTGGACATGATCGTGCCTGCGCAGGTAACGCACACAACGTTTAAATACATGAATGCACAGCTACAGGTCCAAAGCAGAGATTATTAGAGAACGTCCGACAAACCCGTCCAGTGACAAAGCGCTAGCGTTAGCTTCTAAACAGCGTGCATTAGACTGCAGCTGTAGTGGTTCGACAAAAGTGATAAAAGAGTCTAATTTGTGGTCTTTGTGGTAATCATACCCACGATTTAGCCAAATAGTTTCCACAAAACAAATTCATTTTTATTTTTGTATTACATTATGTTACCAGATAAGCATTGGGGAGGAAACACAAGAGATAGAAGTTCTAAAAACTGCACATGCATGAGCTCCACATCCAGTCTAATGTGTGTGCGATGAGCAGCTCTGATGAGACACTCAGACTGATGAGCGCTTTGATGAGATACTTAGAGTCTCCGGTTTCTTAAATTAGATCTCAAATGTATCTGGGAACTGCACAGGGCGACCTATAGACGGGCTGAAGAACAGGCCAGATGGTGCAGCCAAAAATAGAACAGAAAGACAATCTGAGTTGAAGCTTCAACAGTGAGATGACGTAAAGGGCTAATATATTGTGGGATGAATGGAACTCTGAGCCTGTCAAGACCAGAATGTGCTCTATAACTCCAAAAGCTCCAACTAGATTAACAACTGCAGACTTTTGAACACTTAATTGACTCTCTCTTAAGTCTCTTTATCATATTATTAACATTGAATAGCAACAATCGCAGGTACACTGTTACTGAACACTGAAGAATGTAGTATTCAAAAATCTAATTGAGACTTTCTGGTTGCCACTAAAATGTGTGTAGACCAGAGCTCCAAACGTGTCGGAATAATCCTGTTTGCTTATGTAGTATTTCTGCTGGTACAGGGGTCTCCAATAGGTGGCCCGATGGCCAAGTCAGGACCCCGAAGCAATTTGGCCTGGCCCCTTGACCCAGTTCCCCACAATTTAAGATATATGTTTTAATTTACTTTTTGCCTTCCGTGACGTCCCGCGGGGCAAACGCATCACTCAGCGGTGTTTGCAGCAGCCAAAGAGCCAAAGAGCCCTGATTCATCTCAAACACTGTTCTGTCAAAGCACAAAAGTGTCATAGTGCAGACACGGTAGATAAAAGCTTCATTGAAGGTTTGGTGCAATGTAACGTGCGTAAGGACCGTGTGTTAGGAAGTATGATTCAGCTGACCATGTAAATTGTTAACTGAGGTTCAACCTCTTACTCCTCCAGCCTCCACTCTTTAGCCACATCTCTAATTACCCAGAAGCCCTATTTATACAGGCCAATCCCAGCATCTCTTGTTGTCTCTGCTCGCTCAACAGAGAGACAATCAGCCAGAACAAGAACCATCAGATTCTGACCTGTTCCCAGTCTGAACCTTCAGGCGGGCGTGTCTCCTTCTGTAGCTCTCAGCCTGATACTATCAGGGATATGATGCTTCCTTCCAACTAGGAGGGCTGTGAGTTTTCCTAAGTGCCAAAAGCAGTGGCGGCTGGTGGTGCAAAATATAGGGGGCGCTATATGGCATGACCGTGTTTTTTTAAATGTCCAAAATTGACATTTTTAACATTGACTGTATGGATACATATTTTAAATACACATTTACAACTGAATTGATTAAGTAAACACACTTTATTTCCACTTTTGTTAATGATAATACAATGACTTAGAGGCAGATTCCATTTGACATAAAATTACATTTGACACTTTATACATTGAAAAGATCAAATCAAACATGTCAGTGATACTGTCACTTATAATACAGAGTAACATTACTACATGAAGAGGAAATAAAAACACAAATAATTGTTGGTGTTTCATTAAACAGCTTCTAAGTGGCATTGGTTATTCTGAACTACATGTGTAACATTTACATGTTTATATTTAATCATCACATAATTATTGCTGTTGGAAAGTTGTCATTTATAACATTCTTTCATGGGTTTTCTAATAACAAAAGCACATTTTTATGAATAGAAGTTAAGCGATACTTAATGCTTAGCATTAGCCTTACAACTTTGTTGTCTTGGTAACGGAGCACGGAGTTTGACAGACACATGTCTCGGATTGATACAAAATCAGCCGCTTTCAACACAAATAAAGCAACAAACAGTTGAGCAGCTCATTCTGAGTCGTTTTGGACGTACCTTTTGTCACAGACGTCTGTAGATGCAGTTTTAAGACGTAAACACGGAAAACACGGCGTGTGGCACTTCCTGTATGCGCGCGCACACGTCTGTGTCACAGCGCAAACAGCGTAGCTCCATGGCGTAACTACCAGTGTTGGGAAAGTTCACTATCTACATGAACTAGTTCAGTTCATAGTTCATAATTGAACATTTTGAACTATGTTCACAACTCCAAAAAATGAACTAGTTCAGTTATTTCTTTCAATATTATGCAATAATTGTTCTAAATTATTTCCACAGCCCAAATACAACCACAGCAGCAATTATTGTATTAGTTTAATGCTGAAAATATGTGTCAGATTTCATCTTCATATCCAATTTTGAATCCTCACCCAGGATTTACTTTCACATTGAAGGGACAGACTTCCCCCATGTGTTGCTGTCCATTCAGCACCACACTAGCAGCAGCAGCAGCAGCTTTCAACCCCACAGTATATTCTCAAAAACATGAGGGAAAACTTGCTGGGCAAAGTTTGCACAGAAATGTTAGATTGTTCCCATCCTCACCGAGCTTATCATAAAACTCACGTAACTGGTCGTAGGGCGACTCCTGCTGCCCTGTTGACTTCACGCTGCTGTCGCGTCCATGCTGCTTTTTGTTTTGATGCGCATGCGCAGTGCGGTGCGACACGTCTATCGTCTTTACAACTGGAGCTCTCTCACTTGCCAGACACAGGCTCTTTTTGGGCAACTTAACGGTGTTTTTCGCCTGGAAGTCTCTAGAAATCTGACACTTTATTGAACGAAAATAAAAAGAACGAATTTTGCCGTTCACAGACACCAGAATGAACGCATTCATATTATCGTTCTTCAGAAGTAATACCGTTCGTTCAGTTCACGTTCACCAAAATTATGAACACGTTCATAAACTTTCGTTCAATGAACGCGTTCAGGTACAACACTGGTAACTACTACGTTAAAATGGGCGCTATCTTCAGTCGCTATTCTCCTATGGCAAATGCCATGTGACATAGTCACTTTTGATTGTGATTTGATTGGCTAAAAATCCCCATTGCTTTTCTATGAGGCTCTGGGGCGCTTTTCAAAGCTACGTAGAAAAGTGACGCAGGCTGCGCCGCGCAGCAGACCACACGGTGCGCAAACAAATAATATCACATACATCTCTATATTTAGAGATATATATGTATATATCATATTATTTTACACATTTTCACTAATAAGAATATAAGATATTTCTGAATAAATTATATTGGTTTTAGACACAAAAAAACTTGACGTAGTTGGCAGATTGACAGGGGGCGGGGCCCCAGCGCCCATAATGCACCAGCCGCTGCTGCCAAAAGGATCAGAGTAAGTGTGTCTTTTAAAGCTTTAGAGCACTCTGAGGTGAACCCATCACTCCCCAGAGATTTATTTTTCTATAATCTTTTGATGACGCCTTGTATTTCTGTTTGAGAGCGATGTTTACCACTGCATATGTGGCTCTATATCGCTGTGAGAAAGGTTACGTTCTGTTTGAAATAATATTGCTAACTTGCTGATTGAATTTGGTCTTGTTTGGTTAAGATTTCATCACTTTGCCCGTCCAGTAATATAAAAATTGTTCTTTCAGCTTGTTATTTTTTACGTTTCCAAGATGGTAATTTAGAAACTTTTGATCCACTCTCATAATATCTTTGTTTGGTAAAGAGCATTTTCTTAACTATTTCCTGTGAAGTCAGATCGTTCATTTCTCCTCTTATATTTTTCATTTCTTGTAGCATTTCAATACTCCACTTTTTGGCATGATTTTCCTCCAGTAATATACATTTTTCTTGCAGTTTTTTTTAGCTTTTTCTGGGGCTATGGCTGTAACTTTTCCTCTAAAGTGTCCCTGAGGCTGGGACGTTTTCTCGAACCTCCATAGTGTGTTTTTTTCCTCTTTTCTCCAGGTCAGTAACTTCGGTCACTTAAGTGTATTCTACCTACATCTGCCTCTGTGATTTTAGATCCGTCTTTATTGAGAGTAAATAGATGTCTATTCTGGAATACAGTGTCGGGCCGTGGGTCTGGGGCTTGGGCCTTCAGTGAGGTCATACACAGTCCCACCTGAATAAATCCACCTCTTATTACATCATATTACCATCATTATGATGTCATGGCTCTAGACACTTTACATTTAGACAGAAACGCAGTTTAAACAGGCGTTGCCTCATCTTTTCTGTGCCGATGTCTGTGTGTTCTCTGCTCGTTCTCCACATCGTTCTCCGTGAGTGCTTAACGCAGGTGTCCGCTCCGTGAGTGCTTAACGCAGGTGTCCGCTCCGTGAGTGCTTATCGCAGGTGTCCGCTCCGTGAGTGCTTATCGCAGGTGTCCGCTCCGTGAGTGCTTAACGCAGGTGTCCGCTCCGTGAGTGCTTAACGCAGGTGTCCGCTCCGTGAGTGCTTAACGCAGGTGTCCGCTCCGTGAGTGCTTATCGCAGGTGTGCGCTCCGTGAGTGCTTATCGCAGGTGTCCGCTCCGTGAGTGCTTATCGCAGGTGTCCGTGCATTTTCCAGCAAATGTCCACGCATTCTCCACGCCGTTCTCCGCTCGTTGTCAACGCGTTTTCAACGAGTTTTCAGCGCGTTTTCAACGCGCCATGTCCAAACTCTGAAAACAAACCCGCCTGTAACAGCGTCGGCGTCGGACGACCTCTCCTTACAATGTCTAACTTTTCTTGAAAAGTTCATCTTGAGAAAGGCGTTATAATTATATCGATATATTGTCCTCCTTCCACATTGTGAGTTGAAAAAACAGCTTAGTAATACACGGATTCATGTGTCTGTCACATCCAGTTTCCTCCATCAGAGTTTGTGAGGTTCCATAGCCCCGCCCATAAAACCTGCTTCTCAATATTCGATATCCAATCAAAAGACGTGCACGTGATGCACCTGCTGCTCCTAAGCAACAGCAGCAGACGTACAAGAGCCAACTCTGAAGCTGATTGGTTAACACATCATTTTCATTTCCATTCACTTTAAGCTACAAGCACCAGCTCTGTTGAGTCTGAAGGCCTCGGCAGAATTTAGACCCCTGGCAACACATGATGGCTGAATATGATTGGATAAAAGATCAACATAAAGACCAGCCTCCAAATCTGAACCTGGAGCAGCAGCAGTGCAACAAGAGGAAAGAGATAAACTCTTACTCTGGGGAATAATGTAATAAATATTTGTGGGAAAAAGTATATATTTTTTTAAATTGTATTCTGATTATGTTTAGGCCAGCAGAGAAGGCCTTGCTGGTCCTGACGGCCCACCACTGCTGGAATAGAGTGTATGTGGAATAGAAAAATGAGGCTGGCATGGTTCATTTCCCTCCATATGTCAATCAATCCTATAGTCTTCATTCATTTATGGAATATCTTATTTATTGTTCCTCCAGAGCCTCTTGAGCTCCACACGTCTAATGTAGCTGAATGTGAAGATTCCAATCACCGCCACAGATCAGGGTTCCCTTAGAGTGGTTCAGGGTCAGGGCTCAGGGGTCAGGGTTCCCTCAGAGTGGTTCAGGGTCAGGGTTCCCTTAGAGTGGTTCAGGGTCAGGGCTCAGGGGTCAGGGTTCCCTCAGAGTGGTTCAGGGTCAGGGTTCCCTTAGAGTGGTTCAGGGTCAGGGGTCAGGGTTCCCTCAGAGTGGTTCAGGGTCAGGGTTCCCTCAGAGTGGTTCTGGGTCAGGGGTCAGGGTTCCCTCAGAGTGGTTCACAATCAGGTCCGTGACATCAGCATAGAAAGCGATATCGCCCCCTGGTGGAGCAGACACATTTAAAAGAGTGAAAACCTTTCCATTAATATTGCCCTTAGCCAGTGTCATTACATTCAAACCTCTGTTCAAAGGCTTTTCGGTTTGAGATCAATATTACACACTTTTTGTTTTCCTCTGTGCGATGAAGAGTACAATTTGTTATTTTTTGATGTTCAGTGTCTTTCAAATGTATCTCTTGTAAATATATATTTTCTATTCTTTCTTTTTTCATTTTTGTTTACATTTTGCCTTCACATTGAGGGATGATATTTGTAACACTTCTGATGCCTTTGGGTTGATTGTACTGATCATGCCATTGATATTTTACTAAAAATTTTGAAATTCTCTGGTCGAACAAACATGCATATGATCCATAAGAACAAAGAACAGATGAAAAATATAAAATATAAATAAAATATAGAAAACAAAAGGGTGAAAACAAGAACCAAACCGATAACCTGACTGTGTAAGTGACCGTAACGAGGAGGGAAGTCCATTCCTGTACAATTATGTTTAGTGTTGTGTCTCTTTGCATGATTAGGATCTCGTTCATAATCATTGTTATGAACCGTCTTAAGGTTGTACAGCTCACGCGCTGTCTTCTTGTTGTCTGTGAACTTGTTTTGTTCATTTCTTTGCTTCTTTGTTTGAGCTGCTTGTTTCACAGTCTGGAGTCCTGACCTGTCAGTGGAGTCCTCAGTCTCTGTGGTTTGTGATTGATGTGTTGTTTGGAGATGATTTCTCACGCTTTGTCAAGATCGGAATATGGAGGATTCAGTTCTCTTTTGACATCTTCATGTTGTTTCAGGTCATCTGTAAGAGAGATGAACCTTTTGTTTCTCTAAGTAAATCAAAGTTTTTTCTCCTGAAGTTGCCAATTTGATTTCTAGGAGTCAGGAGATAATTTATACCAATATATATTGAAGATTTATTGTTTTCAAGAAGCCAATATTAAACTCATGACTCAGTGGTACAGAAGCCTGAGACATGGATGTGTCCATTGTCTCACGCCTCACAACGTTATAAACCATCCAGAGACACAATCTGGATCTGCACCTGTTTCACACTCTTATGAATCATTTAAGTTTAAGTTTAAATGTATTCCACAACACCATTAATAAAAACATAAATCAGATCACCAGATCAAACCTCTGTGCAGCGTTTGTGGAATGATCATTAACACGCTTCACCCAGTTTTCAGATTATTATTAGAATATTAAACCAACTATGAGGATAAAACAGGATGTGTCTCATATGACATCTGATCTTGCCATTCTCTATTTTGGAAGAAAAAAAAAAAAAACCTTACATGTGTTATCTTATTATTATTGTATAGATCCTATTGATGAACAGAATAGGTTTCAGAATATGAGAAACTGGCACTGCCATTGCAATTAAGAATTTAAAACAAAATATAACATTTGAATGGAAAAAATTACTCAGAATGTCGCAGATAAAAGGAAGTTGAAACCAAGACTATTATAGTCACATGTAGGTAGAGCTGTCAAGATTATTAGTTTAATCCATAATTGTAATTATTCTGGTGACAATATATTGTGAGAACGTAAAAGATAATAATCGCAAAAATTTTAGAAGCAAAATTAAGCACAGGAGCTCCACAGGTCTGTGTACTCTCTCCCCTGCTCTTCTCCCTGTACACAAACTGCTGCACCTCCAGCCACGACTCCGTAAAACTGATCAAGTTTGCGGGCGACTCCACCCTCATCACCATGACGACTCCACCCTCATCGGGCTCATCTCGGACGGGGATGAGTCTGTCTACAGGAAGTGGAGCGGCTGGTGTCCTGGTGCAGCGGTAACAACCTGGAGCTCAACGCCCAGAAGACAGTGGAGATGATCGTGGACTTCAGGGAAGTCTGCACCACCATCACCAGGACCTCAAGTGGGAGCCACCATCAGCTCCTCATCAAGAAGGCCCAGCAGAGGATGTACTTCCTGCAGCAGCTGAGGAAAGAATATCTGACAGCGGAGATGATGGTGCAGTTCTACACGGCCATCATTGAGTCCATCCTCACCTCCTACGTCGGAGCCACAGCCAGGGACAAACAGAGACTACAGCGCCCTCTGCTGAGAAGGTGATCGGCTGCAGACTTCCATCTCTGCAGGAGCTGTACGTCTCCAGGACTCTGGGACAAGCAGGTCTGATCACAGCTGACCCTTCTCACCCTGGACATGGACTATTTGAGCCACTCCACTTTCTGATTGCCTGAATGAAAAAGGCACCGCACACCACTGCTGTGGTGCCGGTGCCGGAAATTGGGGAATCTCTGAATAAAATCAGTGCTTACGACCTTACAGACAAAACAAAAATATTGTTATCTTGTTGTAATCTTAATGTTAACGTCTTAAGATGGATTGAATGGTCGAATGGTTAAGACACAGCACACTATGTCAGTGGAGTACATATGCCAGGCTCCAGGTGCAGCCAGTCGCAGTGTTAGTGCATGTTCTTGCATCTCAATTCTGCCCCATTTCACGCTATCTTACCTGTCCGGGGCCGTTTGAGCGCAGAAAAGTTGGACAAAGCTGAACTTCTTTGTGGCTGATGTGGCGCAGCAACCAATCAGAGATTACGCTCCAGTGACGTGCCTACGCACTACCCGGAAGAAGACCCTAAAAACAAACCCTGCAACGATGAAAAAAAATCCTCAAGACGCGAATCTTCAGAATCAGAATCAGAAAGGGTTTTATTGCCATTTGTCGATGAACAAAAAATCACAAACATATGAACTTCACGTCCTGATGATTCGGTGCAACACAAATGTGGCTGACCATGATTAAACCAGGAACAAGTCCCCAAAGAGACATGTTGAGTTATTCACAGATTCCGAAAGTGTATCAAAGATATCCAATGATGTCTCACTCAAGTACGTCTGATAATATTGAAAAGTTGTGGTCATTTGAATGTAAACACCTCTGAAAAACATTCCTGACCTGGGCTCACAAGGAGGATTGAGCTCATTTGCATCTCATTGAGATAAGCCCCTTCCCTCCTCACACGGTCACACTGACAAACCTTAGAATTAAGAAATATTTATTACACTAATCGCTAACGCTAACAAAAAACACAGAGTTAAGTGAAATTTTATTTTCATCCAGAAGTCCGAGTTGAATTTAAAAATAACATTTTATTCCACCCTGCCCACCTTTTATTTTGAATTTACTTTTGATTCAGCACCGGGGGGATTAGCTAACTTTTGATTTAGCAATTCGGGGCCCGGAGCTAACAAAAGCCCGGAGCTAACAGCTTAGCCCCCGGCTAGCCGGAGGCAAAAGCCGGCAATAAGTGACAAAAAAATCACGAAAACTAACGCAAAACCACCAACCACCATAAAACACCCCCCGCACGACCCACACAACCCACAGGTCAAGAAATACAGAACAACACAGCCGCAGAGAGGCCGATAACATGGCACTAGCCTAGCCTAGCTCCCAACTTAGCTCTAGCTAAAAAGCTTAAAAAAAGATTTGCTCCAGCTAAGTTGGGTCCAGCAGACCTGGGTTAGAAGACTATACATCATTTTAGCATGTAGCAGGGACTCTTGTGCACTTTCTTTTCGTCTGCTTTTTGGTGGATGTAGAAGAATACCTCCGTAGCTCTGAATAAAGTTTGTTGCTACACGGATCTCGCGAGGAGAGAGTAATTCTTTCTTCTTGCCGTGGAAGTTACAGATTTTCTCCATTTCGTCTGATAGCACCTGATATGTCCAGCTCCCGGCTCCAGGTCTCTGCGTAAGTAGCCATGTGCTTCGCAGAGAAGAATATCAACACTGAGCTGCTGCAGTTCATATGCAAAATAGGAAACACCCCCGAACGGAGCACGGAAAAGACCCGAAAACTATCCAACTTTAACAGCTTGATGTATACTTTTAAGACAACCAATACTGTTATCTGAAACACGCAGTTGCTTCTTCGTGACACAACTTGCTCTGTTCCGTCTGGGCCAACTTGTTGCGGGTTTTACGGCGGCGGGTCACAAATACAAACATTGAACACTTTATTCAGAGACGGCATGATATGTACATTCTAGATAAGATATAGAATATAAAGTTATAGTAGAAAAAGCTTCAGTTGTAGTCATCTGGACTCAGTTTGAAAAAATAGACGTTTCGACTCTCATCCAAGAGTCATTGTCAATAAAAGAATTTAGATCGAGAACTCCGATATTAATACTGTTCTGTGGTAAGACCCGCCCATTGGGCGGAGCCTTCCTGAAGTAGAAAGAGTTGTTTGTTTCAACAGAAACTCCCCCCTTGTATCTACCTAAACCAGGAAACACTTTAAGACAAAAACTGGTTCACCCTAAGGACAAGTTGCCGACTCAAAAACAGAGCAATGTAGTTTATTCGATCCAATGCAGTGAAGAAAGCTGTAAAGAACGTTACATAGGTGAGACGAAACTCACTATCAGCACAGAAGAAATACAAGTTCAGGACCACAGAGTGCCGTGCATCTCCATCTTGAAGCCTCTAATCACTCGTTTGAAGACGGTGAGGTGAAGGTTTTAAGCAGGAGAAAAGATGGTTTGAAAGAGGAGTCAAGGAAGCTATTTTTGTTAAAAAAGAAAGACCTTCTTTAAACAGGAATGGAGGGCTAAGGTTTAATCTTCCTGTTATTTATAATGGGTTACTGAACCCCTGGAAAGGTAGAGGACCAGGACCAGGACATTTAGATGCTAATCAGGTACTCAGGGTGGTTGAGCCAGGGTCTCACAAAGACAAAGAGGATTCTAATAGCCCATTAAGATTCTGAATAGGCTCGGTAGATACAAGGGGGGAGTTTCTGTTGAAACAAACAACTCTTTCTACTTCAGGAAGGCTCCGCCCAATGGGCGGGTCTTACCACAGAACAGTATTAATATCGGAGTTCTCGATCTAAATTCTTTTATTGACAATGACTCTTGGATGAGAGTCGAAACGTCTATTTTTTCAAACTGAGTCCAGATGACTACAACTGAAGCTTTTTCTACTATGGAACACGCCTGGACGAATGAGGGATTACACCGACACATATAAAGTTATGTAGTGCAATAGAAGTGACAGGTGCTTAGGCAGTGTTCATGAGTCCAACAGCAGAGGGAAAGAAACTTTTCTTATGACGGGAGGTTCTGGTCCAGATGGACCGTAGCCTCCTGCCTGAGGGGAGTGGCCTCCTGCCTGAGGGGAGTGGCCTCCTGCATGAGGGGAGTGGCCTCCTGCCTGAGGGGAGTGGCCTCCTGCCTGAGGGGAGTGGCCTCCTGCCTGAGGGGAGCGGCTCGAATAGTCTGTGTCCAGGGTGAGAAGGGTCAACAGTGATCAGACCTGTTCGTCCCAGAGTCCTGAAGACGCACAGGTCCTGCAGAGATGGAAGTCTGCAGCCGTCACCTTCTCAGCCGAGCGCACAATGCACTGTAGTCTCTGTTTGTCCCTGGCTGTGGCTCCAGTGTACCACACGGTGATGGAGGAGGTGATGGAGGAGGTGATGGAGGAGGTGATGGAGGAGGTGATGGAGGAGGTGATGGAGGAGGTGAGGATGGACTCAATGATGGCCGTGTAGAACTGCACCATCATCTCCTCTGGCAGCTTGGCTTTCCTCAGCTGCTGCAGGAAGTACATCCTCTGCTGGGCCTTCTTGATGAGGGAGCTGATGGTGGCTCCCACTTGAGGTTCCGGGATATGATGGTGCCGAGAAAGTGGAGGGAGTCTACAGAGATTCTGAGATGGTGAGGGGGGGCTGTGACTTTCCTGAAGTCCACGATAATTTCCACTGTTTTCTGGGCGTTGAACTCCAGGTTGTTACCGCTGCACCAGGACACCAGCAGCTCCACCTCCCTCAGTCAGCGCTCCCCCTGCAGGTGAAGTCAGTGCTCCCTCTGCAGGTGGAGTCAGTGCTCAGTGCTCCCCCTGCAGGTGGAGTCGGCGCTCCCCCTGCAGGTGGAGTCAGGCACGTTGAGCTTGGAGAGCTTGTCCTGGAGCAGAGCACGAGGTGGTGTTGATGCAGAGCTGGCGATCCCAGATCCTGGCGTAGGTTCCTGGGGAGTCCAGATGCTGCAGGTGAAGTGGAGAGCCAGGTTGATGGCGTGGTCCACAGACCTATTGGCTCTATAGGTGAACTGCATGGGGTCCAGCAGGGGGTCCAGCAGGGGGGACTTGAGGTGGGGGAGCAAATAACAATTTTGGAGCAAATAATGATATTGACTAAACTCTGCTCACCTCTGAAGTATCTGGTGGACCAGATGGATAAGCTGCAGAGCTGATCTCCTTGTAAATTAAATGTACCAAAGCCACTTTCTTCAGTTGGTCTGCCATCACACCAAGAGGACAGCAACACTGGGAAACACAACAACTCCTCCACTGCACGTGCGCTAGACGCCTCTGACACACGTCTGCTGGTGGGTTTACGTCTTCAAATGTACAGACGTCCAACTCTGGCGTCCGGCGTGAGTTTGGACACAGCAGTGAGAGCTTAATAAAGCCTACTGGACAAAAATCTTTGACAAATAATACATTCATTTTGAAAACTATCTTAAGATGGTCGGCGTAAGGTTTTCTACCAGGTTTAAACGAAAAATCAAATTAAAAGCTTGTATGTATGTCAGAGTGGTCATGAGTCATGAGGAAATGCCAACTGCTGAAGAAATTGTGGCAGCCGTGTTTTGGGTCTGTCCTGGACTGAAATGAACACGGTTTTTGACATTCCACTTGATTTCAGGAAGATGTTGACCGTATTTCTGGT
This sequence comes from Eucyclogobius newberryi, assembly GCF_026437365.1. NCBI lineage: Eukaryota > Metazoa > Chordata > Actinopteri > Gobiiformes > Gobiidae > Eucyclogobius > Eucyclogobius newberryi. Next base: position 40,752,352 of record NW_027316167.1, read on the forward strand.
CTCAGGAAAGAAGATCACAAATGGACTGATGACTCCAGCTTCCCCAACGATTGAAGACTTTCGTCTAAATGGGACTTGCTTGTCGAACAATTCGTGCCGTGGCTTCTTTGTTGAATATATTATTAATATTTGTATATTTTTTGCCCCGTTTGCGATGAATGACTCTCTTGTTGTGTCTTGAACAGTCGAGTGCCCCACATTGTAACCACTATATGAGTTTGCTTCTCCTCACTCTCCTTAAAGCGTGTGTGAGAGTGAAGCAGCTCTTTGTTCTCCTAAGCTGGTCTGAGCAGCAGCTTTGTCAAAGCAGCGTGTCAGGAGTTTGTTCAGCCTCTGCAGATCGAAACCATCTGATCTTCACGAAAAGCCATCAGCTCCAGAAGAGCTTCAGACATAATACATGAAAGAGAGGAGAGCCAGGTCAGACTGTGCTCTGGGAGAGGCCAGGAGCTGGACTTTACTTCTTTAGACACAGAAACACAACTGTTTAAAGGTTTTATTTTATGTCATCCTCATTCGGAAGAATAATACTAAAGGTGCACTTTGTGACTTCTCTGGTGGAGGCACATTGCCTGCTGGGGATTACAAAATATCTTTAAAAACATACATTCATACAGTGCCGGGAATGACCTCTCCACAGATCTGACCTGTAACTTGTGTTTGGATAGGTTCACTTGCTTGTCTTCGTGGAGATAATTATAACATATAGCGAACATCCAGCAGGAACACTCACAGGCCTAAAGGTGTCCGCTTTTAAAACATCATTATAGTTGCATCAATTATGTCAATAAAATAATAATCAAGGCACTGAAAATAAAATATGTTGGAAATAATAAGAAGTAATATCCCGAGTACAGAAAACTAGTGTCCAATCAGATTTGGTGTTGTTTTGGAGGTCATGGCCTCCAGTTTGTTGTTCTGACACTGATCAATCAGATTCTCCCTTTACAGTGATTGACAGGCTGAAATCAGCTCTATTCTAGTGCTTAGTCCCGCCCACGAGTATCTGCTTTATTCTGGTGCAAATACATCAGATCTTTCATTTCTGTCCCAGTCAAAAAGCCGGAGATAAAGAGAAGATGGATTCGTTTGAACTTTCATTGGGACTAAAAACGAGATTTCTTTTCAAAGAGGAACAGTTTGTGTTTGTTATGTAAGTTGTCCTGAAACAGACATAAGTGCATTTAAATTGAACCGGACTAAAGATTTATCACAGTCAGAGCTGAAGGAGCATGAACTCTGGATGACACATGGCACTGACGTGTACAACAAGCAAATACAGCTCTCATATAACATATATATATATATATATATATATATATATATATATATATATATATATATATATGTATATTATACACTGTCCGTATAACATATATATATATATATATATATGTATATTATACACTGTCCGTATAACATATATATATATATATATATATATGTATATTATACACTGTCCGTATAACATATATATATATATATATATATATATGTATATTATACACTGTCCGTATAACATATATATATATATATATATATATGTATATTATACACTGTCCGTATAACATATATATATGTATATTATACACTGTCCGTATAACATATATATATATATATATGTATATTATACATGTCCGTATATCATATAACATATGTATATTATACACTGTCCGTATAACATATAACATATATATGTATTTATTATTATTAGGCCCGAGCGCCACAAGCTGGCGAGAGGCCTATTAATCTTGTAAGGCCGTGCGAAGCACGGCTGCGAAAGTGCGCACGTAGTGCGCACGAAATCGAGCGCGAAGCGCTCGCCCACTTCCAAACACTCACTAACGCACTCCTTCACTCATGCACGCCCCGTGCATACTAATTAGTAGTAGGAAAATGGAACATTACCGTTGTAAACGGGCGAAGCCCGTGCAAAAGTGCGCACTAAACGAGCACTTTACATTGAGATGACGACCGCGAAGCGGTCGTCATCCCCATATAAAGCACTCATTTGCGCTAAGTAGCTCACGAATACGTTCCCCATCTCTTGCATGTTCCGTGCATATAAGCATGTAATGCAAAAATTGAACATTATTACTGTATAGAGGGCCAAAAACACAAAGTGGGCGGAGCCCACTCAAAATTAACGAAAGTACCCGTCAGTGACCAGGGACCCACACCATGAGGTAGGAAAGCGCGAGCGCTTTCCGAAAATGTATAGTTTATGATATTTGAAAAATGGGAAACATTGTTTTCGCATCGGAATATTATTAGGCCCGAGCCCCAGCAGGGCGGAGGGCCTATTGCTCCCGCAACGCTGCCGAAGGCAGCGTTGCAACTGTCTGACCAAACATGCGGGCGCAGCGAGAATCCATGCCGCAGGCATGGGCCATGCTTGTATCTGCTCAAATCAATGGAAGTCTATGGGGAGTGGGCGGGGCATCCCGACGGAATGGGGAGTGACGAGCGCGTAAGCGCTCGTAATGATGATTCCACCCCATGGCGGCATGGGGAAGGCTTAGAGCTTTCAAACGATGTATAATTTGTTGTTATAGTGGAAACGGCTATATTGTTTTTGCTAAAAATATTATTAGGCCCGAGCCCCAGCAGGGGGAGGGCCTATTGCTCCCGCAACGCTGCCGAAGGCAGCGTTGCAACTGTCTTACCAAACATGCGGGCGCAGCCCGCATGTTTGGTGCCCCGTCGCCCCTGGCAAGTACAGTGAACTAGCCCATGCCGAAGGCATGGATCATGCATACTTACTCCTGCTATGACAGAAATAGTCAACAATTAGTGAATGGGCGTAGCCCATTCACTAATTGTTGACAACAGCAGCGCGAAGCGCTGCATTCCTCCAAAAACCCTCCTGGCATCGTCCCGTACGCGAGAATCCATGCCGCAGGCATGGGCCATGCTTGTATCTGCTCAAATCAATGGAAGTCTATGGGGAGTGGGCGGGGCATCCCGACGGAATAGGGAGTGACGAGCGCGTAAGCGCTCGTAATGATGATTCCACCCCATGGCGGCATCGGGAAGGCTAAGAGCTTTCAAACGATGTATAATTTGTTGTTATAGTGGAAACGGCTATATTGTTTTTGCTAAAAATATTATTATTTTTATTTTTATTATTTTTCTTGTTCTTCTGCTTTTCGAGCTCTAATTTGACCCCCTGAACATGCTCAAAAACTCACCAAACTTTGCCCAAAATTCAGAATCGGCGGAAAATTTTATTTTTTCTGGGCCATTTTTTTTTTCGTTAAAAAATGGCGCGACAGCGCCACCGACAAAAGTCAAAATACATTGCGCCTATGGGAGACGCCCCGAGGTCAACTTTGGCGTAAAGCTACGAAATTCGGGACACGCATTCCTCTCGTGAGGACGAACAAAAAAAATTATTGTGGCCACGCCCCCAGACTTACCCTATGGCCGCCATCTTCCTTTGAAAATGAAAATACGCTGTGTTAGTCATTTTGTTCACGTCAAACTTTGACGAACTCCTCCTAGGGCGTTTTGCCCACCGACTTCAAAATCGGCGTACGTCCTCTGGACAAGTGGGGCATCTAAAGTTATTCAATTTTTTGAGATACCTTTAACGGTCTGTGTGCGGCGCAGCCGCAAAGTTGGACAACTTATTTTGGAATATTGCAGATCTAAAAATTGCTCCCATTTGATCAAAACCAGTCCGATTAGGACCAAATTTGAATCAGTTGTTCAACTTTCTAGTTTGGACCAGTTTAGGCTGACAAAATTGAAATGGCCGCGATAGCGCCCCCTACAGAGTGACCTTTGAATTAACATTGAAGGTCAAAAATTAGTTTTACCAAAATTGTCTAAACTTTACCCAAAATTCTATTTTGCCGTCCCGATCACAAAAGCCAATCACAAAAATGCCTAAATTTTTACGGCGTAGTCGTAGCGATGACAGAAACCTCCCATGTTATCCCTATGGGAAAACCGCAAAATCTCTCAAATTACCACATTTTTATGTTTTACACTTCAACGAACTCCTCCTAGTGCGTTTTGCCCACCAACCTCAAAATCGGTGTACGTCCTCTAGACAAGTGGTGCATCTAAAGTTATCCAAATTTTAAGGATAACTTTTACGGTCTCTGTGCGACGGAGCCGCAAACGTTTCCCAGAATTCTGACTATTTGGCCTTCAGAGTGGCCTATAAACAATAGAGTTTTTCCAAATGACATGACATTTTGCACTAAATTCTAATTTGCCATCCTGATCATACAAGTATGAGAGCCAAAGTCATATTTTGTACGGCGTAACCGTAGCGTTGACAGAAACATCCCATGTTATCCTTATGGGAAAATCGTAGAATCGCTCAAATCACCACATTTTTACGCTTCACACTTTAACAAACTCCTCCTAGGGCGATTGTCCGATCAAGCTCATATTTGGGGGAAATCATCTACACAAGCGGGCCATCCAAAGGTATCCATATTTTGATTCTAAGTGCTACGGTCTCTGTGTGGCGGACCCGCAAATATATGTCAGAAATGGGAAAACAGCGAAATCTCTAAAATGACCACATTTTCACGCTTCACACTTTAACCAACTCCTCCTAGGCCGATTGCCCGATCAAGCTCATATTTGGGGAAAATCATCTACACAAACGGGGCATCAAAAGTTATCCATATTTTGATTTTAAGTGGTACGGTCTCTGTGCCGTGGAGCTGCAAATATATTGTCACAAATGGGAAAAACACCAAATCCTTGAAATGTTCACATTTACGCTTCACACTTTAATGAAGTCCTCTGTGGGCAATAGCTCGATCAAGCTTTACTTTGGGAAAAATCATCTACACAAGCGGAGCATCAAAAGTTATCCATATTTTTATTCCAAGTGTCACGGTCTCTGTGCGCTGGAGCTGCATATTTGACCGACATTTGTGTTCATTTGCACTGGTTGTCCACATGTCCAATGTGTCGCTGTCTTAGTTCTTAGATAATTGCGTTAGCGCCATCTCTGTAAAATGCAGAGAGCAGAGTCGGAAGGCCGGCGGCCCGCGAGGGCCGTTGGATGCCGCTTGCGGCTTTAATTTTTCTTGTTCTTCTTCAGCGCTTTGATCTCTAATTTGACCCCCTGAACATGCTCAAAAACTCACCAAACTTTGCCCAAAATTCAGAATCGGCGAAAAATTTTATTTTTTCTGGGCCATTTTTTTTTTCGTTAAAAAATGGCGCGACAGCGCCACCGACAAAAGTCAAAATACATTGCGCCTATGGGAGACGCCCCGAGGTCAACTTTGGCGTAAAGCTACGAAATTCGGGACACGCATTCCTCTCGTGAGGATAAACAAAAAAAATCATTGTGGCCACGCCCCCAAACTTACCCTATGGCCGCCATCTTCCTTTGAAAATGAAAACAAGGTGAGTTAGCCATTTTGTTTACGTCAAAGTTTGACGAACTCCTCCTAGGGCGTTTTGCCCACCGACTTCAAAATCGGCGTACGTCCTCTGGACAAGTGGGGCATCTAAAGTTATTCAATTTTTTGAGATACCTTTTACGGTCTGTGTGCGGCGCAGCCGCAAAGTTGGACAACTTATTTTGGAATATTGCAGGTCTAAAAATTGCTCCCATTTGATCAAAACCAGTCCGATTAGGACCAAATTTGAATCAGTTGTTAAACTTTCTAGTTTGGACCAGTTTAGGCTGACAAAATTGAAATGGCAGTGATAGCGCCCCCTACAGAGTGACCTTTAAATTAACATTGAAGGTCAAAAATTAGTTTTACCAAAATTGTCTAAACTTTACCCAAAATTCTATTTTGCCGTCCCGATCACAAAAGCCAATCACAAAAATGCCTAAATTTTTACGCCGTAGTCGTAGCGATGACAGAAACCTCCCATGTTATCCCTATGGGAAAACCACAAAATCTCTCAAATTACCACATTTTTATGTTTTACACTTTAACGAAGTCCTCCTAGTGCGTTTTGCCCACCAACCTCAAAATCGGTGTACGTCCTCTAGACAAGTGGTGTATCTAAAGTTATCCAAATTTTAAGGATAACTTTTACGGTCTTTGTGCGACGGAGCCGCAAACGTTTCCCAGAATTCTGACTATTTGGCCTTCAGAGTGGCCTATAAACAATAGAGTTTTTCCAAATGACATGATATTTTGAACAAAATTCTAATTTGTCATCCTGATCATAAAAGTATGAGAGCCAAAGTAATATTTTGTACGGCGTAACCGTAGCGTTGACAGAAACATCCCATGTTATCCTTATGGGAAAATCGTAGAATCGCTCAAATCACCACATTTTTACGCTTCACACTTTAACAAACTCCTCCTAGGCCGATTGTCCGATCAAGCTCATATTTGGAGAATATCATCTACACAAGCGGGGCATCAAAACTTACCCATATTTTGATTCTAAGTGCTACGGTCTCTGTGTGGCGGACCCGCAAATATATGTCAGAAATGGGAAAACAGCGAAATCTCTGAAATGTTCACATTTACACTTCACACTTTAACAAACTCCTCCGTGGGCAATAGCTCGATCAAGCTCATATTTGGGGAAAATCATCTAATCAAGCGGGGCATCAAAAGTTATCCATATTTTTATTCCAAGTGCTACGGTCTCTGTGCGGCGGCGCACCAAATTTGACTGACACTTGTGTTGATTTGCACTGGATTGGCCATGTCCAATGTGTCGCCGTCTGTCAAGTTCTTTTTTTATTCAACACACAATAAGGGCGCCATCTTTATCAAGTCGAAAGCGCAGAGTCGGAAGGCCGGCGGCCCGCGAGGGCCGTTGGATGCCGCTTGCGGCTTTAATTATTTTTATTTTTCTTGTTCTTCTGATTTTTGAGCTCTAATTTGACCCCCTGAACATGCTCAAAAACTCACCAAACTTTGCCCAAAATTCAGAATCGGCGAAAAATTTGATTTCTTCTGGGCCATTTTTTTTTTCGTAAAAAAATGGCGCGACAGCGCCACCGACAAAAGTCAAAATACATTGCGCCTATGGGAGACGCCCCGAGGTCAACTTTGTCGTAAAGCTACGAAATTCGGGACACGCATTCCTCTCGTGAGGACAAAAAAAAAATATTATTGTGGCCGCGCCCCCAGACTTACCCTATGGCCGCCATCTTCCTTTGAAAATGAAAACAAGCTGAGTTAGCCATTTTGTTTACGTCAAACTTTGACGAACTCCTCCTAGGGCGTTTTGCCCACCGACTTCAAAATTGGCGTACGTCCTCTGGACAAGTGGGACATCTAAAGTTATCCAATTTTTTGAGATACCTTTTACGGTCTGTGTGCGGCGCAGCCGCAAAGTTGGACAACTTATTTTGGAATATTGCAGATCTAAAAATTGTTCCCATTTGATCAAAACCAGTCCGATTAGGACCAAATTTGAATCAGTTGTTAAACTTTCTAGTTTGGACCAGTTTAGGCTGACAAAATTGAAATGGGCGCGATAGCGCCCCCTACAGAGTGACCTTTAAATTAACATTGAAGGTCAAAAATTAGTTTTACCAAAATTGTCTAAACTTTACCCAAAATTCTACTTTGCCGTGCCAATCACAAAAATGCCTAATTTTTTACGGCGTAGTCGTAGCGATGACAGAAACCTCCCATGTTATCCCTATGGGAAAACCACAAAATCTCTCAAATTACCACATTTTTATGTTTTACACTTTAACGAAGTCCTCCTAGTGCGTTTTGCCCACCAACCTCAAAATTGGTGTACGTCCTCTAGACAAGTGGGGCATCTAAAGTTATCCAAATTTTAAGGATAACTTTTACGGTCTCTGTGCGACGGAGCCGCAAATTTGACTGACACTTGTGTTGATTTGCACTGGATTGGCCATGTCCAATGTGTCCCCGTCTGTCAAGTTCTTTTTTAATTCAACACACAATAAGGGCGCCATCTTTATCAAGTCGAAAGCGCAGAGTCGGAAGGCCGGCGGCCCGCGAGGGCCGTTGGATGCCGCTTGCGGCTTTAATTCTTCTTCTTCTTCTTCTTCTTCTCGGGACCAACCCCCCTATTTTTCACCCAGTGAACATTGACGAAAAGTCACAAAAATGTTCACACCTCTAAAAATCGTGCCTCTCTACATTCTGGCTATTTCCCTTTTCTAAAATAAAAAAAATTGGCGCGTCAGCGCCCCCAAATGTACCAAAAATGCATTGAGAGATGGGAAATGACCCAAAAAAAATCTGATCGTAGAATCATGAAATTTGGCGCAGAGGTAGATGGTGACAAGAGAAGTAAAAAATATTATTACGGCAACGCCGTCCGCCCAACCAAATGTCGGCCATATTGCTTCAAAAATGGCTAAACATGACTTCGGAGTTTTTCCAAACGTCGTACTTTTACGAACTCCTCCCAGGGCGTTAGCCCTAAAAAGCTGAAATTTGGTAAAAATGCTACTGAGGAGTGGGACATCAAAAGTTATCCAAATTACATTGATACCTCTCACGGTCTCTGTGCGGCGAAGCCGCAAACTGTAGCTAGAATTTCAGAAATCTTCCATATTTAAAATTTCTGCCGTTTGCGCGGATAAAGTCCGAATTGCGTCAAATTAGAATCAGTTGTTAAACTCTTTGCCCTAAACCTACTTGAAGTGAAATAAATTCATTTGGCGCCACAGCGCCCCCTACAGGTTTTATATGGAGGTTAAATGTTTAGTTTTGCGAAATTATATGAAATTTGACACACAACTCAATTTTAGCATCCCCATCAAAAAAGTCAATGAGACCCATGTCATAATTGTTATGGCGTTGCCGTAACTATGACCGAAACCTTTCATGTTATTCCAATGGGGAAATCGCCAGAACATGTTTACACTTTAGACTTTCACAAACTCCTCCCAGGGCGTCAGCCCTATTAACCTGAAATTTGGTGAGACTCATCTTCAGGACCATCAAAAGTTATCCACATTTTCATTCAAAGAGTCACGGTGTCTGTGCGGCAAAGCTGCACATTTTGCCAAGAATTCAAAATAAAATAGCTTTTTGATGGTAAAACAAAGGGGAGAAGATGTGACAGCGTCACAGATTCAGCAGTAGGCGTAATAAAAGGACAATTGGGGCGCGTTAGCGCCCCCTCCTCTTGCGGCGTGGCGGCGGCGTGGCGAGGGCCGATCATTGCCGCTTGCGGCTATATTTATTCTTATTATTATATTTATTATACACTGTCCGTGCAGTGGTAAACTTAGATCAGGGTTATGATAAATCCAAAACATCAACTCGATGTGTCTCGTGTTGTCTGTGGGTGTTAAAGGTGAAGCTGTGAAGGCGAGCGCAGGAACTGAGAGGCTCATGGCTGTATTTGGAAGTATGAGAGTCAGTGCAAACATCCCCATGAGACCAGGAAGAGGCCTGTTCTCCTTCTGTAAAGTTTCATAGTGCAGCTTTAACAGCACGACTGTGGTGTCCATGGCTCCTGACACTTTAACTCCAGAGTCAGTGAAGAATGGGTCAAATGCAGAGAGTACATTTGGGAGTTTCTCACTGCCACAGATCATGTGACTTTTGGGGAGAAAAGTCTGCAAAACATCATTGAAAATTGATTTTTCTAATACATTTTGAACAAATCCGAACGACAAGAAAAAATGAATAATTCAAGTTTTAGTCACGATGTTTGTCACATTAAATGTGCAACAAAACATACAATATTTATGCCTGAGATCAGAAACAATGAATATTTTAACTGCTCAAGCTCAAGGTAAGACACTTTTACACGTAACACAGACACAGACACAGACACAGACACAGACAAACAGACACAGACACTGACACTGACACTGACACAGACACAGACACAGACACAGACACTGACACAGACACAGACACACAGACAAACAGACACAGACACAGACAGACACAGACACACAGACACACAGACACAGACACACAGACAAACAGACACAGACACAGACACTGACACTGACACTGACACAGACACAGACACAGACACAGACACTGACACAGACACAGACACACAGACAAACAGACACAGACACAGACAGACACAGACACACAGACACACAGACACAGACACACAGACAAACAGACACAGACACAGACAGACACAGACACACAGACACACAGACACAGACACTGACATGCATGTAAGTACATGTATGTACTTACATGCATGTAAGTACTTACATGTAAGTACATGTATGTACTTACATGTAAGTAAGTACATGCATGTACTTACTTACATGTAAGTACGCCCCAAATGACCTCGCAATAAAGACGGATTCTTTCCAAACGTATGACCGCAGCCTGACAGACACATCCACACCGCGCCACCATCTCCCAAGTCTAGTTTGAAACAGTTCTCTTCATTTTGCTGTCGCCCTTCGAGGGAACTACTGTTGTGGTTTTGAGCATTACAAAACTAAATTGTTAAGTGTACGTGTTCTGAGGGACATCCAGGAGTGTGGCTGAGGTCTGACCAGGACAGGATCTGTTATGAGACCAGCAGCTTCAGCAGACCTGGCTCCTACTCTGCTCCCACAGTGTGCACAAGACAATTACATAACATTCTCCAAAAGATTATGTTTTTAAAGCAAAGTATATATATGTGCACAAGCCAAGTTCATGAATCGCTAATGTTTATTCAAAGCCAAATATAACACAAATACAAATTACAACAACGTAGCCCAAAGACAGTGACTCGACTCATTTTAAAACTGTAACACTCACTATGGATGAAGCCCCTCCCCCAGGTCTCCTCCTGTCCATCCTTGTCCATCCTTGTCCTTCCTTGTCCATCCTTGTCCATCCTTGTCCATCCTTGTCCATCCTTGTCCATCCTTGTCCACATGTCTCCTTGGGGTAATCTCTCTCTCTCAAATCACTATTGTGTTCACATTTTCACCATTTAGGTAAAAACAACACACGGAGACAAATTGGTGCGTCTACTTTATAAAAATGTGTCAAAAACATAATAAAAACAACATAGAACAACAGCTCTTTGTTTAATGGACGATACAAAACCAATTATACTCATGCAATGGTACTAAATATGTGTTACATGTTCACTAAAATTCTACTGATTACAGCACATGTAATAAGGTATAAGTATGGGTAATAAGGGTGTGCGTAGTGGTAATAACAAATTAAGTTATGCAGTATTTATGGGTATTAAGAGGTGTAAGTACTGTAATAAGAGGTGTAAGTAATGGTAACAACTGTATTTATTGGTAGGAAGGTGTAAGTACTGGTAATAACTGGTTATGTAGTATTTATGGGTGTAAGTACTAGTAATAACAACCGAGGTATGTTGTAATAACTTGACATTGCACATAATATCTGCAATACAGTTGTACTGTTTGTACCAACAGTTTGACAAATGTGATCAAAGGTAAAAAGGATACAAACAAATGTAACCAAGCAAAGAATAGTACAGTTTTAATGGATAATAAAGGGTGGTGCCTGTACTAAAGGCATGTCAGCTGTGATAATAAATGTAAAGTTTAATGGCAGTATCATCCGTGTTGTGCAGTGAGGTTTATGAATGCTGAGCCCATAAACCAGCTCTGTCCATGTCAGTCACACCTCAAAATAATGAAAAGCAACTCGGGAAAATGACATCAATTAGCCAATATATAATTATAGTAAGAGTATGCAAATGAGTTAAATTGATGTTTTGTTTTATTTTGGCTACTTTTGAGTCTGTTGGGTTGCGACACACACCTCAGTGCGTGAGCTGAGGACACATGACTTCAGTCCTCTCTAGTTGAAGTCTCGTCGTGTGGAACAGTTACGACAGAACTCACTTTTGAATTGCAGTCTGGAGCGGGAAAAATGTGACTAGACTCAAGTCACAGTTTTCTGCCCCTCAATTCTATTGTAATTCATTTGGTTTCTGAGTGAATTTGTTTATAATGCTGTCGTAATTATCTTTTTCTCCACAAGAAGTCAACGTTATCTTTATAACTACTTATGCTAGTTCTTCTTTGGGATTTACTTTGTACGTGACTGCGCCATCTAGTGGCGTCCACCTGTAAGCAGCAGGTTAGTGAAAACACTGAGGCGTCACATGCACCGCTCTGCACACTTGTGTGTTTTGTTTTTTATTGCTAATGTAATGCTAGCTGTGTATGCACTGGCTATATGTTTTATTAGGTTTCATGCATTAGCGTGAATACAGATGTTCATTGTACATGTATCCAAATACTAACATGTATTTTCACGTACATGTATGTATCACGGTCACAAAGGCGTGACCAGCTGGCAGCCTGGTGTAACGATTCACTCTTTTCTCACACTTTTTTCACACTTATTGTGCTTTATCTTTTGTATTTTCTAAATATTTTTTCTACTTTACTTGTACGATCGGAACACGCGCTGGAATCGCTTTTAATTTAACTAGTTTTGACTTTGTTCGGCTGGATTATTGAGTGTTTTCGTCGTGTCGTCATGATGTGCGCTGGCTCCGAGCCCCCCCCGGCCCCCCCGCGCCCCCCGCCCCCAATGACAAAGAGGAGACACTGGAAACAGACATATCTATCCACTAACAATGACAAAACATCCCAGTAAGAATACAGACAATTCACTTGAGTTAAAGTCCTTTTTTTTGGAGCTCATGAGTCGAGCCCAGAGCGTATACATCTGATATTTACTCTGTGGTAAAGCACCGCAATGGAAAAAGCAAACAGCGTCCTCTTGTGCCAAGACTCTGGTACTTCCTGCGGCGAACCTCAGGGCGTTACTCACACAGACAATTTAATACAATATTACAACAAGTTATTGTTTCATTCATTGATTTTCTCCCGCTTGTTCCCGTTCAGGGTCGTGGGTGACTGGAGCCTGAGGAAGCCGGAGAACCCACGGTAACACGGGGAGAACATGCACCTCTCTTTCCATGTTCACATAGTATTGTTTGAGATGTGAAATAACAACGTTTAAAATCACAGTTTTTAAGCCTGTATGAAATCATATGCAGGATGTAATAAACGGCTGAGAAGCCAGCATGAGCCGGAAGTGTAGCAAATTTGATTGGAAAAGACCAAAAAACACATAATGACAGCTTTTGAAACACATAAAGAATCCACAAAAGAAAATGTAGAAAAAGATTCAGGGTTTTTTTCAGTGATTTGTAGGTTTTAGAGCGAGACTCTGGAGGTGACTAACACTTTCACTTTGATTCTGTGACAAAGATGATGATTTGAGTCTTGTCTGAGTTCAGCTGGAGAAAGTTGTTTTGCTCCACAAACTGACTCTGGCACCAGCAGGAGGCCCTCTGGCACCAGCAGGAGGCCCTCTGCCCTCTGGCACCAGCAGGAGGCCCTCTGCCCTCTGGCACCAGCAGGAGGCCCTCTGGCACCAGCAGGAGGCCCTCTGGCACCAGCAGGAGGCCCTCTGGCACCAGCAGGAGGCCCTCTGCCCTCTGGCACCAGCAGGAGGCCCTCTGCCCTCTGGCACCAGCAGGAGGCCCTCTGGCACCAGCAGGAGGCCCTCTGCCCTCTGGCACCAGCAGGAGGCCCTCTGGCACCAGCAGGAGGCCCTCTGCCCTCTGGCACCAGCAGGAGGCCCTCTGGCACCAGCAGGAGGCCCTCTGGCACCAGCAGGAGGCCCTCTGGCACCAGCAGGAGGCCGGTGTGAATCCACTGGTCCAGATTCACCTGCGACAGTGAAACATAGATCTGACTCGTCTGCATCATTGTGGACACATTTTCACTGCGTCTTCAGCTGACCTAACGGCAGCATGTAGAGGTTGAACAGAAGGGGACCCAGGACTGACCCTTGGGGCCCTCCACAGGTCAGGGGCATGTGGTCTGAGACACAAAGTACTTCCTGTCTTCCAGATAGGACCTTAACCAGTTTAGGGCGGGGCCAGTGATGCCCACCCTGTCCTCTAGTCTCTGTAAGAGGATCCCACCCTGTCCTCTAGTCTCTGTAAGAGGGTCCCACCCTGTCCTCTAGTCTCTGTAAGAGGGCCCCACCCTGTCCTCTAGTCTCTGTAAGAGGGTCCCACTCTGTCCTCTAGTCTCTGTAAGAGGGTCCCACCCTGTCCTCTAGTCTCTGTAAGAGCGTCCCACCCTGTCCTCTAGTCTCTGTAAGAGTGTCCCACCATGTCCTCTAGTCTCTGTAAGAGGGTCCCACCCTGTCCTCTAGTCTCTGTAAGAGGGTCCCACCCTGTCCTCTAGTCTCTGTAAGAGGGTCCCACCCTGTCCTCTAGTCTCTGTAAGAGGGTCCCACCCTGTCCTCTAGTCTCTGTAAGAGGGTCCCACCCAGTCCTCTAGTCTCTGTAAGAGGGTCCCACTCTGTCCTCTAGTCTCTGTAAGAGGGTCCCACCCTGTCCTCTAGTCTCTGTAAGAGGGTCCCACCCAGTCCTCTAGTCTCTGTAAGAGGGTCCCACTCTGTCCTCTAGTCTCTGTAAGAGTGTCCCACCCTGTCCTCTAGTCTCTGTAAGAGGGTCCCACCCTGTCCTCTAGTCTCTGTAAGAGGGTCCCACCCTGTCCTCTAGTCTCTGTAAGAGGGTCCCACCCTGTCCTCTAGTCTCTGTAAGAGGGTCCCACCCTGTCCTCTAGTCTCTGTAAGAGGGTCCCACCCTGTCCTCTAGTCTCTGTAAGAGGGTCCCACCCTGTCCTCTAGTCTCTGTAAGAGGGTCCCACCCTGTCCTCTAGTCTCTGTAAGAGGGTCCCACCCAGTCCTCTAGTCTCTGTAAGAGGGTCCCACCCTGTCCTCTAGTCTCTGTAAGAGCGTCCCACCCTGTCCTCTAGTCTCTGTAAGAGGGTCCCATGACAGTGTCAAAAGCAGCATCAGATCAAACAGAATTAAGACTGAGGCTTTGCCCGTGTCAGTGTTCAGGAGGATGTCATTTGTCACCTTGGCAACAGCAGTCACAGTAGCTAAGCCACTAGCATAGCTTAGCTGCCAACGTACCTTAGCTGCTAATCAGTTAAGTACCAAAGTTATGCTATCAGCTACATTTATGGACCGATTCTTGTTTCTTTGGTGCACATTGAGTGTTTAATGTTAGAAATCAAAGGATGGCTACAGTTCTTTTAACTGGTTGTGGGTGAAACTATAATTAGGGGTACATTTCAGGTTCATTGGCTGTATTTATTAATTGTGCAATTTTGAGACAGTTTTTACATTGAACCATCATCCGCTCACTGAGAGCAGTTTTGATTTTTGCCCAATTAATCAATTGGAATACAGTATTTGTAGATGGCGTTTTGGGTTGTCTGCGTTTCAAGTTTGCCTTATTTTTTAAGCACCAAAAAACATATTTTAGTTTAAAAAATGGCAAACAAAACAAGCTAAATATCAGTAAAAACGTTTTGTTAATGCAGCTGTGCTCATTGTTTGAAATTTGAATATTTTACTGTGTTCTTGTCTAAACAATATTTGTGAACAATTTGGATTATACATTTCTACATTTGGCTATAAGTCACAAACAACACCACAATGATGCCTCACCCATTCTGGTGCACATATTTCTCATGATTTATCCAAAGTGTTGAAGCTTTGTCATTAATATCAGAGTTATAGTGAATAATCTGCTGAATGGATCAATAAACCACTCAAAGTTCCCTCTTTAAATCTGTTACCCAAAAATGATGTGTCCAATGTCCAGGGTTCACAAAATAGCGATACAAACACCTTAAAAACATAATAATTCAAATACAATTTTAGTTTAGCTAGCTGAAATATAAATTGTTCCTCCTCAGGGGGAGTATTTAAAGAATGTATCATTACTTTATCATTTTTCTCTTTTAACTGAAGTGAAATGTACTCCTGATTATAGAATCACTCTTATTATTTTAAATCTAAATAAGCATAAACCTAATCAAATCACCACTGTCTGAAATACACGGTGTTATTAGCCAAAATGGAAATGATAAACACGTTCGTCTCAGTAATAAGACTTGTGATGGCACTTTTCTGTGCTTCATGATCTTTACTGTCTTTGTGAGTTTGAAGTAGGGAAAGTATCTTCATGGAGGCTCTTCACGTTAACATCTAGTGTCATCGGAGCCGTGATCAACCTGGAAAATCTCTCAAATGTATAATATGCCTTTTGCACTTGAAATGAAACATTTATCAAAACGTATCTTTTAGTTGAGTTTTTTTTTTAGTTTAGTTTTAGTTTTTTAAGAGTTTCAGTTTGATCAGAATGCTCCAAGTAAATGTGAAAAGTGGAAAAATGGTAATTAAGCGTCAAGGTAGACTCCTCTGTAACACTTAGTTCCAGTGCACCTGTCTGTTTCCATGGCGATGCTGAGCTTTTCCTGATATTCCACAGAATGGCAATGAACCTATTGAACATTTTTCACAAATTCATTTTTAAAAAACACATTCTTACAATGAGTAATGCCACTCTAACACAGATTTGAACTGTAATTTATACCCACGGAGAAAAATATGTTTTGTGCTAATTATGTAACATTCCAGCTCATACGCAGTAGTTGTACATTTGTCACAGAGTAAATGTCTTTATTCCTCTTTGTATCTCTTTGTTACTGTCTGTTCCTGCTGTCTTGTTGTTTTTTACCTTCTGCTTCCTTGATCTAGTTTTTCCACGTTTTTACTTTTATTTGCTGTTATAAAAGATGTTATTCCACTTTAGAATACTTTCACTTTCAGGTGTAATTACACATTAGTTACTATGTAGTTAATGTCATATTTGATCCTTCTCTCACCCACGTTCTCTGTATTTCTCACATCAACGTAATGAGTGCCTTGACTCTTTACGCTATAACATCATTTTCCAATAAAGATGGTTGGTTTGAAATAAAGCTTTTAAATTATAATTTTGTCTCTTCTTGAACAAACTTTAAAATATCAATATTCATAGTAACATTTGCAACAGATCAGGACATTTTGATACTGCTATTAAACTCATTTATTATCTCAGCTGACATGCCTCTAGTACAGGCACGACCCTTTATTATCCCTTAAAACTGTAATTATTCTTTCCTTCGTTACATCTTTATTATCCTTTTTACATTATATCCCATTTGACAACTGTTGGTATAAACGGTATAACAATATTGCAGCTATTATGTGCAATATCAAGTTATTACAGCATACCTAGTTTGTTATTAACAGTAGTTACACCCATAAACACCACATAACTAGTTATTACCAGTACTTACACCTTCTTACACATAAACACAGTTATTACCAGTACTTACACCTTCTTACACATAAACACAGTTATTACCAGTACTTACACCCCTTATTACCTGTCTTTCCACCTTATTACATGTGTTATAATCTAAAGCCCTGCAGCTGTTTGACGATTGTGCATCTTTCACAGATTTATTGTGATGTGAAGAAGAGCGGCCGATCTGAGGTGTTTGTGCCTCTTCCAGAATACCACAATTCCATTTTACAGAATGATGGCGGTTGAAAATTGAGAGAAACCGAAACGTTATCAAATTACAAGCATGTGACAGTCACATGACCTCACATGGCCCATGTTGGTGGGTCGAGTTCCTGCTGCTGTTGACTTCTCTGTCTTCTGCATTTGGCCGGAAAAGCAAAACCGTGCTGTTGTTGTCTCTACTTAAATCACAAACTTGTTCCTCGTTCTCAGTTTCACCACCTCGGCTCTCAGTTCGCTCGGCTCGTCCGTATTGTCTGAAATACGTTGTTCCGTCGTAGCCGCGCGCCGGTCGACTCACACCGCTTCCATCACGTCGAAGCACCGCCTTCTGCCTTTATGTCACCTCTCACTGATGCCGTCTCATGCTGCGGTGCATTCATGGTCACCACCCGGTCAAGCGTTATGTCTCCTTCTCCGTCCACATCACGGGGGCCGGCCACGCCTGTGCTGTGGCTGCGCTAGCCATGCAAGTGTTTCCTTTAGCTGGGGGGGTTAGCTTTTCACGTTACAGTCGTCTTAGATTGTTTGAATTGTAACTGATGAGACATTCTGCATGTTCAAAACCTCTCAAAGACAGATTTGTTCGTCCTAACTGTGTGTATGTTGTTTGATGTTATTCTGATTTTATTCATGACTACTGCTTCCAGGCTCCACCCACCTGACAATGGCCCCTCCCATTCAGACTGGGCTGTGACAGACTTGGTGCCACAGGGTTTTTGGCACTGACCTGACACTTTTTGGCATATCCTAGACTGGTTCTCCAGGTTGGTGCCAACTGGGCCCCTTCCTCACGGCGCTGTCCGCTGTGAGGGCCCTGAGGGGGGGCCACCTGTTCACTGGGACCTAAAACCCCAAGTCCATATGGCTCCCACATCCAGCCATGGTCAGCAGGTCATTGTTCCTTGCTGAGAACAAGGGTCTAAGGGACATTTGTTCATTTGCTGATGTCCTGTGAACGTTGTTAAATCTATAGTTCACTGTTGCCCAAGGCCACTGCGGCTGTGATTTGTGATTTTGGGTGTTACAAAATAAATTTAATTGATCTGAGTTTTTGGTTCTCTTAATAATTAGTTAATTCAAGATACAGTTGGCACTCGAGCTGCATTGTATTTTGAATCACAAAAATACTGTATGTAATAAAAAATGGCAAAAACGTGTCCCCTTAACCCATTTTTACCTGCTTTTTACCTGACACAAACCTGTGAACCTGAAGCAAGAGCACGGAGACAAAACAAGCTCAGTCTTACCTCGAAGGGGGCAGTTCATGAAAATCTTTTTTAAATGAGCTTATCAAAGGTGTATCCTCGTCATTAATTTCACTTGACTTTGATATTTAGGTTGATTTCTGCATGTTTAATAATCCTGTATTGTCTCAGGCTTGAGTGCTCAGAAACTTGTATGGTTAAAAATAGTTTTTCCATCTCATTTACCCTCTTGAAGTTGTATTCAGGGCGACCTTTACTCTCCTGCGCTCAACCATTGCTCTGTCCAGAGACTCAGGCTCTGATGTGATAGAAGGAACTCCTTTAACCAGCACAGGCCACAGACAGTGCCTTTAATGTGCAGGGTATTCTTACTTGTTTCCTGCTCACACATTTGTACCAAGATGTAATGTATATTCTCTGGGACTCGCTATTACATTGTGGACAACACGTGTAGGATTTTATGTAGTTTTAATGTTCATATTTGTATTTAAAGAGGCTCTATCTGAATCTTGTTCAGTAAAACATTAATACCTCCTCAGTCTCATTCTCTGAAGAACACGATTCATTGACCGACAATCATAATTCTATAAAGATCAACACAAAGGCTCTATAAACCAGGATGATTGTGTGTGGTTTAATAAACAAAGATATAAAATCAATTAATGACACATTTGGTTACACAGGCTGTGACTGGGCTCAATGCAGTTAAAAGAACTGCTGGCGTTAAGAATTAAGTTTTGATTAATTCTAGTAGAATAATTCAAGAGAACCTGACTTTAATACCACTCTGCAAATGTCAGCCACTCTCAGGTCTCACATGTCCAAGGAAGATGTGGAGCAAGGCCTCCTCGGAGCTCTTTGGGTCCTGGAGCTCTTTGGGTCCTGGAGCTCTTTGGGTCCTTAGAGCTCTTTGGGTCCTGGAGCTCTTTGGGTCCTCAGCTCTTTGGGTCCTGGAGCTCTTTGGGTCCTGGAGCTTTTTGGGTCCTCGGAGCTCTTTGGGTCCTGGAGCTCTTTGGGTCCTCAGAGCTCTTTGGGTCCTGGAGCTCTTTGGGTCCTCAGCTCTTTGGGTCCTGGAGCTCTTTGGGTCCTCAGCTCTTTGGGTCCTGGAGCTCTTTGGGTCCTGGAGCTCTTTGGGTCCTCAGAGCTCTTTGGGTCCTCGGAGCTCTTTGAGTCCAGGAGCTCTTTGGGTCCTGGAGCTCTTTGGGTCCTCAGCTCTTTGGGTCCTGGAGCTCTTTGGGTCCTGGAGCTCTTTGGGTCCTCAGAGCTCTTTGGGTCCTCGGAGCTCTTTGAGTCCAGGAGCTCTTTGGGTCCTGGAGCTCTTTGGGTCCTCGGCTCTTTGGGTCCTGGAGCTCTTTGGGTCCTGGAGCTCTTTGGGTCCTCAGAGCTCTTTGGGTCCTTGGAGCTCTTTGGGTCCAGGAGCTCTTTGGGTCCTGGAGCTCTTTGGGTCCTCAGCTCTTTGGGTCCTGGAGCTCTTTGGGTCCTGGAGCTCTTTGGGTCCTCAGAGCTCTTTGGGTCCTCAGAGCTCTTTGGGTCCTGGAGCTCTTTGGGTCCTGGAGCTCTTTGGGTCCTCAGAGCTCTTTGGGTCCTTGGAGCTGTCCGGGGTGCTGATCTTGTGCAGGTTTAGCGTTTGATGAGTCCAAGGTCCGTTGACTTGTGTAATCTTTGATGAAGATGTTCACTTCAGCCTTTGCTGAAAGTAGAGTTTTTGGAGACAATGGAGCCTCCCTGGTGGGGGAGGGGCCCCCGGGGTCCACGACCCAGTGTGTCCTGGTTGAGATCAAGCCGAAAGGAAGAGAGTAAGTGCGCGCTCGTCTGGTCTTTTTATCTGACCTCGGAGGAGTGGCCTAGAGTGGGAGTGACTAACTCTTGGTTCAGTTTGGACAAATTTAAGTTAAACCAGCAAAAATTACTATAACAAAATACTGCAACATCGTCAATGCACACATCATTAGCAGGTCATGAGGAAGTATGTTAAGTATGACATGAACACATTTCAAACACAGTTCTTAAGGCAAACTAAACTAAAACATGATTTAAGATAAGATAAGATATTCCTTTATTGTCCACACAAGGGGAAATTTCATTGTTGCAACGCCGGTAGATACAGAGGAAAAGGATAGATAACTTATAGGAAGTTTAAAAAACACTCTAAATAGAATAACTCTATAAACAAAACTCTTATAAACAAAAACTACTATAAATAAAACCTTTCATTTCTTAATAAGGAATGGAGGGGAACAATAAAGATAAAATTAAATAATAAAATAAAAACAGCTAGCGTAAGACAAGATAATACTAAAAATAATAATGATAAAATAAACACTCTATTTTCATCAGTTATATGCACATGAATGTGACATTATTGCGTGTGAGTATGACATGGTTAAGTCAGTATTGTGAGTGTTCAGGACTGACAGTGTTTGTTATAAAGTCTGACAGCAGCAGAAGGAAAGACCTGTGAAACCTTTCCTTCACACAGCGAGGGTGGATCAGTCTCTCACTGAAGCTGTTCTCCAGAGCGGACAGAGTGTCCTGCAGGGGACAGAGTGTCCTGCAGGGGGCGACACTCATGGTCCAGCATAGATGTGAGTTTAGCCAGGACCCTTCTGTTCCCCACCTCCTGCACCGAGTCCAGAGCACAGTCCAGGACGGAGCTTTGTCCAGCCTCTTCCTCTCCCTCTCTGTGATGCTGCTGCTCCAGCAGGCCACACCTACAGGAGCTGATGCACCACAGAGTCATAGAAGGTCTTCAGGAGTGGCCTTGTCACTCCAAAAGACCTGAGTCTCCTCAGGAGGTAGAGCCGACTCTAGCTCTTCCTGTGCAGTGCGTCTGTGTTATGAGTCCAGTCCAGTTTGTGGTTCAGATGAACACCAGGTACTTGTATGAGTCACTCTCTTAATGTCCCGTCCCTGGATGTTCACTGGTGAGGGGGCAGTGGAGTGGCGTCTGTGGAAGTCCACCACCATCTCCTTGGTCTTCCCCGCGTTGATGAGGAGGTGGTTCCGCTGACACCAGTCCACAAAGTCCTGCTCCAGTCCTCTGTCCTCCACATCATCGTCGTCTGTGATGAGTCCGATGATGACAGAGTGGTCAGAGAACTTCTGCAGGACACAGCTGTCCATGTCTGAGGTCTGCACCAAGGAGGAATAAGCCTCCTTGGTGTTGGCAAAAAACATGTCCAATGTTCTATTGTTTCTGGTGGGGCAGGTGACATACTGGGTGTATGTTGGTAGAGCAGAAGAGGGAGAAGTGTGGTTGAAGTCACCAGAGACGAGGAAGAGAGCCTGTGTTTGCAGCCTACAAGTGCAGGAGAGCAGTGCTTCACAAGCGTTATCGGCATGCGCAGACGAGGCCACATAGACTGCGATCAAAATCACATGTGAGAACTCCCGGGGCAGATAATATGGCCTCATGCCAAGAGCCAACAGTTCAATGTCTTTGTTACATAGCTGCTGCTTCACTGTGCAGTGTTCAGGCTTACACCAGCTCATGTTTACATACACAGCCAGGCCTCCACCTCTGTTCTTCAGACCTCCTCCTCTCTTCTTCAGCCCTCTCTTCTTCAGCCCTCTCTTCTTCAGCCCTCCACCTTTCTTCAGCCCTCCACCTCTCTTCTTCAGCCCTCCACCTCTTTTCTTTCCGCATTCTCTCGTTCTGTCGCCCGCAGCAGATGAAAATTGTCCAAACCGACAATAGAGTCTGGCATTTCTGCTGTTAACCAGGTCTCTGTGAAAATCAAGACACTGCTGTCCCTATAAATCCTCTGGGACCGCATGAGGCTCGCTCTTTCCATCATTTTATTTTGAAGGGACCTCACGTTACCCATGACGACGGCGGGAAACACAGGCCTCAGCCTGTGGCGCTCTCGCTTTTCCCGGAGTTGCGTCCTGCTCTCCGGCTCCTCTGTGTTTTCCTTAGGATGTCCGCCGGGATAACGTGACATCACCAGGTAAGACAATGGCTCTCTGCAGCTTCATGAGTTCCTCCCTTGTGTAAACATGTACCGGCGGCCGGGGGGACCGGGGAGACCGGGGGGGCCGGGGGGGCTCGGAGCCAGCCCACATCACGACGACACGACAAAAACACTCAATAATCCAGCCGAACAAAGTCGAAACAAGTTGAATTAGATGTGAAATATAGTCATTAAGGACTTAATCCTGAGAAACTTCTATCCTGTCCTTTATCAGAGGTGTTGACCCAAAGGGGGAAGGGCTCGGGTGAAGACAGTGTTCTGGTCCATGGCGGGGTGGGTGACATTCCTGTGGTCATCCAACATTTTGTTTTTTTTACTGTTTTTCAAAGGTCTTTTGGGTCATATGGGACTACAAATGCTCTGTCAGAATCAGGACTGTCCACATTTTAAACACTCTCAAAACTGAAAACTCCTTTTTTCTTTGGCGTTCTCGTTGAGAACTGACAGCCTCGTGGACATGTCCTCTCCATAATGCAGCCGTTACAGCGGCGTGGACATGTCCTCTCCATAATGCAGCCGTTACAGCCTCGTGGACATGTCCTCTCCATAATGCAGCCGTTACAGCCTCGTGGACATGTCCTCTCCATAATGCAGCCGTTACAGCGGCGTGGACATGTCCTCTCCATAATGCAGCCGTTACAGCCTCGTGGACATGTCCTCTCCATAATGCAGCCGTTACAGCCTCGTTGGACATGTCCTCTCCATAATGCAGCCGTTACAGCCTCGTGGACATGTCCTCTCCATAATGCAGCCGTTACAGCCTCGTGGACATGTCCTCTCCATAATGCAGCCGTTACAGCCTCGTGGACATGTCCTCTCCATAATGCAGCCGTTACAGCCTCGTGGACATGTCCTCTCCATAATGCAGCCGTTACAGCCTCGTGGACATGTCCTCTCCATAATGCAGCCGTTACAGCGGCGTGGACATGTCCTCTCCATAATGCAGCCGTTACAGCCTCGTGGACATGTCCTCTCCATAATGCAGCCGTTACAGCGGCGTGGACATGTCCTCTCCATAATGCAGCCGTTACAGCCTCGTGGACATGTCCTCTCCATAATGCAGCCGTTACAGCCTTGTGGACATGTCCTCTCCATAATGCAGCCGTTACAGCCTCGTGGACATGTCCTCTCCATAATGCAGCCGTTACAGCCTCGTGGACATGTCCTCTCCATAATGCAGCCGTTACAGCCTCGTGGACATGTCCTCTCCATAATGCAGCCGTTACAGCCTCGTGGACATGTCCTCTCCATAATGCAGCCGTTACAGCCTCGTGGACATGTCCTCTCCATAATGCAGCCGTTACAGCCTCGTGGACATGTCCTCTCCATAATGCAGCCGTTACAGCGGCGTGGACATGTCCTCTCCATAATGCAGCCGTTACAGCCTCGTGGACATGTCCTCTCCATAATGCAGCCGTTACAGCGGCGTGGACATGTCCTCTCCATAATGCAGCCGTTACAGCCTCATGGACATGTCCTCTCCATAATGCAGCCGTTACAGCCTCGTGAACATGTCCTCTCCATAATGCAGCCGTTACAGCCTCGTGGACATGTCCTCTCCATAATGCAGCCGTTACAGCCTCGTGGACATGTCCTCTCCATAATGCAGCCGTTACAGCCTCGTGGACATGTCCTCTCCATAATGCAGCCGTTACAGCCTCGTGGACATGTCCTCTCCATAATGCAGCCGTTACAGCCTCGTGGACATGTCCTCTCCATAATGCAGCCGTTACAGCCTCGTGGACATGTCCTCTCCATAATGCAGCCGTTACAGCCTCGTGGACATGTCCTCTCCATAATGCAGCCGTTACAGCCTCGTGGACATGTCCTCTCCATAATGCAGCCGTTACAGCCTCGTGGACATGTCCTCTCCATAATGCAGCCGTTACAGCCTCGTGGACATGTCCTCTCCATAATGCAGCCGTTACAGCGGCGTGGACATGTCCTCTCCATAATGCAGCCGTTACAGCCTCGTGGACATGTCCTCTCCATAATGCAGCCGTTACAGCGGCGTGGACATGTCCTCTCCATAATGCAGCCGTTACAGCCTCGTGGACATGTCCTCTCCATAATGCAGCCGTTACAGCCTCGTGGACATGTCCTCTCCATAATGCAGCCGTTACAGCCTCGTGGACATGTCCTCTCCATAATGCAGCCGTTACAGCCTCGTGGACATGTCCTCTCCATAATGCAGCCGTTACAGCCTCGTGGACATGTCCTCTCCATAATGTGAGCGTCGGGACGTTTTCACGACAAAGAGAATCAGATCAGAGCTTTACTAAAGAATAGTTCAGCTCTAACTCCACGTCTGGTCATTGCTGTGGTCAGCTGACTGGACCACATGGGGTCAGGGATATGGAGTCCACTCGGCAAGTCTGAATTGAACAAATGAAGTTTGTCTTTAGAAGCGAATGATGAGTTGATTTTTAACACATTTAAAGTACTCTGCTTAATGATAGAAGAACATGACTGTGTTGATGACTAAGTTTTGTCCTTTATTCTTCAAAAAAAAATACCATTTTAGAACTTTTGCCTATGAAAGTTTTTTTTTTTTTTAGGGCTTCTGCATGTAATTATGTTTATTCTCCAGAGCACCTCCAGAGAGCTCCAGGACACCTCCAGAACACCTCCAGAACACCTCCAGAACACCTCCTGAGAGCTCCAGGACACCTCCAGAACACCTCCAGAGAGCTCCAGAACACCTCCAGAACACCTCCAGAGAGCTCCAGGACACCTCCAGAACACCTCCAGAGAGCTCCAGGACACCTTCAGAACACCTCCAGAGAGCTCCAGGACACCTCCAGAACACCTCCAGAACACCTCCAGAGAGCTCCAGAACACCTCCAGAACACCTCCAGAACACCTCCTGAGAGCTCCAGAACACCTCCAGAACACCTCCAGAACACCTCCAGAGAGCTCCAGAACACCTCCAGAACACCTCCAGAACACCTCCTGAGAGCTACAGGACACCTCCAGAACACCTCCAGAGAGCTCCAGGACACCTCCAGAACACCTCCAGAACACCTCCAGAACACCTCCTGAGAGATCCAGGATACCTCCAGAACACCTCCAGAACACCTCCAGAGAGCTCCAGAACACCTCCAGAACACCTCCAGAGAGCTCCAGGACACCTCCAGAACACCTCCAGAGAGCTCCAGAACACCTCCTGAGAGCTCCAGGGCACCTCCAGAACACCTCCAGAGAGCTCCAGAACACCTCCAGAACACCTCCTGAGAGCTCCAGGACACCTCCAGAACACCTCCAGAGAGCTCCAGGACACCTCCAGAACACCTCCAGAGAGCTCCAGAACACCTCCTGAGAGCTCCAGGGCACCTCCAGAACACCTCCAGAGAGCTTCAGAACACCTCCAGAACACCTCCTGAGAGCTCCAGGACACCTCCAGAACACCTCCAGAGAGCTCCAGGACACCTCCAGAACACCTCCAGAGAGCTCCAGAACACCCCCAGAACACCTCCAGAGAGCTCCAGAACACCTCCAGAACACCTCCAGAGAGCTCCAGAACACCTCCTGAGAGCTCCAGGAGATTCAACATGTGGTAAATGAAAGCGGAGGTGTGTTCGTGTTGAGCCTCGTCTGGATGATGCTGAGGTGTCCAATGAGAGCGTAGAAAACAGGCTCAGTCATGCAGACCAATAGGGTTAAACCATAACCTCCCACGTCGATCGACACCGGGATCTGTGCAGTTTTTTCCCGAGTTTTAGCTGAGCCTGGTGAGCTGGGTGTATGCAGCGGGCGGTCTGAGTGTTGTTCCTGGTCAGAACGCTGCAGGTAACACGGCCCCCTCAGAGAGCTTGGAGTGAACACAATACTTCTGTACTGTAAAAATTATTTGAAAAGTTGGAGCCAGGTGCATTATTTCAAGTTTAAACCCTTTTTTTTTTTTTTTAACAAATAGTTAGTACAGACAAAAACTTGAATTGTTGTGAAAGAATCCACACCTGCACCGATAAATCACAGCAACTCACTGTTGCTGTGATGTTACTGTCCCAGTTTGGTCCCTGTAGCAGGCACTACTGCCCCCTGTGGCAGTACTGCCCCCTGTGGCACTACTGCCCCCTGTGGCACTACTGCCCCCTGTGGCACTACTGCCCCCTGTGGCACTACTGCCCCCTGTGGCAGTACTGCTCCCTGTGGCACTACTGCCCCCTGTGGCAGTACTGCTCCCTGTGGCACTACTGCCCCCTGTGGCACTACTGCCCCCTGTGGCAGTACTGCTCCCTGTGGCACTACTGCCCCCTGTGGCAGTACTGCCCCCTGTGGCAGTACTGGCCCCTGTGGCAGTACTGCCCCATGTGGCACTAATGCCCCCTGTGGCAGTACTGCCCCCTGTGGCGGTACTGCCTCATGAGGTGGCTCTACTGCCCCCTGTGGCACCTGGCATTCCAGTGGTCTCCCATCCAAGTACTAAGCAGGCCAGTCTCCGCCCCTAAGGGAGGAGCTATGACTGGCTCTTGCTCATCCCCAGGACATGTAAGTGTGTGATGAAGGGTGTAGGGCATCAACACTCTATGTCATAACACATAATGTTGGATTCACATTGTTCTCAGTAACAGAGCCTTGGTTGTCACGTGTTTGAAACTATGTGTTATCTGCATTGAACCATGTGTTGGTGAAATGCTGGTGTTTCTGAGCAGGTGAGATGTCCCGCCCGGATTCCTCTGACACTGAGGTTCACACAATAGTAACAGCAGGATGAATCCACACAAACCAATTCAAGAAATTCATTTCAACTTTTCCTCCACAAACTTTCGTAACACAAAAGAGATTTTTCCTGGACACAACTCACAATTAATTAATAATTAATATAAAAACAGAAGTCCAAATAATAGCAAATTATTAAATGAAATATGAGTGAAACTTTGAAGGTTTTGAGACATCCAGGCATAGAATCAAACAGTGTTTGATTTAACATTTAGCATAATTAAATATAAAGGACACTGTTTTGGAAATCGGGACATTTAAATTTTCAATCTAAATTCCTGGACTGAGAAGCTAGATTATTGCTTAGAGCTAGATTCTTCTTTAACATGAAACTGCTCTGTCTTTGCCATGAAGTGAGGAATTACACTGAATTGCACTAAATATAAGTCAATATCATTGATATACAAGAGATGGGGCGATGTAATCCAGTGCTGATTAAAATGATTAAAATGACTAGGTTTTCTTTTACAAACAACAAAAGTCATAGAGTTTGTTTTACCAGATAATAAAATGTATAATAACCAAAAAAACAAAGAAACGACCACCACAGCCCTTTGACTGAAATATGTATTAAGGCTTATAAATCAGAACTTTCAAGAGAAATTATATCAAAACTATACTAGAAAATCTGCAATGGCTGAAGCCATTGCTGGAGTGTCTGCGTCTCTCTCTCTCCCCCCTCTTCCTCCTTCCTTCTCTCTCTCTCCCACTCTCTCTCTCTTTCTCCCACTCTGCGTGACATCACCCAGGCACTCAATAAATACATTCATCATCTGGATCACTCTCCTACACATCTAAAAAATAAATGGGAACGAGAGGATAACTTTACTTTGACTGACGGAGAATGGGAAACTATATATATATATATATATATATATATATATATATACATATATGTATGTATATATATATCTGTCTGCTGTCCAGATCGCTCTGCGCCGGCCCCTTACGGATCCTCCCGCAGGTCCCACGTCGCTCCTTCGGGCCCCGTGGGGAACCACCAGACAGGGGACGTAACTGGCCTCGTCATAAAGGGCTAGTGCCTGGTTTATCTCAGTCCAATATGTACATATACATATTATGTACTCGAGTACTTGGTGTTATGAAAAAACATGACATTTTTCAACAGAATTCTTTCCAAATATTTGACTTGTTGTTCTCTTAGATATACATAAATATACATAAATATACATAGATATACATAAATATACATAGATATACACAGATATACATAGATATACATAGATATACATAGATATACATAGGTATACACAGATATACATAGATATACACAGATATACATAGATATACATAGATATACACAGATATACACAGATATACACAGATATACATAGATATACACAGATATACATAGATATACACAGATATACACAGATATACACAGATATACATAGATAGATAGCCTTGTGTATGAATTGTGCACTACAAATAAACTTGCCTTGCCTTATAGTAAAAAAAGGTATTTAAGGATTACTTCAACTTATCAAACATTTCATGTGATTTTTATACCTTTAGTTTAGTTTCCTTTAGTTACCTTTACCTTTAGTTTCCTTTAGTTACCTTTACCTTTAGTTACCTTTAGTTATCCTGCAAAACTTTGATCATAGGCCAAACAGTTTAATATTCTACCATCTTTGTTTAGGTGGTATGTTTTGTTCATTCTAAGTCATCTGCAGTGAAGCTTCACTTTTAGACAAGCTAAACCCCAACCTCCTTTTGATAGTTGTAGAGTTCTGAGTCGGATGTGAGGTTTTCCCCCTTGAGATTGTTGTTGTTGTTGAGTCTGAAAAGATAGAGAAATCTGGGCAAAACACTCATTCTTATATTTTTAATCCTTTGACTTAAACTGAACTTTTTTATAATGGAAAATACAGGGGTGTCATTTCTCTCCAAAATTGTTGATAGATCTTTATTCAGGACCAGGCCAAAATATCTGAGAGATTATGTTCCATTTAAATGTATAGATCTCTCTAAAGGTCAAAGGGCCAGAATATGATCATTTTAATTTGTATCTAGACACTTGAAAATGACTCAATTGTTCTGTTGTTTTTGTAGGTGTCATTATGTCTAGGGATCGTTTTATGTAATCGGCCTCAACCCTGGACAGGGGCCAGTCTATGGGGCCAGTCTCAGGGGCCAGTCTCAGGGGCCAGTCTCAGGGACCAGTCTCAGGGGCCAGTCTCAGAGGCCAGTCTCAGGGGCCAGTCTCAGGGGCCAGTCTCAGGGGCCAGTCTCAGGGTCACCACAGAGACACAGACAAACATTCACTCACACATTCATTCACTTGGGCCATTATGCACACGGTAACACGGGAGGACATGCAGACTCCACCCAGAGAGATCATTGGTCTGCGAGAGCTCTAAACGCTCTGTCACCCTAAAGTCTCCCCGGGTCCTGGAGGCTCATGTATCTCAGTCCACGGTGGTGATGGTCATGGTGATGGTGATGGTGATGGTGATGGTCATGGTCATGG
Source organism: Eucyclogobius newberryi (assembly GCF_026437365.1). Taxonomy (NCBI): domain Eukaryota; kingdom Metazoa; phylum Chordata; class Actinopteri; order Gobiiformes; family Gobiidae; genus Eucyclogobius; species Eucyclogobius newberryi. Next base: position 40,782,063 of record NW_027316167.1, read on the forward strand.
TCATGGTCATGGTCATGGTGATGGTCATGGTCATGGTCATGGTCATGGTCATGGTCATGGTGATGGTCATGGTCATGGTCATGGTGATGGTGATGGTCATGGTCATGGTCATGGTCATGGTGATGGTCATGGTGATGGTGATGGTCATGGTCATGGTCATGGTCATGGTCATGGTCATGGTGATGGTGATGGTGATGGTCATGGTCATGGTCATGGTCATGGTCATGGTCATGGTCATGGTCATGGTCATGGTGATGGTGATGGTCATGGTCATGGTGATGGTCATAGTGATGGTCATGGTCATGGTCATGGTCATGGTCATGGTCATGGTCATGGTCATGGTCATGGTCATGGTGATGGTGATGGTCATGGTGATGGTGATGGTCATGGTCATGGTCATGGTCATGGTCATGGTCATGGTGATGGTGATGGTGATGGTCATGGTCATGGTGATGGTCATAGTGATGGTCATGGTCATGGTCATGGTCATGGTCATGGTCATGGTCATGGTGATGGTGATGGTCATGGTGATGGTCATGGTCATGGTCATGGTCATGGTGATGGTCATGGTCATGGTCATGGTCATGGTCATGGTCATGGTCATGGTGATGGTGATGGTGATGGTCATGGTCATGGTCATGGTCATGGTCATGGTCATGGTCATGGTCATGGTGATGGTGATGGTGATGGTCATGGTCATGGTCATGGTCATGGTCATGGTCATGGTCATGGTCATGGTCATGGTCATGGTCATGGTGATGGTCATGGTCATGGTGATGGTCATAGTGATGGTCATGGTCATGGTCATGGTCATGGTCATGGTCATGGTCATGGTGATGGTGATGGTCATGGTGATGGTCATGGTCATGGTCATGGTCATGGTCATGGTCATGGTCATGGTGATGGTGATGGTGATGGTCATGGTCATGGTGATGGTCATAGTGATGGTCATGGTCATGGTCATGGTCATGGTCATGGTCATGGTCATGGTCATGGTCATGGTGATGGTGATGGTCATGGTGATGGTCATGGTCATGGTCATGGTCATGGTGATGGTCATGGTCATGGTCATGGTCATGGTCATGGTCATGGTCATGGTCATGGTGATGGTGATGGTCATAGTGATGGTCATGGTCATGGTCATGGTCATGGTCATGGTCATGGTGATGGTGATGGTCATGGTGATGGTCATGGTCATGGTCATGGTCATGGTCATGGTCCTGGTGATGGTGATGGTGATGGTCATGGTCATGGTGATGGTCATAGTGATGGTCATGGTCATGGTGATGGTCATAGTGATGGTCATGGTCATGGTCATGGTCATGGTCATGGTCATGGTCATGGTGATGGTGATGGTGATGGTCATGGTCATGGTCATGGTCATGGTCATGGTCATGGTCATGGTCATGGTCATGGTCATGGTCATGGTGATGGTGATGGTCATGGTCATGGTGATGGTCATAGTGATGGTCATGGTCATGGTCATGGTCATGGTCATGGTCATGGTGATGGTGATGGTCATGGTGATGGTCATGGTCATGGTCATGGTCATGGTCATGGTCATGGTCATGGTCATGGTCATGGTGATGGTGATGGTCATGGTCATGGTGATGGTCATAGTGATGGTCATGGTCATGGTCATGGTCATGGTCATGGTCATGGTCATGGTGATGGTGATGGTGATGGTCATGGTGATGGTCATGGTCATGGTCATGGTCATGGTGATGGTCATGGTCATGGTCATGGTCATGGTCATGGTCATGGTGATGGTGATGGTCATGGTCATGGTGATGGTCATGGTCATGGTGATGGTCATAGTGATGGTCATGGTCATGGTCATGGTCATGGTGATGGTCATGGTCATGGTCATGGTCATGGTGATGGTCATGGTCATGGTCAAAGACTTTGTACTTGGGCCTAAAAACTTGTGCCATTGACATAATAAAAACCTTTGGAATGTACAATTAACATTAACGGCAGAAAAAAGCCCATCAGGAGGAAATGGCACAAATGTGACCGAGGACAGGACTGAAGGAACAGACATCAGACAAATGGAAAAGATGACTTTCTGATTGAATTTAGAAATTGACAAATTTGACCGACCATGGACCAAATGGGACTTTTATTTTGATTTAGCTGTGTCATGATTATGTTTCTTTGTACTTTTATATTAAAAAATGCTGTTTGTTTTGTGTTTTGTTTAATCTTGTGAAAAATGTAAAACATTTGAAAAAAAATTAGAAAAGAATACTATGAGCCCTAAGTTTAGTCATTAGCATCTTAAAGGCCCAATACTCGCACTACACAGCTGACTGACGTGTGCCTGTTCGAAAGTGCACTAAATATTGGTATTGGTGGTAAACATGAGGGACAATCCGCACCTCAGGGCGATGCATGTGGTAAAAAAGTGTTGTTAAACCACAGTTGAATTCATCACAAAGCCACAGCTCAGTTCAGTTTGGATCATGTCAACAAACAAATGAGAAAAGGCTCAACGTTTTTTACAGTGTTGTTGAGAGACAGTCTTATATTCATACAAAATATAATCAGTTAAGACATTCTTTTCCATTGTTGCTTGTTAACTCGCGCTGCTTAGTTGCTAAGGTAGAGCGCTGCGAAGACATTACAATGAAATGCATTGTGGGGAATGTGTTTGCCTGAAGTCTGCATCGCTCCACACGAGTATTTCAAATGTGGAAGTGCAGGTCAGGACAGGGCCAACGTTTCATTGGTTTGACATTAGGCCAATAGAAAAGTCTGTGATGTGGGTGCTCACAATCCTGAGCGCTAAATGTAACAATTAGGTTTAATATTCTGTTGGAACGGTTCTCTTTTCTGGCCCAAGTCTTAAAAGGTGCTGAGTCCAGAACTTATGGGGACCGGAACTGGCACAGGTGAAGGCGCTACAGTAGGTGAAAGAAAAGTGAATTCTGTAGACTGCACAAACGCTTTTAAGAGTGAATACATGACATAATTTAAGTGGCTGAGTTTGATATCTGTTTGAAGGGAGGAACTAGAATCTTGAGGACTAAGTCAGAAAAACTGGAAATTTTCATAACTCCCATATAAGTCGCACCTTTTTCATAGTTTTGTCCGGGGTGCGAATTATACTTATATTTATACTTATTAGACTCCGGAGCGACTTATATGTGATATGATTTGTTATTTTCACACTCCAGTGCAACTTTATTTTTTTCTTCTCGATTATGCATTTTTCGGCTGGTGCCACTTATACTCTGGAAAATACGGTAATCTTTAGATTCATAGTTGTTTTTTCCTTGTTACTTGACCTGGCTGTAAAATTCCATTAGTTGACCTGTATTTTCTCCTCATTGCTTTCTCTTCCAGGGCGTCCCAGAGGATCGGGTGGATCCTCAGCCTGGAGGGCGGTGGAACAGTTTGTTTTCCACACTCGGGCCGTGGAGACTGTGCTCTGTTGTTTTCACACAGGGCTTTATCAGTCTGAGGGAGGCGGCATTTGCATGTGCTCAAAATGCAACTCACTGCATTACCTGTACCGCATAAAATCCCCGTTTCACCCACATAATCCCATAAACCAGGAGAAGGAGATGAGTAAACGCGGAAAACACAGGACAGGTAAGGCTACGGGACCTTATTAAATAAAGCTGATGGTCCATGACCCTGCCTCACAAGCTAATGAGGCTAACATGGCTAAAAGGCGGGGCATGGCTGCTAATGGACCTCCCTCCGCTGCTAAATCAAGTGAAGTGTATTAAAACTAGGTCCATGCAAAGTTAGGCCTCATTCTGAGACTGGCTTTTAGGAATATGTGTGTTTCTACCAAAATGTCTATTCCACGGAATGTAAGGGGCCCACATCTGATTAACTACCGAATGGGAGACGTCTCCATTGGCTGCGAGGCCTTGAGATGCCTTGTGTACATCTGTGTAAGCGCATGATCTCATTTCTGTAACTTCTCCCCTGGTGCTACCCAAATAAGGATACCTTTACATCTTGTTCTCTCATTGGCTAATCCGTTGGTACATGGATAGGGTCATACCTGTCAGATATTGTTTATCGGTCTTTGTGCGTTTTCAGTATATAAAGGCGAGATACGCCCAGAGACGAGGTTCGTCTTCCTGATCACCAGCGGACCCAGGGCGCTGTTTTCTGCTGTCCTGTATTTGACACTGCTTTCTCTGTAAATAAACTACCTTGAAAAGTTTGCAGAGCTTTGTCAGCGTGAATCCTTTGTCTACACCCGACGCCCCAAACGAGCATTGATCCAGCCACCACAAAATGGCGTCACGACCACAAAATGGCGCCACGAAATCAGGACGGATCGCAGACTGGATCGAAGCCTCTAAACAGCAGAAAATCATTGGCCTAGGTGAGTTTTACCTTTCGACCTTTGGTTTGATGCTGTGTGAGTGCTGTTGTCCTATGCCTGTTTCCGTTAAAGAGCTGTGTGGAGGTGATGCTCGGTGAGGCGCGTGTGTGGGAAAGGGGGACACGTCTAAAAATGTGTTAGTTGAATTTGGAAAGATAAATTGTTTTTGTCTAAATACTGAGGAGACGTAGTGATCAAAGACCCTAGATTTAGCATCATTTACCGTAGGCCTCGGTGAAGAGTCAGACTAGTATCTAAGTGATGATATACGTGTCCAAAAATGTATTTTGAACCAAAACTGAAAATATAGACGGATAACGGAAAGAACCTGTCAGAAATAAAACGGCAGAGAGGTGAGATCTAGCCCCACCTTTGCTCATTTCTCGTTTCTGCTCCGTGTGTGCGGCCTGCAGTTCTGTGTGTCCGTGCGCCGAGCAGAGAGAGAAGGGGAGAAGAGAGGGGAAGAGAGAGAGGAAGACGTGACGTAAAGTCGGTACACATTAGTAGATGTTAACCCTGGCCAGGAGAGAGAGAAAAAAATAAATGCATTATTGTTCCTAAGGTGGTTGTGTTGAAAAGAGAATAAAAAGTACCTGGGAATAGTTTCTTCAAGTTCGAAGAAACGCCGAAGTTTTAAGTTGAAAGAAAAAGAAGATAATAAAGTAGTGCCCCGGGGACAGTTTGACCCTCAGAATGGGTCTATGTGTTTTGAGAAGTAACGTTACTGTTAAAGTTTAAAGTATGAGAGCTCCAGGCGCTAAGCCCCCACCTTTTTCGTTTTCCTTTCTGCTGCTGCGTTTTTGTGTCAGTGAGTGTCTGAGAGAGAGAAGGAGAAAGGGGACGGGAGCAAATTGCTTAACTGAAGAGAGAAGATTTAGTTTTTAGCGCTGTTACAGTTTAAAGTTGAGATTAAAAAGCATGCAATAAGTTTTACGTTACTCGAGTTTGTTGTTTGTTTGTGTGTTTTATGTGGGATTTGACGTTTTTTTGTTTTGTTTTTTGGTTATAACATATAGGTACCTTATTTTGTCTTTGTGCGTGTTTCGTTGTTTACAGAGTAAAATTGTGTTTTCAGGGTGCGGTCTGAGAGAGGACCGGATAGTCTTTCTAAGTTTGAAAAAACGTGAAGTTTAACTTTGAGTAAAAAGAAATTTACTTTAAGTTGAGCAGCGGATGTTGTCTTTGTGTGAGTGCTGATGTGGAGTGTGGAGTCGTTTTTGTCGGTCATTTTTATATCAATTTCTTCGCTCTGTGGAGTCGGTTAAGAGATGTTTCAAGGGCGACAACTGGACCGCGTTTGAGATAGTTTTTAGAAGTTGGGGGCGGAGTTTAGCTCCTCCTACAGGGTGTGAAGAAAGACAGAGAAAGAGTGAAGGCACGGCGGAAGTGCCCAGACAGAGGACAGGAAGAGAGACTGAGCAGGTTAACGCTATTGGGGGCGGAGCTATTGGCTCCTCCTACGTGTGTGTGAGGCAGAGCAGGGTGCGAAAAAGTAGCAGGAAAAGAGAGAGAGAAAAAAGCAGATTGTTAGATACATCGGACTAAGAGGCAATCTCGACCGTTTGTGTTTATCACAGGCTGTACTCGATTTATTATTATAGAATTAATAATAAAAGGGAGGAAGTTGGAGATAAAAAGAGGTTAATTAACGAGAAAATAGAAAGAAATGAATTAATAAATAAATAGATAAGTGAAGGACGAATGATGGTATTACAAAAATAAGATACTTTATTGGATGATTAAGAAAATTATTCATGATGAAAATGATGTTATGATAATTGTTTGAAATAACCTGAATTGGCAAAGGATTAACGTGAACTAATCACTGTTTTTTCTTTTCTGTTATTGCGACAACATACGAGATCGGAGTGACAGAAGGAGACAGGAAACGGAGTGGAACAGTTTGACGAAACCAAGCCGTCAACTGGAGGAGAAGACCTTGGAAAAAGGCCAGTTTGTTTCTATTCACAAACTCTTGCATTAAAAAAGACTGTGTAATTACACATTTATAATCACATACTTCTGTTATACAAAAACTTGGCAATGACTGATTTTTGGGGGTACACATAATTACATAAGATAAGGCGTATATTTACAATCAAGAACTGTTGCATTGGTGTGGTCCATTGTGAGTTAAGAGAATTGTTTTTATGCTACTTAATCGGATAAAAATTAAGTTATATATATATATATATCATAATTTGAATAACCAATGATACAATATCCTAATTTGAGTCGAATAAGATACATTTTGGAATTGTGTATCGTTAAGTCAGATAGAAAATAACTTAGATCTGATTGACATTGGTCACCAATTTCCGATTGTTGAGGTTGTCCATGCGATAAGACATAGTACTACAATTAAGAATTTTACATTTTTAGTTGGTCCACTGCGAATCCTGAGATTTTGCTGAAATTTAACTTCAATTGAATAAAAATATAGCTTTGATTTTCTCATATCTTAAGGTTAATTGGATAAGGTATAATTTTGAATTTGTTTATTGTTACTCTTTAGTTAGATAAAAATAACTTTGTTTTTTGATAGACATTGGATTTATTTTTACTCTTTAGTTATAATTCAGATTTTTGATTGACATTGAACACCAATTTCTTTCACATCTGCTGAGATTGGCAAACGGTCTTTGAAGTTTTTATCAAACGGACTAAATAACTTGGGAAGTGAGGTAAATGAATTTAACAAAATAAAATAAAATAAATCTAAAGAAAGAAAATATAGCATGATGGCGACATCAAGACTAAATACTACAGTGGATTTGGTGCAGATAAACAATCATCTTGTGAAGGACATAATTAAAATACTACAGGTGTTGATCGAAACATACAAAGCCAACCAAAAGAGAGGAAGAATTGGACGGAAACGCAAAGAGAAGAGAAGAATTGAATTGGAAGTGATGCAACTGTTCGAAAACGAAGTTGTAAAATGGTTCAAAAACAAAGAACGAAGAGATAAAATGAAGATGGAGAGTGAAAAGAACATGCCAATAGTGGACAAAGTGAGGGAAGAGATCAATAGATCATCCTCAAATACGCAGGCAACAGTGAAGATGCCTCCACTTTACGAGAAATTACAGGATATTGCAAAAGAATATCCACAGCTCCCAGTGATGACTCAAGATGGAAGATACAAAATTGAAGATGAAAATGAACAAGTAATAGAGACTGGTAAAGCTACAACAACTGTAACAATGTATCAAAAACTCAAAAACAAGAAGAAGAAGAAGTCAAGCTCAAAAACCGTGGGACAAAGACTCAGAAAATTGTCCACCAAAAATGACAAAAGTGATGAAGAAGAAGGAGCAGCGAATGGATACGATCCAGCTGTGAAGAGAGTTTTGGCTGCCGCGAAGAAGAAAGGAAAGAAGTCATTAAAGGTGACATGCAAAACACAAAAGGAGAACAATGACACTGAAACAGAGGACAGCGATGAAGAGTCAGAAGATGAATCGGATTCAAATAAGGAGACTCAAGATCAGAGTGATGATTCTGATTCAACATCCTGGAGAAATGCGGAGAACAGACCGAAAGCATCTAGTAAACATCGATTTTCATTCTCAGAGCTTTCGCATTATGAACTGCGTGACAGAACAGTGACAAAGGGAATAAACCAGAAGATGTGCCCAATAATAATAAAAGGACAACGTTTGGAATACAAACCATGGCAAAATGTCGATATGTCGGATTTGATGGAAAAGTTGCCCATACTCCAAGATGGTGCACACCCCTGGATAACTAAACTGGAGGAGATGCTCGTGGGGACACAAGCAGCAATGGGAGATATGAAGAGACTACTAGCAACTATTCTTGGCATGGCAGGGATGCAAGAAGTCTTGACAAAAGCAGGACTGAACCAATATGCGAAGACAGCAGTGCACGACGCAGAGCTGTTCGTCGCTCGAAAAGGGTCAATATGGAGAGCGATGTGTGAGATGTTTCCAACAAACGTTCATCCCGACAACATCATTCTACAACCGCTCGGACAAGAGGAGAATCCGAGAGTATACGTATCAAAAGCGCATCAAGTGTGGAGAAATGTCACTGGCAACAATCCAGAGTTGAATCAAATGGAGAAATCGATTCTGCGAGCTAAAATTCAGAAAGGCTTGCCGATACCAGTAAAAAATAAACTGGCAGAAGTTGTTGGCCTTGGAAGCATGACAAATAAGATTTACACAGACCACATAGCTCACCAAGTGGAGCTATATCGGAAAAAGAAAGAAGATCAAAGAGAGCAAGATCAAGAAGTGCTTCGAAAACTGAATCAAGTAAAAGTTGGTGGAAGAACAATGGTTCATGAAGATTATGATTGAGGAAAAAACTGAAATTGAACAAGAATCTATAAAGGACGATTATTCAAAGACATGGATGACATGATAATTATTCACTGAATCAAGAAATGTGCCATAAAGACTATCAAATGTTACAGAAACTATTGGGAAAAAGGGAGACAAAGTCTCAAAAGAAGTTACCATACTGCAAGAAGAATTGGAAAATATAATAATAATAAATAAATAAATAGCAATAGCTAAATGTACTACATAAATTAAGAGTTAAAAGTCTCACAAAGTAAACAGAACAGCCGAAGAAGCTGCAAACCTTGTGACCGGTGAAAATGCAGTGAGGAGAAGTTCTTTAAGTCACATATTAGGTGAATTTGAAAGAAAATATTAAATTAAAGATGATTATGATTTGGATTTTAAAGATTTTAAAGATTTGATTTTAGACTGTTGGTTCTAATTATTCTTGAAGCACATGGCTTAGCGCATGGTGCAAGGGAGGAGGTTAAGAGACAATTAGACACCAACCAGAGACAATATTTACTTTGAACTACTTTCAAAACTTGAACAGAAGAGATGCATAATCTGTTGCCAAGTTTGTGTGTAGTGAAGTTTTGTGTAGACAATCATAAGGAGGTGGAGCCTGTTAAACAGAATCTTTCTGGTGAAAGACAGAATTTGTGAATAATAAAAAACTGAATAAGTCTGGAAATTTAATAAAATTAGATCAAATTGGGGTTCAATAGGATTTAAGGGGATTAAACTAGATTAAAGATTAGATGAATGTAGGAAACAAATTAGAAATGGACTTTTGGAAAATAATCTAGCAAAATAGAGGTTTGAACTGGGAGAAGAGCTTCCACTGACACTGACAACATTCAAGTGAGTTACAATTTCAAATGAAACCACATGAGTGGTGACGGGTGCACATATGTCAACGCAGCGTTTGCACTAGTGGTAAGAACCATAGTTTAAAGCTATTAGAGAACAAGATGCAAACAGATGTTAAGATATGATGGAACATTTGATGAGAAATTATCTACAGACGTTGCAGACAAATCGGTCTGAAATGGGGAAAACAGTGGTGACAATTGGAACAGAAATAAATCTCTAAACTAAGGGTTTAAGCAACTTCCACTGACGAAGTTGATTTGATAACTGGGTTCAAAACCAAATAGGAAGCTAAATTTAGTAGTGACTAAAAAGGGTAAATCTTGAATTAAGGGAAAATACGGAAGAGGAAATAATCAGAGAAGATATATTCTTTATAATAATGGGAAAAATATTTAGATTAGAAGAAATTAGGAATGGCGTTTTGCATAAGAAAATTATAGGGGAAGACAAAATTATAGATTGGTGCTGTTTAGAAATATTTGCATTAATGATTACATTAATGATTAAGTACAAGAAGACTCTGTGAGTGAAAGTCAACGTTGACATCAACATTAACTAGGACAACAGCAAAGATGAAGTTGTCTGTTAAAACAGCAAGAACATTGACTATTACATCAACAGCTAAAATGGAAATGGGGTTTAGAATTAGTTAATAGTAAATTAGCTTAACTCAACGGGAGTTATCATTCATGGTGATGGTTCCTTAAAGGGGATGCATGCACATGATCATGAATGATGGTTAGCCTATCACTCACATAGAAGGAGTGTTCTGGTTTAAGGGAGGAGTACATTACAGTACATTACATTACATTACATACATTTTTACATTTATTTTCTATTGTTTTTGTTGTATACATTCCATGGATTGTTTACTTATTAAATTTGGTTAACCATTATATTATCACACTTATATATATATCTATATTCTGTTCACATAAAAAAAAATACTTTTTAGAGGATGTTTTTACATGAAAAGATCGCAAGCTACAAGATACTGTTCAGTTATTTTTGTTCCCAGGACGATGCTGAAATGCTGTTAAAAGGACAATGGACAATGGACATGGACAATAACTGGAGTGGACATTGAGAATATCAGAGGAGAACGCTGGAGCACAACGTCACACCATACCAACACCTTTGAAGACAACATAATCATCGCTGAGAGGAGTGGTGAAAAGAGTTATAATAGAATGTTAAAAGGTTTAAATAAATTATTTACTTAAATAAGTAAAGGGTTGATGACATAAATTAACAAGTTCTGGATCGACCCTGTTTGAGGGAGGAGAAGAGATAACGTTACAACAGTTGGCCCTTATGATGGTGAAATGCAGCGTGACATGGCGTCCCTGAGAACTGAAATCAGAGCAGGGCGTGGCGCCGCCCGATTCGACCAAATTGAATCGGACATTTTTAACTGAAAGTGGAAGGAGGGTTAGTTATTTCCAACAATATGGATGAGGTACTGGAGCTGAGGGTCGAGGTAGTGGTGCTGTGACCACAGGTCAAGAACATGAAAAGTAAGATCCTGGATTTGGAATCCAGGAACAATATCAGACTTTTGGGGCTACCAAAGGGAGAAGAAGGGGACAACACTGAAAATGTCCTTGAGAAGTTGATCTCAGAGCTGATTTCCTCCGATTACAATAGAAAGAATACATCACCTGGGCCAAACACGACCAGCAGCTGATAAACCACAAGGCGGGATTATGAGCTTTCTTAACCACCATGTGAAGGAACGCGTCATGAAGGCCACAAAAGTTAAAGGAGACCTCCAGTACAAAGGCAAAAGCGTCTTCTTCACTCCAGATATTCCATACAAGGATTGTCAACGAGAAAAGTTTCACCACATCTGTGAGGAATTCAAGAAGAGAAAACTGCTGACTTTTAAAGGTAAAAAAAGACATGCTCTCCTGAAGTCCACGATCATCTCCACTGTCTGTGTCTCTGCAAACTTGATCAGTTTTACAGAGTCTTGGCTGGAGGTGCAGCAGTTTGTGTACAGGGAGAAGAGCAGGGGAGAAAGTACACAGTCCTGTGGAGCTCCTGTGCTGATGGTCAGAGTGTCTGAGACATTCTTCCCCAGCCGCACACACTGCCTCTGATCCATTAGGAAGTCAGTGATCCCCCTGCAGGTGGAGTCGGCGCTCCCCCTGCAGGTGGAGTTGGCGGAGTCGGCGCTCCCCCTGCAGGTGGAGTCAGGCACGTTGAGCTGGGAGAGCTTGTCCTAACCCAGAGGGTTATAATTTCTTGGTTATAATTATCTGATTTGTAAATACCTATAAAAGACATGTTTATCCAAGATGAAGAATTCTATCAACATGTCAAAGCTTTTCATGTGATTTTTGTAATCCAGACCCAGAATCTCAGTTCTTTTTGGTACAAAACATTGGTCATAACCCGGACAGTTTAAGATCTTTAGTTTGTATGTTCAGGCCTCTATATACTTGACCACATCTTTACCTTTAGTGTCTTCTTTAACCCTAACTAGCACTTAGTTAGGAGAAACAACAAAACCAAATGCTAACTGTTAGCTAGTAAACTGAGCAGACACAGCCCAGAACACAAGTCCAGAACAGCTCGAACGAGTCCAGAACCAGCATCTTGGTGGAAAAGGGGCATCAGCTTAGTCAGACCCTGTCTCGTCCTGGTTCTGGAAACAACCAATGCCTCAATAAAACTGATGAGAAGGAAACGACTGAACATGTTGCTTAATGACTGGGTTCTGAAAGACTCTGCATTAGATGAAAACACTCTCGGTCAGCGGTCAGATCCCCTGACCCACAGGTTGACGGTGCAATCGCAGCTGCCCCAGGTGAATACTGCCATTGTGTCACATCCGCCCACATCCCTGTACTTAGTTGTGGTTATTAAAAAAAACTAAAACTGACACATGTCAAGTTCTAAAATGTGAAGTTGTGTCAAGGATGAAACTGTCAGCGCCAGATTCAAACTCACAACGCTGCAGCCTGTCCGCACGGCCTGTCCGCACGGCCTGTCCGCACGGCCTGTCCGCACGGCCTGTCCGCACGGCCTGTCCGCACGGCCTGTCCACACGGCAGGTGTATGTGCCTGTCCACAGGACCTGTCCACACGACCTGTCCACACGGCCTGTCCACACAGCAGGTGTATGTGCTATTCACATGACTACCAAGTTACAAATAAAAAACTTATAAATGATGTAATCTGTTGCTTGTTACAGTCAAATGTCAAGAGACAATGGACCTGTTTCTATAATCAAGCTGTTTTAGATCAATATTGTGGTTTACAATGAACTAAAGGTAAAATCGTAATCTCTGCATCCATCTTCTTCCCCTTCTCCGGGGCCGGGTCGCAGGGGCAGTAGTCTAAGCAGGGACTCCCAGACTTCCCTCTCCCCAGACTTTTCCTCCAGCTCCTCTGGGGGATTCCGAGGCGTTCCCAGGATCCGCGATCTTGTCCTTTGGGTCATTACCCAAAGCTCATGACCATAGGTGAGGTCAGAACGTAGACCAACCGGTAAATCCAGAGCTTTGTCTTTGGACTCAGCTCCTTCTTCACCACAACAGTCGATGCAGCGACTGCATCACTGCAGCTGCTGCACCGATCCAACTGTCAATCTCACACTGCATCAAGATACTTGAACTCCTCCACTTGGGGCAAGGACCCCCCACCTACCTGGAGAGGGCAAGGACCCCCCACACACCTGGAGAGGGCAAGGGCTCCCAACCCACCTGGAGAGGGCAAGGGCTCCCAACCCACCTGGAGAGGGCAAGGACCCCCCACCCACCTGGAGAGGACAAGGACCCCCCACCTACCTGGAGAGGGCAAGGACCCCCCACCCACCTGGAGAGGGCAAGGACCCCCCACCTACCTGGAGAGGACAAGGACCCCCCACACACCTGGAGAGGGCAAGGACCCCCCACCCACCTGGAGAGGACAAGGACCCCCCACACACCTGGAGAGGGCAAGGACCCCCCACCCACCTGGAGAGGACAAGGACCCCCCACCCACCTGGAGAGGACAAGGACCCCCCACACACCTGGAGAGGGCAAGGACCCCCCACCCACCTGGAGAGGACAAGGACCCCCCACACACCTGGAGAGGGCAAGGACCCCCCACCTACCTGGAGAGGGTAAAGACCCCCCACCCACCTGGAGAGGGCAAGGACCCCCCACACACCTGGAGAGGGCAAGGACCCCCCACCCACCCTGAGAGGGCAAGGACCCCCCACCCACCTGGAGAGGACAAGGACCCCCCACCCACCTGGAGAGGGCAAGGACCCCCCACCTACCTGGAGAGGACAAGGACCCCCCACCCACCTGGAGAGGACAAGGACCCCCCACCCACCTGGAGAGGGCAAGGACCCCCCACCCACCTGCAGAGGGCAAGGACCCCCCACCCACCTGGAGAGGACAAGGACCCCTCACACACCTGGAGAGGGCAAGGACCCCCCACCCACCTGGAGAGGACAAGGACCCCCCACCCACCTGGAGAGGACAAGGACCCCCCACACACCTGGAGAGGGCAAGGACCCCCCACCTACCTGGAGAGGGCAAGGACCCCCCACCCACCTGGAGAGGGCAAGGACTCCCAACCCACCTGGAGAGGGCAAGGACCCCCCACACACCTGGAGAGGGCAAGGACTCCCAACCCACCTGGAGAGGGCAAGGACCCCCCACCCACCTGGAGAGGGCAAGGACCCCCCACCTATCTGGAGAGGGCAAGGACCCCCCACCCACCTGTAGAGGGCAAGGACCCCCCACCTACCTGGAGAGGGCAAGGACCCCCCACACACCTGGAGAGGGCAAGGACCCCCCACCCACCTGGAGAGGACAAGGACCCCCCCACACACCTGGAGAGGGCAAGGACCCCCCACCCACCTGGAGAGGACAAGGACCCCCCACCCACCTGGAGAGGGCAAGGACCCCCCACCCACCTGGAGAGGACAAGGACCCCCCACACACCTGGAGAGGACAAGGACCCCCCACACACCTGGAGAGGGCAAGGACCCCCCACCCACCTGGAGAGGACAAGGACCCCCCACACACCTGGAGAGGGCAAGGACCCCCCACCCACCTGGAGAGGGCAAGGACCCCCCACCTACCTGGAGAGGGCAAGGACCCCCCACACACCTGGAGAGGGCAAGGACCCCCCACACACCTGGAGAGGGCAAGGACCCCCCACCCACCTGGAGAGGACAAGGACCCCCCACACACCTGGAGAGGGCAAGGACCCCCCACACACCTGGAGAGGGCAAGGACCCCCCACACACCTGGAGAGGACAAGGACCCCCCACCCACCTGGAGAGGGCAAGACACCTTTTTTCAGTTTGGAGGTGCTGATTCTCCTGATTAATCATAATCTACTCATGTAATAATTCCACACTGAATTGCCAATATAAATCCCACACTGTGGAACATTCCCGGCAAAGTAAAAACATTGTATTCCATTAGTTATTCCAGATGTGTCTTGCCCATGCACAGCTCAGCTCAGCTCAGACACTTTACACGCGCACAGTCCTCTGCAGCTTGTAAACGTCTGCACACTTCATGTTGTGCTGTGAGACGCTCTGCTCCAGCAGCCACACATGCTGCACACACCTGAACACCTGAAGGACACACAGGACTCACAGAGGTGGAATGCCCTTGTGGCTCCTGGAGAGGGTCGGACAAAAATACCTCCCCACGCGGTCCGAATAGAACAGCGGAGGAACAGCCTGGTCCACGAGGAGCTGCCGCCGTGTCACATTGAGAAACACACGACTTATACATTCAAGTGGATGAAGCTGATGGAAGGATGAGGTGGAAGGTGAAAATGTTATGCACAATGAACTTTTTTAAACTTTAAACTATTGTTACCTGGAGCAGTATTTAGCTTTGATCACGTGACAATACAATCTCTGAGCCTCATAAAACAAGGTAGAGGTAGCTTTTGTTTATTTCCCCTTTATTATTCCCTGGTAGACATCCACCAGCAATTCCTGACACAGAGAAGTTTATATGTACATATGATATTAAACATTAAATGCCAACATAAAGACAATGATACAAATAATGCATAATATGTGTCTTTTAAATAATACAATTTAAATATACTGTTCTGATCCTACACTGAGCAGCAGGTCAATGAGCAGCAGGTCAATGAGCAGCAGGTCAATGAGCAGCAGGTCAATGAGCAGCAGGTCAATGAGCAGCAGGTCAATGAGCAGCAGGTCAATGAGCAGCAGGTCAATGAGCAGCAGGTCAATGAGCAGCAGGTCAATGAGCAGCAGGTCAATGAGCAGCAAACGATGGCAAACAAAATAAAGCAAAAAAAGTTGGTCCACACAGTTTTTTTATTTACTGCTTTTATATCATTGGTTCGGATGTGTTTATAATTTTTTATGTTATTTCTTATAGTATACAAGTCGTGCAGACAAACATTTCTGCCATTTCTTGGTCCATCAAGAAGATTTGAACTGGGATCAAACTGGCAACTCTGGCACATTGAACTTCTGCTACTCTCAAATAATATGTCATTTTCTCATGTCTCAAGCCGGACACTTGTGTGATTTTGGAGGATTTAATTGCAGAAATCAAACTCCAACTCATTTGAATTCTTCACGACAAAAGCCTGGACTCGAGATTAAATTAGCAACCAATAAAAACATACTGACTCTAACGATGTCAATTGTAATTTAGAGTTGAGAAATAAACCAATTTGCTTCTTGCTTTATGTTCAACCTAAGTCCAATGTTCATGTTATTCTGAGTTCAGCTCTTGTTCTTCAGTTTCAATTCAAGTCTATTCAAAATGTATGCACGATGTAGAAAGTCCCTCTCCATGGTGCTGTTTTATTACTTTAAATGCTACAAACCACACACACTGTTTGGTTTTGCACACATTTTTTTTCAAGTTTCAAGTTTTCAGAAAAAAATTATAATTCAAAATAGAACAAACCCAAAAACAGAGATACACCAAACAGAGATAAACCAACACAAAGAGAAGAAGGAGATAAACCAACACAAAGAGAAGAAGAAGAAGAAGAAAAACCAACACAAAGAGAAGAAGGAGATAAACCAAAACAAAGAGAAGAAGAAGGAGATAAACCAACACAAGGAGAAGAAGATGGAGAAAAACCAACACAAAGAGAAGAAGAAGGAGATAAACCAACACAAAGAGAAGAAGAAGGAGATAAACCAACACAAAGAGAAGAAGAAGGAGATAAACCAACACAAAGAGAAGAAGAAGGAGATAAACCAACACAAGGAGAAGAAGACGGAGAAAAACCAACACAAAGAGAAGAAGAAGAAGAAAAACCAACACAAAGAGAAGAAGAAGGAGAAAAACCAACACAAAGAGAAGAAGAAGGAGATAAACCAACACAAAGAGAAGAAGAAGGAGAAAAACCAACACAAAGAGAAGAAGAAGAAGAAAAACCAACACAAAGAGAAGAAGAAGAAGAAAAACCAACACAAAGAGAAGAAGAAGAAGAAAAACCAACACAAAGAGAAGAAGAAGGAGATAAACCAACACAAAGAGAAGAAGAAGGAGAAAAACCAACACAAAGAGAAGAAGAAGAAGAAGAAAAACCAACACAAAGAGAAGAAGAAGGAGATAAACCAACACAAAGAGAAGAAGAAGGAGATAAACCAACACAAAGAGAAGAAGAAGGAGATAAACCAACACAAAGAGAAGAAGAAGGAGATAAACCAACACAAAGAGAAGAAGAAGGAGAAAAACCAACACAAAGAGAAGAAGAAGGAGATAAACCAACACAAAGAGAAGAAGAAGGAGAAAAACCAACACAAAGAGAAGAAGAAGAAGAAGAAAAACCAACACAAAGAGAAGAAGAAGGAGATAAACCAACACAAAGAGAAGAAGAAGGAGATAAACCAACACAAAGAGAAGAAGAAGGAGATAAACCAACACAAAGAGAAGAAGAAGAAGAAGAAGAAAAACCAACACAAAGAGAAGAAGAAGGAGAAAAACCAACACAAAGAGAAGAAGGAGGAGAAAAACCAACACAAAGAGAAGAAGGAGATAAACCAACACAAAGAGAAGAAGAAGGAGAAAAACCAACACAAAGAGAAGAAGAAGAAGAAGAAAAACCAACACAAAGAGAAGAAGAAGGAGATAAACCAACACAAAGAGAAGAAGAAGGAGAAAAACCAACACAAAGAGAAGAAGAAGGAGATAAACCAACACAAAGAGAAGAAGAAGAAGAAGAAAAAACAACACAAAGAGAAGAAGAAGGAGATAAACCAACACAAAGAGAAGAAGGAGAAAAACCAACACAAAGAGAAGAAGAAGAAGAAAAACCAACACAAAGAGAAGAAGAAGGAGATAAACCAACACAAAGAGAAGAAGAAGAAGAAAAACCAACACAAAGAGAAGAAGAAGGAGATAAACCAACACAAAGAGAAGAAGAAGAAGAAAAACCAACACAAAGAGAAGAAGAAGGAGAAAAACTTTTCGATACTCACAAAAGACCCAAACACTGCTTGACATCGCAGGTGGTGAGGAGCACAAAGAGGAGCAGGAAGTGTGTGAGGTCAGAGGTCGGAGGGCGAGTTCTTGAGTGACAGCTGATGGAACAGATCAAACTGCCACATTATTTTCCTCAAAAAACACTTTTTCTCTTGGGTGAAAATATTTATATTTTTAAAGAAAAAAATCTGCTACTGTGAAACTTTAAGAACGGACGACAAGGACAAACACTGCAGCTTCTTTAAGTGCAAACTCCATTACGTGCCCATCTCTCCTCATTTGCATTCACGTATTCTTCGCTGAAAAAACATGATTTTAACATGTTTTGAGTCATTCATGCATCTTTTTCTTACTTTCCATTGTTGCATCAATTCTCAAGGGAATTTATCCGTGTGGGAAACCGTTCTAGTTTATTCCAAAAATATCCATGTATTGTGCACAATACAAGTCCCAAGTTCATAGTTCTAAAGTTGAAAGGGATGGACATGTCAAAAACAGACTGCAGTGCATAGCAGTGCTCCCATTATGCACATAACGCACAGTGCAAAGGGCATCAGGTGCTCTGAAGGTCACCACTAGCCTGACCACCAGCCTGACCACCAGCCTGACCACCAGCCTGACCACCAGCCTGACCACCAGCCTGACCACCAGCCTGACCAGGCAGTGTGGACTCAATGACATGGACTATTTGCACTGCAATAAAACGGCGAGGCTGTAGTAGGCATAGTCTTTAGTTCTTTATTAATTCAAACTAGAACTTAAGTTTCATCTTTCTCTCTCTCTCTTTCTCTCTCTCTCCATAGCGAGTTTGGCCTCATGACTCTGTATTTGGGCCTCATGATTGTATTTGGGCCTCAGGATTCTGTACTTGGGCCTCAGGGCTCTGTATTTGGGCCTCAGGACTCTACTTGGGCCTCAGGACTCTGTATTTGGGCCTCAGGACTCTGTATTTGGGCCTCAGGACTCTGTATTTGGGCCTCAGGACTCTGTATTTGGGCCTCAGGACTCTGTATTTGGGCCTCAGGACTCTGTATTTGGGCCTCAGGACTCTGTATTTGGGCCTCAGGACTCTGTATTTGGGCCTCAGGACTCTGTATTTGGGCCTCAGGACTCTGTACTTGGGCCTCAGGACTCTGTACTTGGGCCTCAGGACTCTGTATTTGGGCCTCAGGACTCTGTATTTGGGCCTCAGGACTCTGTATTTGGGCCTCAGGACTCTGTATTTGGGCCTCAGGACTCTGTATTTGGGCCTCAGGACTCTGTATTTGGGCCTCAGGACTCCTGCCGTGGACACAACCAGCAGCCCACACAAATGCACCGGCGATCAAGGACTGGACTGACATCATACTGGACATATATAAAATTGAAAAAATAAAATTTGGACTCAGATTAAAAGCGGACGTTTTGCGTGTGCTCTCTCTGGTCATGTTTCTTTTTCTCTGTTTTTAATATGTTCCTTAAAATATAAAAAATAAAAACGTTTAAATATAAAACAAAGGAAACTTTTTGATAGGATTGTGATTCATGCAATATTTACTAAATACAAATTCATTAAAAATACAACTAAACCTGAAGATTCTATTACAGACATCAAATCTCGACGCAAGTTCAAATTTTCCCGCTCCTGTCAAAACAAGATTACCTTCTCTTTCTCATTTGTTTTTAATATATTTAGTATAGTAGCTGTCCAGATTAGCAATGCATTGATATAATTTAGATAATATTCCTCTTTTAAAGTTTTGATTTGTAAGCCTAAAAATTTCAGCTAGAGAGTTATAATGGTCATTACTTTGTTTAAATCGCCCTCCAGGCCTTGGACTTGCCTCGCTTGTTATTTGGCCGTAGCTTCTTTCCTTGTTTCCTCTTCGTTGTCATTTGCCTGTGGGATTCACAGGTAACTGTCCTCAATGTCTGCTATTGTTCCTTCTGTGTGGACCACCTTCCCTCTGTGTGGACCACCTTCCCTCTGTGTGGACCACCTTCCCTCTGTGTGGACCACCTTCCCTCTGTGTGGACCACCTTCCCTCTGTGTGGACCACCTTCCCTCTGTGTGGACCACCTTCCCTCTGTGTGGACCACCTTCCCTCTGGGTGGACCACCTTCCCTCTCTTAGTCACCATCACACACTTCTCTTGTCCCAAAGTCTGATATCTGAGCTGTAGATCCTGGTGGTTGTGGATCGGG
Source organism: Eucyclogobius newberryi (assembly GCF_026437365.1). Taxonomy (NCBI): domain Eukaryota; kingdom Metazoa; phylum Chordata; class Actinopteri; order Gobiiformes; family Gobiidae; genus Eucyclogobius; species Eucyclogobius newberryi. Next base: position 40,802,234 of record NW_027316167.1, read on the forward strand.
GAGTGAATGTTCCGCTCACTCTTAGCATCCAGCTTGATGTCATCCATGTAGAGGAGGAGACTGATGGTAGCTCCATTCCTGAGTCGTATCCATAGCCAGTCTTGTTGATTATTTGGCTGAGGGGGTTCAGACCTCTGCAGAACAGCAGTGAGGGGGTTCAGACCTCTGCAGAACAGCAGTGAGGGGGTTCAGACCTCTGCAGAACAGCAGTGAGGGGGTTCAGACCTCTGCAGAACAGCAGTGAGGGGGTTCAGACCTCTGCAGAACAGCAGTGAGGGGGTTCAGACCTCTGCAGAACAGCGGTGAGGGGGTTCAGACCTCTGCAGAACAGCAGTGAGGGGGTTCAGACCTCTGCAGAACAGCAGTGAGGGGGTTCAGACCTCTGCAGAACAGCAGTGAGGGGGTTCAGACCTCTGCAGAACAGCAGTGAGGGGGTTCAGACCTCTGCAGAACAGCAGTGAGGGGGTTCAGACCTCTGCAGAACAGCAGTGAGGGGGTTCAGACCTCTGCAGAACAGCAGTGAGGGGGTTCAGACCTCTGCAGAACAGCAGTGAGGGGGTTCAGACCTCTGTAGAACAGCGGTGAGGGGGTTCAGACCTCTGCAGAACAGCAGTGAGGGGGTTCAGACCTCTGCAGAACAGCAGTGAGGGGGTTCAGACCTCTGCAGAACAGCAGTGAGGGGGTTCAGACCTCTGCAGAACAGCAGTGAGGGGGTTCAGACCTCTGTAGAACAGCAGTGAGGGGGTTCAGACCACTGCAGAACAGCAGTGAGGGGGTTCAGACCTCTGCAGAACAGCAGTGAGGGGCTTCAGACCTCTGCAGAACAGGAGTGGGGACACATTTGACGGACACTAGTGCAAGTGTCTTGCCATTGGCCTCAAGGGTGGTTTTCCACAACCTCATCGAGTTCCCTATGAAGGCGCTTAGAGCTCCATTGATGTTGTACAACTCCAAGCATTCGATGATTCGATGAGTGTGTGGCATTGAGTCAGATGCTTTCTTGTATCAGTCCAGGCTCAGGTTGGTGTGTCGGGTTCAGTCCCGTGCCATTCTGCCCGACTGGAGCTTCCATGTTGGACGGGCTGTACCTTTGAGAGATCCTTCTGGATCAGGATCGTACGCCCTTAGCAGTGTGTTCATTTGGGTCGCTAGGCGCATGTGGAGTGAGGTGAGACAGCATCCATGTATCATGTCATGTGTAGTATTTGATAGTGTATAGTATAGTATAGATTGTTGATAGATCTTTATGGAGGACCACACCAAAATATTGAATAGATTCTGTTTGTCAGAGGGGATTGTCAGTAAGAAAGAATTTCAGTTTTTTTCACATTCAGTTTGATATTTGTCCAATCACATCCAGACATTGGACAAATACCATGAATGAAGATGACCTTTCCACAGATCTGACCTGTAACTTGACCTGGTGATGTCACATGCTGCACTCCATGGAGACAAATAGCTTTACTAAACAAAGTGCAAACATATCCATGGTGACAAACCCTCAACCAGACGTTGACATCGTGCACCTTTAAAGATGCGCTGCAACGTCTGGTAAGAAGTGGAATAATAGCTTTAATTTTTTCACAACGAAGTCTGGACGGTTAGTTTGACTAAAGAATTTCACGAGGTAATTTGGCCAAACCCGAGAACGCGCCATAGTGTTCACTTTATGCATATCACTGGTTGTAATAATTATACCAGGAAGTTGAATGGACCGGCGGGAGTCCGGTCGAGGCGAATGCGCCTGGTGTTCGCCGCGCGGCCTCCATCATCCACATGGGTGAGCGGCAGCACGGGCACTTTAGAGAATGCGACTATCGGACTGGTGAACTTTCGGACTTGTGAACTTTCGGACTTGTGAACTTTCGGACTTGTGAACTTTCGGACTTGTGAACTTTCGGACTTGTGAACTTTCGGACTTGTGGGGCGGAAGCATTTGACTAGTAATTTGCAGTTTCGAACTAATACAGTAAGGAACCTCGTCATCATTGTATTTCACATAATTATTCAGAAAGTCAGAAATGTCCAGTCGCCATCTCATTCTCGTCTCCTCCTCGTCATTCTCATCCGCTCTATTTTCATCATCCAACGAGACTCAAACATACGAGGCAGCAGCTGCAGGACCTGTTCTTCAGCTGGATGCTGTTCGTCATCCGTTGAAATCCTCGTCATTTTGGTCGCTCTCGCTGTCCACTTCAGTATAAATGTCCTCAGTGTTGCTGGACAATGTCACGGTGTGAGGACACATTTCCGGGTTAGGTGAAGGCTAAAATACAGCAGCAGCAAAAGAGCATCTTTTAAGCACAGTTGTGACCACTCAAATTCAGTTTTCATCGTACTTTCAATGAGTCTTTCCCTAAATCTTTCCCTTTAGGTCGAGAGCATGAAGTTACATAACACATGTATGTGTGAACTCGTTTTATCTTCTTATGGTCAGAATGTATTTTCCCTTCATAACAAACTGCACATCTTTCATGTCACTGTAATAGCGGGGGACCCTCTAAATCCTCCAAATATTTATTTACAGAAGCGCATCCAAAGGAGGGCTTCACAGTTGGTCGCTTTTAAGACACGTTTCAATGGCCATAACTCAAAGCCAGTCTTGATCCGCGCCACATCGTATTCGTTTTGAAGCTGTTTACGCCGTTCGGTTTGTTGGCTTTGTGTCTCTGGGCTCCGGACCCCTGCTGGGATGAGAGGGAAGAGGCTTCACACCCAGAGAGAGGACATATATACTTACTATATATATATATATATATATATATATATATATATATATATATATATATATATATATATTCTGAACTGAAAGGACCTGGTTTGACCTCAGACAAATAAAGATGAGAATTGTGATGGTGTGATTTCAGATTCAGGGCCGTTTGGGTCACGATGCTGTTTGGGGGCCGTAACCAACAGACATGATTTAATGACATAAAATAGAAAATGATGCAAGATTGTTTCTACTTGACTCAAACAGGAAAAGTGAGTGATAAGAACAGGGGTGGGCAATTCTTTTTCCTCTGAGGGCAATATTGGAATGGAGTTAAGTGGTGGAGGGCCAGACTGCGTTATTTGGTGTTACACAGTCTTATCATTATAATCACTTTATTTTTGAATATAAGCTATTGAATCGATTATTTCATGTAACCTCTATTAAGACCACAAGCGCAGACACGTGTTACATGGATAAGACAGTTAAAGAATAGAAACTAAAATGTTGAGGGGGGCCAAATTGAAACAGGCCGAGGGCCACATCTGGCCCCTGGGCCACAAATGCCCAGGTCTGGATTAGAACAACTTTCAGCATCAAAGCTTTTGTATGACACAGAAAGGCCCAGGCAACCCGGGGGTCAAGCCTGGAACCTTCTTACTGCCGGCTATTTGTTAAATTACTCAAATTGGAATTGTGCTGAAGTATAATTGGGTCCTAGCTTGGAACTTTTTAATCATCATTATTTTTTGCTTTTTAGAACTCTGTACAGATATAAAATGTCCGCTTTTTAAATTCAAAACTCAAATAGGAAAACTTACATAAATGATTAATAGGAACAGGCCCACATCTGCCAAAGCTAAAGTAAATATCCACAGATGGTGCAATCATTTGGTTGTGATATGAAAAGAATGAACATCTCACACTGACATAGGACACTGTAAATACCAGAAGGATATCTCACATTTGTCTGACCATTATGACCATTATGGAAGCCTCGGGCCCCTTAGGTTTTATGGAGTCTGTTTTTGACCAGAAACATCCATTCACTCTAAGCACTTTACATGATGGAGGCGTTCAGGCACAGTCAGCGTGGTGAAGCTGGAGGTGAGGCTGCTCTCACCTGTCAGCAGGACGCCGCCTCGCAGACGTCACTCTCAACCGTCTGGAGCACCACATGTTCCTCCTGTAAGTGATGTGGCCTTTGAGCAGCACAAGTCTGACTATTCATCTGGCGTCTGGTATACGTGGTGTCTTTAGACCTGGTGCTGCGGTGGCAACATGCAAAGTGTTTCTGCATTTATTCCATTTTGTCCCCCATCTGATAAAAGCTCCTGTGAAGTTAACATATAAAGCTATAACTCACTTACTTTTCAATCCTTGTGGGTTAAATCTTTATAAGTTTGTTCTCCTAAAACAAAAAATACAGATAAAAAGATTAAAATGTACTAATTTGAATAGGCCCTTTTATTTTTGTCTTTAAAATTAGTTTTTAACTTTACAATACGTCCTTAAATCTCATATTAAGTATGAAAAACAGCTTTATTTGAACAATAAAGTGTTGATTTTGTCCAGCAGTGTGGATCACTGGTCAAGCTGCAGGACGTAATATGCAGAGCCAGAGATCAGAACGATGCATGAAACAGTCCAAACAGATTCTTCTGACTGACACTGATTGCTCTCCTGAACACGAGGAGCTTTAACCAGACCTCTAGCTCATCCTGGCGCTCTCCAACTGTCAGTCAGGCGGTCATTCTCGTCCTGGACACTCTGGACGCTGCTCGCCTCACACACTCGCCTCGGCACATCCTCTGCCAAACTTCAGATGGGCACATGAGGCTAATTAGAAACATGATTACCAGAAAGCTGCTCCGGCGTGAAGACAGAGTGTCCAGGCCTCATGTGTGTGAGGCGAGCAGCGTCCAGAGTGTCCAGGCCTCATGTGTGTGAGGCGAGCAGCGTCCAGAGTGTCCAGGCCTCATGTGTGTGAGGCGAGCAGCGTCCAGAGTGTCCAGGCCTCATGTGTGTGAGGCGAGCAGCGTCCAGAGTGTCCAGGCTGCACGTGTGTGAGGCGAGCAGCGTCCAGAGTGTCCAGGCCTCATGTGTGTGAGGCGAGCAGCGTCCAGAGTGTCCAGGCCTCATGTGTGTGAGGCGAGCAGCGTCCAGAGTGTCCAGGCCTCATGTGTGTGAGGCGAGCAGCGTCCAGAGTGTCCAGGCCTCATGTGTGTGAGGCGAGCAGCGTCCAGAGTGTCCAGGCCTCATGTGTGTGAGGCGAGCAGCGTCCAGAGTGTCCAGGCCTCATGTGTGTGAGGCGAGCAGCGTCCAGAGTGTCCAGGCCTCATGTGTGTGAGGCGAGCAGCGTCCAGAGTGTCCAGGCTGCACGTGTGTGAGGCGAGCAGCGTCCAGAGTGTCCAGGCCTCATGTGTGTGAGGCGAGCAGCGTCCAGAGTGTCCAGGCCTCATGTGTGTGAGGCGAGCAGCGTCCAGAGTGTCCAGGCCTCATGTGTGTGAGGCGAGCAGCGTCCAGAGTGTCCAGGCCTCATGTGTGTGAGGCGAGCAGCGTCCAGAGTGTCCAGGCCTCATGTGTGTGAGGCGAGCAGCGTCCAGAGTGTCCAGGCCTCATGTGTGTGAGGCGAGCAGCGTCCAGAGTGTCCAGGCTGCACGTGTGTGAGGCGAGCAGCGTCCAGAGTGTCCAGGCCTCATGTGTGTGAGGCGAGCAGCGTCCAGAGTGTCCAGGCCTCATGTGTGTGAGGCGAGCAGCGTCCAGAGTGTCCAGGCCTCATGTGTGTGAGGCGAGCAGCGTCCAGAGTGTCCAGGCCTCATGTGTGTGAGGCGAGCAGCGTCCAGAGTGTCCAGGCTGCACGTGTGTGAGGCGAGCAGCGTCCAGAGTGTCCAGGCTGCACGTGTGTGAGGCGAGCAGCGTCCAGAGTGTCCAGGCCTCATGTGTGTGAGGCGAGCAGCGTCCAGAGTGTCCAGGCCTCATGTGTGTGAGGCGAGCAGCGTCCAGAGTGTCCAGGCCTCATGTGTGTGAGGCGAGCAGCGTCCAGAGTGTCCAGGCCTCATGTGTGTGAGGCGAGCAGCGTCCAGAGTGTCCAGGCCTCATGTGTGTGAGGCGAGCAGCGTCCAGAGTGTCCAGTGTGTGGAGGTAAAGCCCAGACATGGAGCTCGAGCTGGGCACATGGGGATGTTACAGATTAATACATTGTTATTGTGAAAGTGATTGAACATGTTACGTTAAAGGAGTGGGTGTGTCCCTCATTCGTCCAGGAGTGTTCCATTGTAGAAAAAGATTCAGTTGTATCATCTGGACTCTGGTCCAAGAGTCATTCTCAATCTGTGAACATTTTGTTCATTGAATATTGATTGTTCAAAACTGCAGAATTTCATAATGATATTTTAAGCAGCAGATTGTCATTTACTTGCTTTTATTTCTGAAAAGTGGCCTAAGTACAGAGATGTGGGCGGGGATAGGGGGTGGGAGGATCGCACAGGACGATGCAGAATGACTCAAACATACAGGAATCAATCAAAATAAAACGTTGAACTAATGATGCATACACTGTTGTAACAAGTTCAAAACTCTTTATAGTTAAGTGTGACAAAGGAAAGGAAAGTCTAACTTTGATTCCAGCACAGTTTTTGTTTGAGATATGCAATGAAATCTCTATTTGACATCTTTCCATAAGTGTGTCCCTGCAGAGCTCCCATAGCTGTCAATCTGTGATTTCACCATGACAGATAAACTCCTCCTGAAGTCTCTGTGGTCACTCTCCTTTGCTGTGGGCGGCAAAATGTCTGGAATTTTCAAAGTTGGAAAGATTCCATGGGAATTTATTGGAATGAACAGGAAACGGACAGTGACAGTTCCCATCAGCATGTGTGACAGGGGTTATAAAGCAAGACTGAACCAATTGTTCAAACAAGTAAGAAATGGTTCTGTTAAAAGTCAGTAACTGACATTTAGAAAAATAACCTGCAAGAATATGCTGTTATTTCTTTGGAAACCCTAACCCGAGCTGTCTTACTCGTGTGATATATAGTAAAGTGTAACAGAAGGACCCTCTGCTCTTCACCATCACCTCCTACAAATCACCATTTCCACTTGCCAAGGTCTAAATGCCAAAGTTTATCCATTTAATAACCAAGTACAGTGACATCTGTGTTTGATACTATTATACTGTGTACATAACCTGCCAGAGTTATATCAAAGAAAAGTGTGTTTGCGCTTCTTAATCTGTCCCACAGTGGCGCCTCCTGCTGGGATGAGAGTGCAGAGCGCTGTGCTAATCCTGGCTCATCACCGCACACGCTGATCACATCTTATTGACACACAGCTCAGGATCACACGCTCTCACGTTAAAGCACTTTATCTGAGAACACTTTATCTGAGAACACTTTATCTGAGAACACTTTATCTGAGAACACTTTATCTGAGAACACTTTATCTGAGAACACTTTATCTGAGTACACTTTATCTGAGAACACTTTATCTGAGAACACTTTATCTGAGAACACTTTATCTGAGTACACTTTATCTGAGAACACTTTATCTGAGAACACTTTATCTGAGAACACTTTATCTGAGAACACTTTATCTGAGAACACTTTATCTGAGAACACTTTATCTGAGAACACTTTATCTGAGAACACTTTATCTGAGAACACTTTATCTGAGAACACTTTATCTGAGAACACTTTATCTGAGAACACTTTATCTGAGAACACTTTATCTGAGTACACTTTATCTGAGAACACTTTATCTGAGAACACTTTATCTGAGTACACTTTATCTGAGAACACTTTATCTGAGAACACTTTATCTGAGAACACTTTATCTGAGAACACTTTATCTGAGTACACTTTATCTGAGAACACTTTATCTGAGAACACTTTATCGGAGAACACTTTATCTGAGAACACTTTATCTGAGTACACTTTATCTGAGAACACTTTATCTGAGTACACTTTATCGGAGAACACTTTATCTGAGAACACTTTATCTGAGAACACTTTATCTGAGAACACTTTATCTGAGTACACTTTATCTGAGAACACTTTATCTGAGTACACTTTATCGGAGAACACTTTATCTGAGAACACTTTATCTGAGAACACTTTATCTGAGAACACTTTATCTGAGAACACTTTATCTGAGAACACTTTATCTGAGAACACTTTATCTGAGTACACTTTATCTGAGAACACTTTATCTGAGAACACTTTATCTGAGAACACTTTATCTGAGAACACTTTATCTGAGAACACTTTATCTGAGAACACTTTATCTGAGAACACTTTATCTGAGAACACTTTATCTGAGAACACTTTATCTGAGAACACTTTATCTGAGTACACTTTATCTGAGAACACTTTATCTGAGAACACTTTATCGGAGAACACTTTATCTGAGAACACTTTATCTGAGAACACTTTATCTGAGAACACTTTATCTGAGTACACTTTATCTGAGAACACTTTATCTGAGAACACTTTATCTGAGAACACTTTATCTGAGTACACTTTATCTGAGAACACTTTATCTGAGAACACTTTATCTGAGAACACTTTATCTGAGAACACTTTATCTGAGAACACTTTATCTGAGAACACTTTATCTGAGTACACTTTATCTGAGAACACTTTATCTGAGAACACTTTATCTGAGAACACTTTATCTGAGAACACTTTATCTGAGTACACTTTATCTGAGAACACTTTATCTGAGAACACTTTATCTGAGAACACTTTATCTGAGAACACTTTATCTGAGTACACTTTATCTGAGAACACTTTATCTGAGAACACTTTATCTGAGAACACTTTATCTGAGAACACTTTATCTGAGAACACTTTATCTGAGAACACTTTATCTGAGAACACTTTATCTGAGTACACTTTATCTGAGAACACTTTATCTGAGAACACTTTATCTGAGAACACTTTATCTGAGAACACTTTATCTGAGAACACTTTATCTGAGAACACTTTATCTGAGAACACTTTATCTGAGAACACTTTATCTGAGAACACTTTATCTGAGAACACTTTATCTGAGTACACTTTATCTGAGAACACTTTATCTGAGAACACTTTATCTGAGAACACTTTATCTGAGAACACTTTATCTGAGAACACTTTATCTGAGAACACTTTATCTGAGAACACTTTATCTGAGAACACTTTATCTGAGTACACTTTATCTGAGAACACTTTATCTGAGAACACTTTATCTGAGTACACTTTATCGGAGAACACTTTATCTGAGAACACTTTATCTGAGAACACTTTATCTGAGTACACTTTATCTGAGTACACTTTATCTGAGTACACTTTATCTGAGTACACTTTATCTGAGAACACTTTATCTGAGAACACTTTATCTGAGAACACTTTATCTGAGAACACTTTATCTGAGAACACTTTATCTGAGAACACTTTATCTGAGAACACTTTATCTGAGTACACTTTATCTGAGAACTTTATCGGAGAACACTTTATCTGAGAACACTTTATCTGAGAACACTTTATCTGAGAACACTTTATCTGAGAACACTTTATCTGAGAACACTTTATCTGAGTACACTTTATCTGAGAACACTTTATCTGAGTACACTTTATCTGAGAACACTTTATCTGAGAACACTTTATCTGAGAACACTTTATCTGAGAACACTTTATCTGAGAACACTTTATCTGAGAACACTTTATCTGAGTACACTTTATCTGAGAACTTTATCTGAGAACACTTTATCTGAGTACACTTTATCTGAGAACACTTTATCTGAGAACACTTTATCGGAGAACACTTTATCTGAGAACACTTTATCTGAGAACACTTTATCTGAGAACACTTTATCTGAGAACACTTTATCTGAGAACACTTTATCTGAGAACACTTTATCTGAGTACACTTTATCTGAGAACTTTATCTGAGAACACTTTATCTGAGAACACTTTATCGGAGAACACTTTATCTGAGTACACTTTATCTGAGAACACTTTATCTGAGTACACTTTATCTGAGAACACTTTATCTGAGAACACTTTATCTGAGAACACTTTATCTGAGAACACTTTATCTGAGAACACTTTATCTGAGTACACTTTATCTGAGAACTTTATCTGAGAACACTTTATCTGAGTACACTTTATCGGAGAACACTTTATCTGAGAACACTTTATCTGAGAACACTTTATCTGAGAACACTTTATCTGAGAACACTTTATCTGAGAACACTTTATCTGAGTACACTTTATCGGAGAACACTTTATCTGAGAACACTTTATCTGAGAACACTTTATCTGAGTACACTTTATCTGAGAACACTTCATCTGAGAACACTTTATCTGAGTACACTTTATCTGAGAACACTTTATCTGAGTACACTTTATCGGAGAACACTTTATCTGAGAACACTTTATCTGAGAACACTTTATCTGAGAACACTTTATCTGAGAACACTTTATCTGAGAACACTTTATCTGAGAACACTTTATCTGAGAACACTTTATCTGAGTACACTTTATCTGAGAACACTTTATCTGAGAACACTTTATCTGAGAACACTTTATCTGAGAACACTTTATCTGAGAACACTTTATCTGAGAACACTTTATCTGAGAACACTTTATCTGAGAACACTTTATCTGAGTACACTTTATCTGAGAACACTTTATCTGAGAACACTTTATCTGAGTACACTTTATCTGAGAACACTTTATCTGAGTACACTTTATCGGAGAACACTTTATCTGAGAACACTTTATCTGAGAACACTTTATCTGAGAACACTTTATCTGAGTACACTTTATCTGAGTACACTTTATCTGAGAACACTTTATCTGAGTACACTTTATCTGAGAACACTTTATCTGAGTACACTTTATCGGAGAACACTTTATCTGAGAACACTTTATCTGAGAACACTTTATCTGAGAACACTTTATCTGAGAACACTTTATCTGAGAACACTTTATCTGAGAACACTTTATCTGAGTACACTTTATCTGAGAACACTTTATCTGAGAACACTTTATCTGAGAACACTTTATCTGAGAACACTTTATCTGAGTACACTTTATCTGAGAACACTTTATCTGAGAACACTTTATCTGAGTACACTTTATCTGAGAACACTTTATCTGAGAACACTTTATCTGAGAACACTTTATCTGAGAACACTATCTGAGTACACTTTATCTGAGAACACTTTATCTGAGAACACTTTATCTGAGAACACTTTATCTGAGAACACTTTATCTGAGAACACTTTATCTGAGTACACTTTATCTGAGAACTTTATCGGAGAACACTTTATCTGAGAACACTTTATCTGAGAACACTTTATCTGAGAACACTTTATCTGAGAACACTTTATCTGAGAACACTTTATCTGAGAACACTTTATCTGAGTACACTTTATCTGAGAACACTTTATCTGAGAACACTTTATCTGAGAACACTTTATCTGAGAACACTTTATCTGAGAACACTTTATCTGAGAACACTTTATCTGAGAACACTTTATCTGAGTACACTTTATCTGAGAACTTTATCTGAGAACACTTTATCTGAGTACACTTTATCTGAGAACTTTATCTGAGAACACTTTATCTGAGAACACTTTATCGGAGAACACTTTATCTGAGAACACTTTATCGGAGAACACTTTATCTGAGAACACTTTATCTGAGTACACTTTATCTGAGAACTTTATCTGAGAACACTTTATCTGAGAACACTTTATCTGAGAACACTTTATCTGAGAACACTTTATCTGAGTACACTTTATCTGAGAACACTTTATCTGAGAACACTTTATCTGAGAACACTTTATCTGAGAACACTTTATCTGAGAACACTTTATCTGAGAACACTTTATCTGAGTACACTTTATCTGAGAACACTTTATCTGAGAACACTTTATCTGAGTACACTTTATCTGAGAACACTTTATCTGAGTACACTTTATCTGAGAACACTTTATCTGAGAACACTTTATCTGAGAACACTTTATCTGAGTACACTTTATCGGAGAACACTTTATCTGAGAACACTTTATCTGAGAACTTTATCTGAGAACACTTTATCTGAGAACACTTTATCTGAGAACACTTTATCTGAGTACACTTTATCTGAGAACACTTTATCTGAGAACACTTTATCTGAGAACACTTTATCTGAGAACACTTTATCTGAGAACACTTTATCTGAGTACACTTTATCTGAGAACACTTTATCTGAGAACACTTTATCTGAGTACACTTTATCTGAGAACACTTTATCTGAGAACACTTTATCTGAGAACACTTTATCTGAGAACACTTTATCTGAGTACACTTTATCTGAGAACACTTTATCTGAGAACACTTTATCTGAGTACACTTTATCGGAGAACACTTTATCTGAGAACACTTTATCTGAGAACACTTTATCGGAGAACACTTTATCGGAGAACACTTTATCTGAGTACACTTTATCTGAGAACACTTTATCTGAGAACACTTTATCTGAGAACACTTTATCTGAGAACACTTTATCTGAGAACACTTTATCTGAGAACACTTTATCGGAGAACACTTTATCTGAGTACACTTTATCTGAGAACACTTTATCTGAGAACACTTTATCTGAGAACACTTTATCGGAGAACACTTTATCGGAGAACACTTTATCTGAAAACACTTTATCTGAGAACACTTTATCTGAGTACACTTTATCTGAGAACACTTTATCTGAGAACACTTTATCTGAGAACACTTTATCTGAGTACACTTTATCTGAGAACACTTTATCTGAAAACACTTTATCTGAGAACACTTTATCTGAGTACACTTTATCTGAGAACACTTTATCTGAGAACACTTTATCTGAGAACACTTTATCGGAGAACACTTTATCTGAGTACACTTTATCTGAGTACACTTTATCTGAGAACACTTTATCTGAGAACACTTTATCTGAGAACACTTTATCGGAGAACACTTTATCTGAGTACACTTTATCTGAGTACACTTTATCTGAGAACACTTTATCTGAGAACACTTTATCTGAAAACACTTTATCTGAGAACACTTGTGGATGAATGTCACAGAGGAAGAGTTCCACAGAACAGACACAGTTTCTCCGAATGTTGGAGCAGTCGTTCCAAAAGTCAAGTATGAAGTTGCTGCCTGTAGTTTGCAGAGGAGACCGATCCTTCCAGGACTGATTTGTTGTAAGTGTATTACTCACTGAACATTTTTGCTGTTTTTATTCTGTGTTTTCTGAAGCACTTTGTGACTTCTGTCTGTGAAAGGTGCTGTACAAATAACATTGACTTACTACAGTGTGTGCCCACTAACTGGATGGTGTGCGATTCCGTTCCAGAGCTGACCAGAGCGTGCTGTTGTGTTCCAAACTGAACCAGACACTGGGCCCCCCCATGTGAAGAGGCCCCCCCGTGTAAAGAGGCCCTCCCGTGTAAAGAGGCCCCCCTGTGTGAAGAGGCCCCCCCGTGTGAAGAGCCCCCCCATGTGAAGAGGCCCCCCCATGTGAAGAGGCCCCCCAGTGTAAAGAGGCCCCCCCGTGTAAAGAGGCCCCCTGTGTGAAGAGGCCCCGTGTGAAGAGGCCCCCCCCCGTGTGAAGAGGCCCCTCCGTGTAAAGAGGCCCCCCCGTTTAAAGAGGCCCCCCCGTGTGAAGAGGCCCCCCGTGTGAAGAGGCCCCCCGTGTGAAGAGGCCCCCCCATGTAAAGAGGCCCCCCGTGTGAAGAGGCCCCCCGTGTGAAGAGGCCCCCCCGTGTGAAGAGGCCCCCCCGTGTGAAGAGGCCCCCCCCGTGTGAAGAGGCCCCTCCGTGTAAAGAGGCCCCCCCGTTTAAAGAGGCCCCCCCGTGTGAAGAGGCCCCCCGTGTGAAGAGGCCCCCCCGTGTGAAGAGGCCCCCCCGTGTGAAGAGCCCCCCCGTGTGAAGAGGCCCCCCCATGTGAAGCCGTGTGAAGAGGCCCCCCCATGTGAAGAGGCCCCCCCGTGTGAAGAGGCCCCCCCGTGTGAAGAGGCCCCCTGTGTGAAGAGTCCCCCCGTGTGAAGAGGCCCCCCCGTGTGAAGAGCCCCCCCCGTGTGAAGAGGCCCCCCGTGTGAAGAAGAGTGAGGGGTGCAAAAACGTTCCCAAAAGGCTCGACTGCTTATACTTTACTTATGTGACGAATGGTCCTCTGTCATTTGTGCTGAAGCTGAACCGCTGAAGCTGATTGGTTCTGCAGAAATATCCATCCCTGTCGTATTTCTTTCTTTTCCTCCTCGTGAGCAGCTCATGCCTGTCCCTGCTGGGCTAATCCACCTGTCAATCACGCTCATCTCAGCTCACAGAGATGAAAACAGTGACTAGACCGATATGGAGGCGGGGCTTATCAGTTCTGCAGTTTTGAACAGGAAGTCAATGGACCTGTTTCTATAACTTAGTCGTTTCAGATCAATATTGATGATCTTCTTCTGTTATTGTTCAATACTAAGCACCTTAGAAATCACTTGGACACTTTGTTAAATCTATTGGCGTTTTTTTTTTTTTTTTTATCCCAAAGCAGATTTAAATAGTTTTTCTTTTTGACTTCACATATGTTGTTTTATCATTGTTCATTGTTTTATGCTGCACCTTAAAGACAAAGCAGGTTCCTGTGTTTGTGAATTCTGTTCATTGACAATGAGAATAAACCTTTTCTGATTCTGATTATCTCTCTATATCACAAGTTCAGAATCAGAACCAGAAAGAGGTTTATTGCCATTGTCAGTGAAAGAAATTCCCAAACTATGAACTTGCTTCGATGTTAAGGTGCAACTGGCAACAAAAGTGAATGATTCATCCACGTGGGGACGTTCCACATTTCTGTAAGAGCAGATATATGATGGGAATGTATGGACACAATGCAAACAAAACAACCTAACCAAGAGCCAGGTTCAGGATGCTATGGCTAAGCTAACGGGTGCTCCACCCCCCGTTTCCTTGTCTGCTCCGGCTCTGCTCCAGCTCCGGCTCTGATCCGGCAGCTCTGCAGGAGACAGTTGAAATGTGTGATCGAACTTCCAAGACTAATAAAGTGGAGGACCGAGCTGCAGCCGCCAAAAGAAAATCTCTGACTTGAAAAACAAAGTTTGGGCGGAGCTAATGAGCCAAGTTTGCGTCCTCATGTGGACGACCTGGACACTCATGGTCACAGCCTTCCAGAGGACACAGAAGGCAACGATGTGGTCACATTTATGGAGGCTTAGATCCATGAAGAGATGTAATGAAGTGGTTGGGGCACAGCACACATATGCCAGGCTCCAAGCGCAGCCGGCCACAGTGTTGTGAGTTCGATTCCCGATTCTGACAATTCACTGCATGTCCTCCCTTCTCTCTCATCCCCATTTCTTTCTATCATTAAAGTCAATGGGCCACAAAATCTTAAGAAATCTTTCTGTGTCTTCTGTTTTCAATGATCTTAACGTAAACATTTGAGCCTATATGCTCAGATCGGCTGTTATAGAGGGTAAGCTTTATTACAACATGATTTTAGTTCATATAAACTCTTGATTTGTGACTTGTTCCAAAATCATTATTTGCTGATCTAAATGTGATTCCAAAGAGCAGAGCTGTGCGATGCCAGAAATGTTGGTATCGATACTGCAAGTATTGTGATTTTTACACTGATACCAATGACTTTAAATAAGATTAAAACTTGTATGGGCTAAATATGTGTTAAATTAAGTATTCATTTTAGAATTAATTTCTCAAAGATCTAACACTCTTGTTTTAAAGAATTAAAGGATTTAATGACTAATCTGAAATGTTCTGTCTGAAGTTAGATGTCTTGACTGGTGCAGGACTTAAAGGTTGAATGGACGATTTCTTTGGCCCAAATCTGAGTCTTATTTCCTCGTGGCGTGGACTGTCCATTAGTCCTGCCACGTGTCAATCATAAAACGCACCTACTGCTCACCTGCAGCCCCGTGTGGCTCGTCCCCACGTTTCCGCGTGCCTAAGCGCATGGATCTATGATAATATAGTTCCCTCAGTGTACGGGGCAAAATGAAGACGGAGAAAGAGCTGACTCAGAAGAGACGGAAATCTACAGGAGACGAGAGATGCGTTGTGATCCGTCGCACTAATAAACAAACACACGTGTGATGTATCAGTCCACACGGGGGAGTGGCATGTGCACGGGGGAGTGGCATGAGCACGGGGGAGTGGCATGAGCACGGGGGAGTGGCATGCGCACGGGGGAGTGGCATGCGCACGGGGGCGTGGCATGCGCACGGGGGCGTGGCATGCGCACGGGGGCGTGGCATGCGCACGGGGGAGTGGCATGCGCACGGGGGAGTGGCATGCGCACGGGGGAGTGGCATGTGCACGGGGAGTGGCATGAGCACGGGGGCGTGGCATGTGCACGGAGGAGTGGCATGAGCACGGGGGAGTGGCATGTGCACGGGGGAGTGGCATGAGCACGGGGGAGTGGCATGTGCACGGGGGAGTGGCATGAGCACGGGGGAGTGGCATGAGCATGGGGGCGTGGCATGTGCACGGGGGAGTGGCATGTGCACGGGGGAGTGGCATGTGCACGGGGGAGTGGCATGTGCACGGGGGCGTGGCATGTGCACTTCCACCTGAGTTCTCAAATCACTGAAAAATCGTCCATTGAGCCTTTAAGTCTCTTCTCTTCATCGCTCAGTTCTGAGCCTTGAATACTGTCATGAGGTTATTCATTCCTTTTTAAGTGTATTCACCCTTTTTGTTATGGATTAGCACTTCCAGTTGAGAGGGAATTAAGTATCGAACAAGGGAAAAGATTTGTTTCTAAATTAATCTAATTTATAAACAAGATTGATTTGTGTAAAATGTTCAATGTTCGTGAGCAACAAGTCAACCCTCCCTGTGCGAGCGGCATGAAAACATCTCTGTGTTTGTGGAGAACTGTTGCTCTTGATGTCAGACACTCAAAGTGACCGACCTGCAGTGTGAACGGAGCCATGAACCAAAGCTCAAATCCTGACCAAGATCTGCTCATGACAGTTTGTCCCAGCGGCGCTGAAGGACGGGTCATACAGAGGACACGACAGGGACAATACGTGTTTCACCTTCACCAGGAAATTCAACAGCACATAATGTCCACACGGGAAAACAACCTTTATTGATGCAGGTGCAGGCCATTCATAATCTCAGTCACGTGACAACATAAACGCATGTCATTGGCTGTCAACAACAATCAACGATGCATGGGCGGAGACTAAATGAGACCACATCTCAACACTGAGTCTGTGGTGTCTTCAGTCTGTGGTGTCTTCAGTCTGTGGTGTCTTCAGTCTGTGATGTCTTCAGTCTGTGATGTCTTCAGTCTGTGGTGTCTTCAGTCTGTGGTGTCTTCAGTCTGTGATGTCTTCAGTCCATAGTGTCTTCAGTCTGTGATGTCTTCAGTCTGTGGTGTCTTCAGTCTGTGATGTCTTCAGTCTGTGGTGTCTTAAGTCCATGATGTCTTCAGTCTGTAGTGTCTTCAGTCTGTGATGTCTTCAGTCTGTGGTGTCTTCAGTCTGTGATGTCTTCAGTCTGTGGTGTCTTCAGTCTGTGATGTCTTCAGTCTGTGGTGTCTTCAGTCCATGATGTCTTCAGTCCGTGATGTCTTCAGTCTGTGGTGTCTTCAGTCTGTGATGTCTTCAGTCCATAGTGTCTTCAGTCTGTGATGTCTTCAGTCTGTGATGTCTTCAGTCTGTGATGTCTTCAGTCTGTAGTGTCTTCAGTCTGTGATGTCTTCAGTCTGTGATGTCTTCAGTCCGTGATGTCTTCAGTCTGTGATGTCTTCAGTCTGTGATGTCTTCAGTCTGTGGTGTCTTCAGTCTGTGATGTCTTCAGTCCATAGTGTCTTCAGTCTGTGATGTCTTCAGTCTGTGATGTCTTCAGTCTGTGATGTCTTCAGTCTGTGGTGTCTTCAGTCTGTGATGTCTTCAGTCTGTAGTGTCTTCAGTCTGTGATGTCTTCAGTCTGTGGTGTCTTCAGTCCATGATGTCTTCAGTCCATGATGTCTTCAGTCTGTAGTGTCTTCAGTCTGTGATGTCTTCAGTCTGTGGTGTCTTCAGTCTGTGATGTCTTCAGTCTGTGATGTCTTCAGTCTGTGATGTCTTCAGTCTGTAGTGTCTTCAGTCTGTGATGACTTCAGTTTGTAGTGTCTTCAGTCTGTGATGTCTTCAGTCCATGATGTCTTCAGTCTGTAGTGTCTTCAGTCTGTGATGTCTTCAGTCTGTGATTTCTTCAGTCTGTGGTGTCTTCAGTCTGTAGTGTCTTCAGTCTGTAGTGTCTTCAGTCTGTGATGTCTTCAGTCTGTGGTGTCTTCAGTCTGTGATGTCTTCAGTCTGTGGTGTCTTCAGTCTGTGATGTCTTCAGTCCATAGTGTCTTCAGTCTGTGGTGTCTTCAGTCTGTGGTGTCTTCAGTCTGTGATGTCTTCAGTCTGTGGTGTCTTCAGTCTGTAGTGTCTTCAGTCTGTGATGTCTTCAGTCTGTAGTGTCTTCAGTCTGTGATGTCTTCAGTCTGTGATGTCTTCAGTCTGTGATGTCTTCAGTCTGTGGTGTCTTCAGGCTGTGATGTCTTCAGTCTGTGATGTCTTCAGTCTGTGGTGTCTTCAGTCTGTGGTGTCTTCAGTCTGTGGTGTCTTCAGTCTGTGATGTCTTCAGTCTGTTATGTCTTCAGTCCATAGTGTCTTCAGTCTGTGATGACTTCAGTCTGTGATGTCTTCAGTCTGTAGTGTCTTCAGTCTGTGATGTCTTCAGTCTGTGGTGTCTTCACTCTGTGATGTCTTCAGTCTGTGGTGTCTTCAGTCTGTGGTGTCTTCAATCTGTAGTGTCTTCAGTCTGTAGTGTCTTCAGTCTGTAGTGTCTTCAGTCTGTGATGTCTTCAGTCTGTAGTGTCTTCAGTCTGTAGTGTCTTCAGTCTGTAGTGTCTTCAGTCTGTAGTGTCTTCAGTCTGTGATGTCTTCAGTCTGTGATGTCTTCAGTCTGTGGTGTCTTCAGTCTGTGATGTCTTCAGTCTGTGGTGTCTTCAGTCTGTGATGTCTTCAGTCTGTAGTGTCTTCAGTCTGTGATGTCTTCAGTCTGTGGTGTCTTCAGTCTGTGATGTCTTCAGTCTGTGGTGTCTTCAGTCTGTGATGTCTTCAGTCTGTGATGTCTTCAGTCTGTGATGTCTTCAGTCTGTGGTGTCTTCAGTCTGTGGTGTCTTCAATCTGTAGTGTCTTCAGTCTGTAGTGTCTTCAGTCTGTGATGTCTTCAGTCTGTGATGTCTTCAGTCTGTGATGTCTTCAATCTGTGATGTCTTCAGTCTGTGATGTCTTCAGTCTGTGGTGTCTTCAGTCTGTGATGTCTTCAGTCTGTGATGTCTTCAGTCTGCAGTGTCTTCAGTCTGTAGTGTCTTAAGTCTGTGGTGTCTTCAGTCTGTGGTGTCTTCAGTCTGTGATGTCTTCAGTCTGCAGTGTCTTCAGTCAGTAGTGTCTTAAGTCTGTAGTGTCTTCAGTCTGTGGTGTCTTGAGTCTGTGATGTCTTGAGTCTGTAGTGTCTTCAGTCTGTGATGTCTTGAGTCTGTGATGTCTTCAGTCTGTGATGTCTTCAGTCTGTAGTGTCTTCAGTCTGTAGTGTCTTCAGTCTGCGGTGTCTTCAGTCTGTGATGTCTTCAGTCTGTGGTGTCTTCAGTCCATAGTGTCTTAAGTCTGTAGTGTCTTCAGTCTGTGATGACTTCAGTCCATAGTGTCTTCAGTCTGTAGTGTCTTCAGTCTGTGATGACTTCAGTCTGTGGTGTCTTCAGTCTGCGGAGTCTTAAGTCTGTGGTGTCTTCAGTCTGTAGTGTCTTCTGTCTGCGGTGTCTTCAGTCTGTGGTGTCTTCAGTCTGTGGTGTCTTCAGTCTGTGATGTCTTCGGTCTGAGGTGTCTTGAGTCTGTGATGTCTTCAGTCTGTGATGTCTTAAGTCTGTAGTGTCTTCAGTCTGTGGTGTCTTCAGTCTGTGATGTCTTCAGTCTGTAGTGTCTTCAGTCCGTGATGTCTTCAGTCTGTAGTGTCTTCAGTCCGTGATGTCTTCAGTCTGTAGTGTCTTCAGTCTGTGATGACTTCAGTCTGTAGTGTCTTCAGTCTGTGATGTCTTCAGTCTGTGATGTCTTCAGTCTGTAGTGTCTTGAGTCTGTGATGTCTTCAGTCTGTGATGTGTTCAGTCTGTAGTGTCTTCAGTCTGTGGTGTCTTCAGTCTGTGATGTCTTCAGTCTGTGGTGTCTTCAGTCTGTGATGTCTTCAGTCTGTGGTGTCTTCAGTCTGTGATGTCTTCAGTCTGTGATGTCTTCAGTCTGTAGTGTATTCAGTCTGTGATGTCTTCAGTCTGTGATGTCTTCAGTCTGTGGTGTCTTCAGTCTGTGATGTCTTCAGTCTGTGATGTCTTCAGTCTGTAGTGTCTTCAGTCTGTAGTGTCTTCAGTCTGTGATGTCTTCAGTCTGTGGTGTCTTCAGTCTGTGATGTCTTCAGTCTGCGGTGTCTTCAGTCTGCAGTGTCTTCAGTCTGTAGTGTCTTAAGTCTGTGGTGTCTTCAGTCTGTGGTGTCTTCAGTCTGTGGTGTCTTCAGTCTGTGGTGTCTTCAGTCTGTGGTGTCTTCAGTCTGTGATGTCTTCAGTCTGTGATGTCTTCAGTCTGTGGTGTCTTCAGTCTGTAGTGTCTTCAGTCTGTGATGTCTTCGGTCTGTGATGTCTTCAGTCCATAGTGTCTTCAGTCTGTGGTGTCTTCAGTCTGTGATTTCTTCAGTCTGTGATGTCTTCAGTCTGTGGTGTCTTCAGTCTGTGATGTCTTCAGTCTGTGATGTCTTCAGTCTGTGGTGTCTTCAGTCTGTGATGTCTTCAGTCTGTGATGTCTTCAGTCTGTGGTGTCTTCAGTCTGTGATGTCTTCAGTCTGTGGTGTCTTCAGTCTGTGATGTCTTCAGTCTGTAGTGTCTTCAGTCTGTGATGTCTTCAGTCTGTGGTGTCTTCAGTCTGTGATGTCTTCAGTCTGTAGTGTCTTCAGTCTGTGATGTCTTCAGTCTGTGATGTCTTGAGTCTGTGATGTCTTCAGTCTGTGATGTCTTCAGTCTGTGATGTCTTCAGTCTGTGGTGTCTTCAGTCTGTGATGTCTTCAGTCTGTGATGTCTTCAGTCTGTAGTGTCTTCAGTCTGTGATGTCTTCAGTCTGTGGTGTCTTCAGTCTGTGATGTCTTCAGTCTGCGGTATCTTCAGTCTGCAGTGTCTTCAGTCTGCGGTGTCTTCAGTCTGTAGTGTCTTCAGTCTGTGATGACTTCAGTCTGTAGTGTCTTCAGTCTGTGATGTCTTCAGTCTGTGATGTCTTCAGTCTGTAGTGTCTTGAGTCTGTGATGTCTTCAGTCTGTGATGTGTTCAGTCTGTAGTGTCTTCAGTCTGTGGTGTCTTCAGTCTGTGATGTCTTCAGTCTGTAGTGTCTTCAGTCTGTGGTGTCTTCAGTCTGTGATGTCTTCAGTCTGTGGTGTCTTCAGTCTGTGATGTCTTCAGTCTGTGATGTCTTCAGTCTGTAGTGTATTCAGTCTGTGATGTCTTCAGTCTGTGATGTCTTCAGTCTGTGGTGTCTTCAGTCTGTGATGTCTTCAGTCTGTGATGTCTTCAGTCTGTAGTGTCTTCAGTCTGTAGTGTCTTCAGTCTGTGATGTCTTCAGTCTGTGGTGTCTTCAGTCTGTGATGTCTTCAGTCTGCGGTGTCTTCAGTCTGCAGTGTCTTCAGTCTGTAGTGTCTTAAGTCTGTGGTGTCTTCAGTCTGTGGTGTCTTCAGTCTGTGGTGTCTTCAGTCTGTGGTGTCTTCAGTCTGTGGTGTCTTCAGTCTGTGATGTCTTCAGTCTGTGATGTCTTCAGTCTGTGGTGTCTTCAGTCTGTAGTGTCTTCAGTCTGTGATGTCTTCGGTCTGTGATGTCTTCAGTCCATAGTGTCTTCAGTCTGTGGTGTCTTCAGTCTGTGATTTCTTCAGTCTGTAGTGTCTTCAGTCTGTGGTGTCTTCAGTCTGTGATGTCTTCAGTCTGTGATGTCTTCAGTCTGTGGTGTCTTCAGTCTGTGATGTCTTCAGTCTGTGATGTCTTCAGTCTGTGGTGTCTTCAGTCTGTGATGTCTTCAGTCTGTGGTGTCTTCAGTCTGTGATGTCTTCAGTCTGTAGTGTCTTCAGTCTGTGATGTCTTCAGTCTGTGGTGTCTTCAGTCTGTGATGTCTTCAGTCTGTAGTGTCTTCAGTCTGTGATGTCTTCAGTCTGTGATGTCTTGAGTCTGTGATGTCTTCAGTCTGTGATGTCTTCAGTCTGTGATGTCTTCAGTCTGTGGTGTCTTCAGTCTGTGATGTCTTCAGTCTGTGATGTCTTCAGTCTGTAGTGTCTTCAGTCTGTGATGTCTTCAGTCTGTGGTGTCTTCAGTCTGTGATGTCTTCAGTCTGCGGTATCTTCAGTCTGCAGTGTCTTCAGTCTGCGGTGTCTTCAGTCTGTAGTGTCTTAAGTCTGTGGTGTCTTCAGTCTGCGGTGTCTTCAGTCTGCGATGTCTTCAGTCTGCGATGTCTTCAGTCTGCGATGTCTTCAGTCTGTGGTGTCTTCAGTCTGTAGTGTCTTCAGTCTGTGGTGTCTTCAGTCTGTGATGTCTTCAGTCTGTGATGTCTTCAGTCTGTGGTGTCTTCAGTCTGTAGTGTCTTCAGTCTGTGATGTCTTCAGTCTGTGGTGTCTTCAGTCTGTGGTGTCTTCAGTCCGTGATGTCTTCAGTCTGTGATGTCTTCAGTCTGTGGTGTCTTCAGTCTGTGGTGTCTTCAGTCTGTAGTGTCTTCAGTCTGTGATGTCTTAAGTCTGTGGTGTCTTCAGTCTGTGATGTCTTCAGTCTGTGATGTCTTCAGTCTGTGGTGTCTTCAGTCTGTGGTGTCTTCAGTCTGTGGTGTCTTCAGTCTGTGATGTCTTCAGTCTCTGATGTCTTCAGTCCATAGTGTCTTCAGTCTGTGATGACTTCAGTCTGTGATGTCTTCAGTCTGTGATGTCTTCAGTCTGTAGTGTCTTCAGTCTGTAGTGTCTTCAGTCTGTGATGTCTTATGTCTGTGGTGTCTTCAGTCCGTGGTGTCTTCAGTCTGTGATGTCTTCAGTCTGTGATGTCTTCAGTCCATAGTGTCTTCAGTCTGTGGTGTCTTCAGTCTGTGATGTCTTCAGTCTGTAGTGTCTTCAGTCTGTAGTGTCTTCAGTCTGTGATGTCTTCAGTCTGTGGTGTCTTCAGTCTGTGGTGTCTTCAGTCTGTGATGTCTTCAGTCTGTGGTGTCTTCAGTCTGTGATGTCTTCAGTCTGTGCTGTCTTCAGTCTGTGGTGTCTTCAGTCTGTGATGTCTTCAGTCTGTGATGTCTTCAGTCTGTGGTGTCTTCAGTCTGTGATGTCTTCAGTCTGTGGTGTCTTCAGTCTGTGATGTCTTCAGTCTGTAGTGTCTTCAGTCTGTGATGTCTTCAGTCTGTGGTGTCTTCAGTCCATGATGTCTTCAGTCCATGATGTCTTCAGTCTGTAGTGTCTTCAGTCTGTGATGTCTTCAGTCTGTGATGTCTTCAGTCTGTGATGTCTTCAGTCTGTGGTGTCTTCAGTCTGTGATGTCTTCAGTCTGTGATGTCTTCAGTCTGTGATGTCTTCAGTCTGTAGTGTCTTCAGTCTGTGATGACTTCAGTTTGTAGTGTCTTCAGTCTGTGATGTCTTCAGTCCATGATGTCTTCAGTCTGTAGTGTCTTCAGTCTGTGATGTCTTCAGTCTGTGGTGTCTTCACTCTGTGATGTCTTCAGTCTGTGATGTCTTCAGTCTGTGATATCTTCAGTCTGTGATGTCTTCAGTCTGTGGTGTCTTCAGTCTGTGGTGTCTTCAATCTGTAGTGTCTTCAGTCTGTAGTGTCTTCAGTCTGTAGTGTCTTCACTCTGTGATGTCTTCAGTCTGTAGTGTCTTCAGTCTGTAGTGTCTTCAGTCTGTAGTGTCTTCAGTCTGTGATGTCTTCAGTCTGTGATGTCTTCAGTCTGTGGTGTCTTCAGTCTGTGATGTCTTCAGTCTGTGGTGTCTTCAGTCTGTGATGTCTTCAGTCTGTAGTGTCTTCAGTCTGTGATGTCTTCAGTCTGTGGTGTCTTCAGTCTGTGATGTCTTCAGTCTGTAGTGTCTTCAGTCTGTGATGTCTTCAGTCTGTGGTGTCTTCACTCTGTGATGTCTTCAGTCTGTGATGTCTTCAGTCTGTGATGTCTTCAGTCTGCAGTGTCTTCAGTCAGTAGTGTCTTAAGTCTGTAGTGTCTTCAGTCTGTGGTGTCTTGAGTCTGTGATGTCTTGAGTCTGTAGTGTCTTCAGTCTGTGATGTCTTGAGTCTGTGATGTCTTCAGTCTGTGATGTCTTAAGTCTGTGGTGTCTTCAGTCTGTGGTGTCTTGAGTCTGTGATGTCTTGAGTCTGTGATGTCTTGAGTCTGTGATGTCTTCAGTCTGTAGTGTCTTCAGTCTGTAGTGTCTTCAGTCTGCGGTGTCTTCAGTCTGTGGTGTCTTCAGTCTGTGATGTCTTCAGTCTGTGGTGTCTTGAGTCTGTGATGTCTTCAGTCTGTGGTGTCTTCAGTCTGTGGTGTCTTCAATCTGTAGTGTCTTCAGTCTGTGATGACTTCAGTTTGTAGTGTCTTCAGTCTGTGATGTCTTCAGTCCATGATGTCTTCAGTCTGTAGTGTCTTCAGTCTGTAGTGTCTTCAGTCTGTAGTGTCTTCAGTCTGTGATGTCTTCAGTCTGTGGTGTCTTCAGTCTGTGATGTCTTCAGTCTGTGGTGTCTTCAGTCTGTGATGTCTTCAGTCCATAGTGTCTTCAGTCTGTGGTGTCTTCAGTCTGTGGTGTCTTCAGTCTGTGATGTCTTCAGTCTGTGGTGTCTTCAGTCTGTAGTGTCTTCAGTCTGTGATGTCTTCAGTCTGTAGTGTCTTCAGTCTGTGATGTCTTCAGTCTGTGATGTCTTCAGTCTGTGATGTCTTCAGTCTGTGGTGTCTTCAGTCTGTGATGTCTTCAGTCTGTGATGTCTTCAGTCTGTGATGACTTCAGTCTGTGATGTCTTCAGTCTGTGATGTCTTCAGTCTGTAGTGTCTTCAGTCTGTAGTGTCTTCAGTCTGTGATGTCTTCAGTCTGTGGTGTCTTCAGTCCGTGGTGTCTTCAGTCTGTGATGTCTTCAGTCTGTGATGTCTTCAGTCCATAGTGTCTTCAGTCTGTGGTGTCTTCAGTCTGTGATGTCTTCAGTCTGTAGTGTCTTCAGTCTGTGATGTCTTCAGTCTGTGGTGTCTTCAGTCCGTGGTGTCTTCAGTCTGTGGTGTCTTCAGTCTGTGATGTCTTCAGTCTGTGGTGTCTTCAGTCTGTGATGTCTTCAGTCTGTGGTGTCTTCAGTCTGTGGTGTCTTCAGTCTGTGATGTCTTCAGTCTGTGATGTCTTCAGTCTGTGGTGTCTTCAGTCTGTGATGTCTTCAGTCTGTGGTGTCTTCAGTCTGTGATGTCTTCAGTCTGTAGTGTCTTCAGTCTGTGATGTCTTCAGTCTGTGGTGTCTTCAGTCCATGATGTCTTCAGTCCATGATGTCTTCAGTCTGTAGTGTCTTCAGTCTGTGATGTCTTCAGTCTGTGATGTCTTCAGTCTGTGATGTCTTCAGTCTGTGGTGTCTTCAGTCTGTGATGTCTTCAGTCTGTGATGTCTTCAGTCTGTGATGTCTTCAGTCTGTAGTGTCTTCAGTCTGTGATGACTTCAGTTTGTAGTGTCTTCAGTCTGTGATGTCTTCAGTCCATGATGTCTTCAGTCTGTAGTGTCTTCAGTCTGTGATGTCTTCAGTCTGTGATGTCTTCAGTCTGTGATGACTTCAGTCTGTGATGTCTTCAGTCTGTGATGTCTTCAGTCTGTAGTGTCTTCAGTCTGTAGTGTCTTCAGTCTGTGATGTCTTCAGTCTGTGGTGTCTTCAGTCCGTGGTGTCTTCAGTCTGTGATGTCTTCAGTCTGTGATGTCTTCAGTCCATAGTGTCTTCAGTCTGTGGTGTCTTCAGTCTGTGATGTCTTCAGTCTGTAGTGTCTTCAGTCTGTAGTGTCTTCAGTCTGTGATGTCTTCAGTCTGTGGTGTCTTCAGTCCGTGGTGTCTTCAGTCTGTGGTGTCTTCAGTCTGTGATGTCTTCAGTCTGTGGTGTCTTCAGTCTGTGATGTCTTCAGTCTGTGGTGTCTTCAGTCTGTGGTGTCTTCAGTCTGTGATGTCTTCAGTCTGTGATGTCTTCAGTCTGTGGTGTCTTCAGTCTGTGATGTCTTCAGTCTGTGGTGTCTTCAGTCTGTGATGTCTTCAGTCTGTAGTGTCTTCAGTCTGTGATGTCTTCAGTCTGTGGTGTCTTCAGTCCATGATGTCTTCAGTCCATGATGTCTTCAGTCTGTAGTGTCTTCAGTCTGTGATGTCTTCAGTCTGTGATGTCTTCAGTCTGTGATGTCTTCAGTCTGTGGTGTCTTCAGTCTGTGATGTCTTCAGTCTGTGATGTCTTCAGTCTGTGATGTCTTCAGTCTGTAGTGTCTTCAGTCTGTGATGACTTCAGTTTGTAGTGTCTTCAGTCTGTGATGTCTTCAGTCCATGATGTCTTCAGTCTGTAGTGTCTTCAGTCTGTGATGTCTTCAGTCTGTGGTGTCTTCACTCTGTGATGTCTTCAGTCTGTGATGTCTTCAGTCTGTGATATCTTCAGTCTGTGATGTCTTCAGTCTGTGGTGTCTTCAGTCTGTGGTGTCTTCAATCTGTAGTGTCTTCAGTCTGTAGTGTCTTCAGTCTGTAGTGTCTTCACTCTGAGATGTCTTCAGTCTGTAGTGTCTTCAGTCTGTAGTGTCTTCAGTCTGTAGTGTCTTCAGTCTGTGATGTCTTCAGTCTGTGATGTCTTCAGTCTGTGGTGTCTTCAGTCTGTGATGTCTTCAGTCTGTGGTGTCTTCAGTCTGTGATGTCTTCAGTCTGTAGTGTCTTCAGTCTGTGATGTCTTCAGTCTGTGGTGTCTTCAGTCTGTGATGTTTTCAGTCTGTAGTGTCTTCAGTCTGTGATGTCTTCAGTCTGTGGTGTCTTCACTCTGTGATGTCTTCAGTCTGTGATGTCTTCAGTCTGTGATGTCTTCAGTCTGTGATGTCTTCAGTCTGTGGTGTCTTCAGTCTGTGGTGTCTTCAATCTGTAGTGTCTTCAGTCTGTAGTGTCTTCAGTCTGTGATGTCTTCAGTCTGTGATGTCTTCAGTCTGTGATGTCTTCAATCTGTGATGTCTTCAGTCTGTGATGTCTTCAGTCTGTGGTGTCTTCAGTTTGTGATGTCTTCAGTCTGTGATGTCTTCAGTCTGCAGTGTCTTCAGTCTGTAGTGTCTTAAGTCTGTGGTGTCTTCAGTCTGTGGTGTCTTCAGTCTGTGATGTCTTCAGTCTGCAGTGTCTTCAGTCAGTAGTGTCTTAAGTCTGTAGTGTCTTCAGTCTGTGGTGTCTTGAGTCTGTGATGTCTTGAGTCTGTAGTGTCTTCAGTCTGTGATGTCTTGAGTCTGTGATGTCTTCAGTCTGTGATGTCTTCAGTCTGTGGTGTCTTCAGTCTGTGGTGTCTTGAGTCTGTGATGTCTTGAGTCTGTGATGTCTTGAGTCTGTGATGTCTTCAGTCTGTAGTGTCTTCAGTCTGTAGTGTCTTCAGTCTGCGGTGTCTTCAGTCTGTGGTGTCTTCAGTCTGTGATGTCTTCAGTCTGTGGTGTCTTGAGTCTGTGATGTCTTCAGTCTGTGGTGTCTTCAGTCTGTGGTGTCTTCAATCTGTAGTGTCTTCAGTCTGTGATGACTTCAGTTTGTAGTGTCTTCAGTCTGTGATGTCTTCAGTCCATGATGTCTTCAGTCTGTAGTGTCTTCAGTCTGTGATGTCTTCAGTCTGTGATTTCTTCAGTCTGTGGTGTCTTCAGTCTGTAGTGTCTTCAGTCTGTAGTGTCTTCAGTCTGTGATGTCTTCAGTCTGTGGTGTCTTCAGTCTGTGATGTCTTCAGTCTGTGGTGTCTTCAGTCTGTGATGTCTTCAGTCCATAGTGTCTTCAGTCTGTGGTGTCTTCAGTCTGTGTTGTCTTCAGTCTGTGATGTCTTCAGTCTGTGGTGTCTTCAGTCTGTAGTGTCTTCAGTCTGTGATGTCTTCAGTCCGTAGTGTCTTCAGTCTGTGATGTCTTCAGTCCGTGATGTCTTCAGTCTGTGATGTCTTCAGTCTGTGGTGTCTTCAGTCTGTGATGTCTTCAGTCTGTGATGTCTTCAGTCTGTGGTGTCTTCAGTCTGTGGTGTCTTCAGTCTGTGGTGTCTTCAGTCTGTGATGTCTTCAGTCTGTTATGTCTTCAGTCCATAGTGTCTTCAGTCTGTGATGACTTCAGTCTGTGATGTCTTCAGTCTGTGATGTCTTCAGTCTGTAGTGTCTTCAGTCTGTGATGTCTTCAGTCTGTGGTGTCTTCACTCTGTGATGTCTTCAGTCTGTGATGTCTTCAGTCTGTGATATCTTCAGTCTGTGATGTCTTCAGTCTGTGATGTCTTCAGTCTGTGATATCTTCAGTCTGTGATGTCTTCAGTCTGTAGTGTCTTCAGTCTGTAGTGTCTTCAGTCTGTGATGTCTTCAGTCTGTGATGTCTTCAGTCTGTGGTCTCTTCAGTCTGTGATGTCTTCAGTCTGTGGTGTCTTCAGTCTGTGATGTCTTCAGTCTGTAGTGTCTTCAGTCTGTGATGTCTTCAGTCTGTGGTGTCTTCAGTCTGTGATGTCTTCAGTCTGTAGTGTCTTCAGTCTGTGATGTCTTCAGTCTGTGGTGTCTTCACTCTGTGATGTCTTCAGTCTGTGATGTCTTCAGTCTGTGATGTCTTCAGTCTGTGATGTCTTCAGTCTGTGGTGTCTTCAGTCTGTGGTGTCTTCAATCTGTAGTGTCTTCAGTCTGTAGTGTCTTCAGTCTGTGATGTCTTCAGTCTGTGATGTCTTCAGTCTGTGATGTCTTCAATCTGTGATGTCTTCAGTCTGTGATGTCTTCAGTCTGTGGTGTCTTCAGTTTGTGATGTCTTCAGTCTGTGATGTCTTCAGTCTGCAGTGTCTTCAGTCTGTAGTGTCTTAAGTCTGTGGTGTCTTCAGTCTGTGGTGTCTTCAGTCTGTGATGTCTTCAGTCTGCAGTGTCTTCAGTCAGTAGTGTCTTAAGTCTGTAGTGTCTTCAGTCTGTGGTGTCTTGAGTCTGTGATGTCTTCAGTCTGTGATGTCTTCAGTCTGTGGTGTCTTCAGTCTGTGGTGTCTTGAGTCTGTGATGTCTTGAGTCTGTGATGTCTTGAGTCTGTGATGTCTTCAGTCTGTAGTGTCTTCAGTCTGTAGTGTCTTCAGTCTGCGGTGTCTTCAGTCTGTGGTGTCTTCAGTCTGTGATGTCTTCAGTCTGTGATGACTTCAGTCCATAGTGTCTTCAGTCTGTAGTGTCTTCAGTCTGTGATGACTTCAGTCTGTGGTGTCTTCAGTCTGCGGAGTCTTAAGTCTGTGGTGTCTTCAGTCTGTAGTGTCTTCTGTCTGCGGTGTCTTCAGTCTGTGGTGTCTTCAGTCTGTGGTGTCTTCAGTCTGTGATGTCTTCAGTCTGAGGTGTCTTGGGTCTGTGATGTCTTCAGTCTGTGATGTCTTAAGTCTGTAGTGTCTTCAGTCTGTGGTGTCTTCAGTCTGTGATGTCTTCAGTCTGTATTGTCTTCAGTCCGTGATGTCTTCAGTCTGTAGTGTCTTCAGTCCGTGATGTCTTCAGTCTGTAGTGTCTTCAGTTGGTGATGACTTCAGTCTGTAGTGTCTTCAGTCTGTGATGTCTTCAGTCTGTGATGTCTTCAGTCTGTAGTGTCTTCAGTCCGTGGTGTCTTCAGTCTGTGATGTCTTCAGTCTGTAGTGTCTTCAGTCTGTGATGTCTTCAGTCTGTGATGTCTTCAGTCTGTAGTGTCTTCAGTCTGCGATGTCTTCAGTCAGTGGTGTCTTCAATCTGTGGTGTCTTCAGTCTGTGATGTCTTCAGTCTGTGGTGTCTTCAGTCCGTAGTGTCTTCAGTCTGTGATGTCTTCAGTCTGTGATGTCTTCAGTCTGTAGTGTCTTGAGTCTGTGATGTCTTCAGTCTGTGATGTCTTCAGTCCGTGGTGTCTTCAGTCTGTGATGTCTTCAGTCTGTAGTGTCTTCAGTCTGTGGTGTCTTCAGTCTGTGATGTCTTCAGTCTGTAGTGTCTTCAGTCTGTGGTGTCTTCAGTCTGTGATGTCTTCAGTCTGTAGTGTCTTCAGTCTGTGATGTCTTCAGTCTGTGATTTCTTCAGTCTGTGGTGTCTTCAGTCTCTAGTGTCTTCAGTCTGTAGTGTCTTCAGTCTGTAGTGTCTTCAGTCTGTGATGTCTTCAGTCTGTAGTGTCTTCAGTCTGTGATGTCTTCAGTCTGTGATGTCTTCAGTCTGTGGTGTCTTCAGTCTGTGATGTCTTCAGTCTGTGATGTCTTCAGTCTGTAGTGTCTTCAGTCTGTAGTGTCTTCAGTCTGTGATGTCTTCAGTCTGTGGTGTCTTCAGTCTGTGATGTCTTCAGTCTGCGGTGTCTTCAGTCTGCAGTGTCTTCAGTCTGTAGTGTCTTAAGTCTGTGGTGTCTTCAGTCTGTGGTGTCTTCAGTCTGTGATGTCTTCAGTCTGTAGTGTCTTCAGTCTGTAGTGTCTTCAGTCTGTGATGTCTTCAGTCTGTGATGTCTTCAGTCTGTGATGTCTTCAGTCTGTGATGTCTTCAGTCTGTGGTGTCTTCAGTCTGTGGTGTCTTCAGTCTGTGATGTCTTCAGTCTGTGATGTCTTCAGTCTGTGGTGTCTTCAGTCTGTGATGTCTTCAGTCTGTGATGTCTTCAGTCTGTGGTGTCTTCAGTCTGTGATGTCTTCAGTCAGTGGTGTCTTCAGTCTGTGATGTCTTCAGTCTGTAGTGTCTTCAGTCTGTGATGTCTTCAGTCTGTGGTGTCTTCAGTCTGTGATGTCTTCAGTCTGTAGTGTCTTCAGTCTGTGATGTCTTCAGTCTGTGATGTCTTGAGTCTGTGATGTCTTCAGTCTGTGATGTCTTCAGTCTGTGATGTCTTCAGTCTGTGGTGTCTTCAGTCTGTGATGTCTTCAGTCTGTGATGTCTTCAGTCTGTAGTGTCTTCAGTCTGTGATGTCTTCAGTCTGTGGTGTCTTCAGTCTGTGATGTCTTCAGTCTGCGGTATCTTCAGTCTGCAGTGTCTTCAGTCTGTAGTGTCTTAAGTCTGTGGTGTCTTCAGTCTGCGATGTCTTCAGTCTGCGATGTCTTCAGTCTGCGATGTCTTCAGTCTGCGATGTCTTCAGTCTGCGATGTCTTCAGTCTGTGGTGTCTTCAGTCTGTAGTGTCTTCAGTCTGTGGTGTCTTCAGTCTGTGATGTCTTCAGTCTGTGATGTCTTCAGTCTGTGGTGTCTTCAGTCTGTAGTGTCTTCAGTCTGTGATGTCTTCAGTCTGTGGTGTCTTCAGTCTGTGGTGTCTTCAGTCCGTGATGTCTTCAGTCTGTGATGTCTTCAGTCTGTGATGTCTTCAGTCTGTGGTGTCTTCAGTCCGTGGTGTCTTCAGTCTGTAGTGTCTTCAGTCTGTGATGTCTTAAGTCTGTGGTGTCTTCAGTCTGTGATGTCTTCAGTCTGTGATGTCTTCAGTCTGTGGTGTCTTCAGTCTGTGGTGTCTTCAGTCTGTGGTGTCTTCAGTCTGTGATGTCTTCAGTCTCTGATGTCTTCAGTCCATAGTGTCTTCAGTCTGTGATGACTTCAGTCTGTAGTGTCTTCAGTCTGTAGTGTCTTCAGTCTGTGATGTCTTATGTCTGTGGTGTCTTCAGTCCGTGGTGTCTTCAGTCTGTGATGTCTTCAGTCTGTGATGTCTTCAGTCCATAGTGTCTTCAGTCTGTGGTGTCTTCAGTCTGTGATGTCTTCAGTCTGTAGTGTCTTCAGTCTGTAGTGTCTTCAGTCTGTGATGTCTTCAGTCTGTGGTGTCTTCAGTCCGTGGTGTCTTCAGTCTCTGGTGTCTTCAGTCTGTGATGTCTTCAGTCTGTGGTGTCTTCAGTCTGTGATGTCTTCAGTCTGTGGTGTCTTCAGTCTGTGGTGTCTTCAGTCTGTGATGTCTTCAGTCTGTGATGTCTTCAGTCTGTGGTGTCTTCAGTCTGTGATGTCTTCAGTCTGTGGTGTCTTCAGTCTGTGATGTCTTCAGTCTGTAGTGTCTTCAGTCTGTGATGTCTTCAGTCTGTGGTGTCTTCAGTCTGTGATGTCTTCAGTCTGTGATGTCTTCAGTCCATAGTGTCTTCAGTCTGTGATGACTTCAGTCTGTGATGTCTTCAGTCCATAGTGTCTTCAGTCTGTGATGACTTCAGTCTGTGATGTCTTCAGTCTGTGGTGTCTTCAGTCTGTGATGTCTTCAGTCTGTAGTGTCTTCAGTCTGTAGTGTCTTCAGTCTGTGATGTCTTCAGTCTGTGGTGTCTTCAGTCCGTGGTGTCTTCAGTCTGTGATTTCTTCAGTCTGTAGTGTCTTCAGTCTGTGGTGTCTTCAGTCTGTGATGTCTTCAGTCTGTGATGTCTTCAGTCTGTGGTGTCTTCAGTCTGTGATGTCTTCAGTCTGTGATGTCTTCAGTCTGTGGTGTCTTCAGTCTGTGATGTCTTCAGTCTGTGGTGTCTTCAGTCTGTGATGTCTTCAGTCTGTAGTGTCTTCAGTCTGTGATGTCTTCAGTCTGTGGTGTCTTCAGTCTGTGATGTCTTCAGTCTGTAGTGTCTTCAGTCTGTGATGTCTTCAGTCTGTGGTGTCTTCAGTCTGTGATGTCTTCAGTCTGTGATGTCTTCAGTCTGTGGTGTCTTCAGTCTGTAGTGTCTTCAGTCTGTAGTGTCTTCAGTCTGTGATGTCTTCAGTCTGTGATGTCTTCAGTCTGTGGTGTCTTCAGTCTGTGGTGTCTTCAGTCTGTGATGTCTTCAGTCTGTGGTGTCTTCAGTCTGTGGTGTCTTCAGTCTGTGATGTCTTCAGTCTGTGATTTCTTCAGTCTTTGGTGTCTTCAGTCTGTGATGTCTTCAGTCTGTAGTGTCTTCAGTCTGCGATGTCTTCAGTCTGCGATGTCTTCAGTCTGTGGTGTCTTCAGTCTGTGGTGTCTTCAGTCTGTGGTGTCTTCAGTCTGTGATGTCTTCAGTCTGTGCTGTCTTCAGTCTGTGATGTCTTCAGTCTGTGATGTCTTCAGTCTGTGGTGTCTTCAGTCTGTGGTGTCTTCAGTCTGTGATGTCTTCAGTCTGTGGTGTCTTCAGTCTGTGATGTCTTCAGTCTGTAGTGTCTTCAGTCTGTGATGTCTTCAGTCTGTGGTGTCTTCAGTCTGTGATGTCTTCAGTCTGTAGTGTCTTCAGTCTGTGATGTCTTCAGTCTGTGATGTCTTGAGTCTGTGATGTCTTCAGTCTCTGATGTCTTCAGTCCGTGGTGTCTTCAGTCTGTGATGTCTTCAGTCTGTAGTGTCTTCAGTCTGTGGTGTCTTCAGTCTGTGGTGTCTTCAGTCTGTGATGTCTTCAGTCTGTGGTGTCTTCAGTCTGTGATGTCTTCAGTCTGTAGTGTCTTCAGTCCGTAGTGTCTTCAGTCTGTAGTGTCTTCAGTCTGTAGTGTCTTCAGTCTGTGATGTCTTCAGTCTGTGATGTCTTCAGTCTGTGGTGTCTTCAGTCTGTGATGTCTTCAGTCTGTGATGTCTTCAGTCTGTAGTGTCTTCAGTCTGTAGTGTCTTCAGTCTGTGATGTCTTCAGTCTGTGGTGTCTTCAGTCTGTGATGTCTTCAGTCTGCGGTGTCTTCAGTCTGCAGTGTCTTCAGTCTGTAGTGTCTTAAGTATGTGGTGTCTTCAGTCTGTGGTGTCTTCAGTCTGCGGTGTCTTCAGTCTGCGATGTCTTCAGTCTGCGATGTCTTCAGTCTGTGGTGTCTTCAGTCTGTGGTGTCTTCAGTCTGTGATGTCTTCAGTCTGTGATGTCTTCAGTCTGTGGTGTCTTCAGTCTGTAGTGTCTTCAGTCTGTGATGTCTTCAGTCTGTGATGTATTCAGTCCATAGTGTCTTCAGTCTGTGATGTCTTCAGTCTGTAGTGTCTTCAGTCTGTGATGTCTTCAGTCCGTGGTGTCTTCAGTCCGTGGTGTCTTCAGTCCGTGGTGTCTTCAGTCCGTGGTGTCTTCAGTCTGTAGTGTCTTCAGTCTGTGGTGTCTTCAGTCTGTGATTTCTTCAGTCCGTGGTGTCTTCAGTCCGTGGTGTCTTCAGTCTGTAGTGTCTTCAGTCTGTGATGTCTTCAGTCTGTGATGTCTTCAGTCTGTGGTGTCTTCAGTCTGTGATGTCTTCAGTCTGTGATGTCTTCAGTCTGTGGTGTCTTCAGTCTGTGATGTCTTCAGTCTGTGGTGTCTTCAGTCTGTGATGTCTTCAGTCTGTAGTGTCTTCAGTCTGTGATGTCTTCAGTCTGTGGTGTCTTCAGTCTGTGATGTCTTCAGTCTGTAGTGTCTTCAGTCTGTGATGTCTTCAGTCTGTGATGTCTTGAGTCTGTGATGTCTTCAGTCTGTGATGTCTTCAGTCTGTGATGTCTTCAGTCTGTGGTGTCTTCAGTCTGTGATGTCTTCAGTCTGTGATGTCTTCAGTCTGTAGTGTCTTCAGTCTGTAGTGTCTTCAGTCTGTGATGTCTTCAGTCTGTGGTGTCTTCAGTCTGTGATGTCTTCAGTCTGTGATGTCTTCAGTCTGTAGTGTCTTCAGTCTGTAGTGTCTTAAGTCTGTGGTGTCGTCAGTCTGCGGTGTCTTCAGTCTGCGATGTCTTCAGTCTGCGATGTCTTCAGTCTGCGATGTCTTCAGTCTGCGGTGTCTTCAGTCTGTGATGTCTTCAGTCTGTAGTGTCTTCAGTCTGTGATGTCTTCAGTCTGTGGTGTCTTCAGTCTGTGGTGTCTTCAGTCCGTGATGTCTTCAGTCTGTGATGTCTTCAGTCTGTGATGTCTTCAGTCTGTGGTGTCTTCAGTCTGTGGTGTCTTCAGTCTGTAGTGTCTTCAGTCTGTGATGTCTTCAGTCTGTGGTGTCTTCAGTCTGTGATGTCTTCAGTCTGTAGTGTCTTCAGTCTGTGATGTCTTCAGTCTGTGGTGTCTTCAGTCTGTGGTGTCTTCAGTCTGTGGTGTCTTCAGTCTGTGGTGTCTTCAGTCTGCGGTGTCTTCAGTCTGCGATGTCTTCAGTCTGCGATGTCTTCAGTCTGTGGTGTCTTTAGTCTGTGGTGTCTTCAGTCTGTGATGTCTTCAGTCTACGATGTCTTCAGTCTGTGGTGTCTTCAGTCTGTAGTGTCTTCAGTCTGTGATGTCTTCAGTCTGTGATGTCTTCAGTCTGTGGTGTCTTCAGTCCGTGGTGTCTTCAGTCTGTGATGTCTTCAGTCTGTGATGTCTTCAGTCTGTGATGTTTTCAGTCTGTGGTGTCTTCAGTCTGTAGTGTCTTCAGTCTGTGATGTCTTCAGTCTGTGATGTCTTCAGTCTGTGGTGTCTTCAGTCTGTGATGTCTTCAGTCTGTGATGTCTTCAGTCTGTGGTGTCTTCAGTCTGTGGTGTCTTCAGTCTGTGATGTCTTCAGTCTGTGATGTCTTCAGTCTGTGATGTCTTCAGTCTGTGGTGTCTTCAGTCTGTGATGTCTTCAGTCTGTGGTGTCTTCAGTCTGTGGTGTCTTCAGTCTGTGATGTCTTCAGTCTGTGATGTCTTCAGTCCATAGTGTCTTCAGTCTGTGATGACTTCAGTCTGTGATGTCTTCAGTCTGTAGTGTCTTCAGTCTGTAGTGTCTTCAGTCTGTGATGTCTTCAGTCTGTGGTGTCTTCAGTCTGTGATGTCTTCAGTCTGTGATGTCTTCAGTCTGTGGTGTCTTCAGTCTGTGATGTCTTCAGTCTGTGGTGTCTTCAGTCTGTGATGTCTTCAGTCTGTAGTGTCTTCAGTCTGTGATGTCTTCAGTCTGTGATGTCTTGAGTCTGTGATGTCTTCAGTCTGTGATGTCTTCAGTCTGCGGTGTCTTCAGTCTGCGGTGTCTTCAGTCTGCAGTGTCTTCAGTCTGTAGTGTCTTCAGTCTGTAGTGTCTTCAGTCTGTAGTGTCTTAAGTCTGTGGTGTCGTCAGTCTGCGGTGTCTTCAGTCTGTGGTGTCTTCAGTCTGTGATGTCTTCAGTCTGTGGTGTCTTCAGTCTGTAGTGTCTTCAGTCTGCGATGTCTTCAGTCTGCGATGTCTTCAGTCTGCGGTGTCTTCAGTCTGCGGTGTCTTCAGTCTGTGGTGTCTTCAGTCTGTGATGTCTTCAGTCTGTAGTGTCTTCAGTCTGTAGTGTCTTCAGTCTGTGATGTCTTCAGTCTGTGGTGTCTTCAGTCTGTGATGTCTTCAGTCTGCGGTGTCTTCAGTCTGCAGTGTCTTCAGTCTGTAGTGTCTTCAGTCTGTAGTGTCTTCAGTCTGTAGTGTCTTAAGTCTGTGGTGTCGTCAGTCTGCGGTGTCTTCAGTCTGTGGTGTCTTCAGTCTGTGATGTCTTCAGTCTGTGGTGTCTTCAGTCTGTAGTGTCTTCAGTCTGCGATGTCTTCAGTCTGCGATGTCTTCAGTCTGCGGTGTCTTCAGTCTGCGGTGTCTTCAGTCTGTGGTGTCTTCAGTCTGTGATGTCTTCAGTCTGTGGTGTCTTCAGTCTGTAGTGTCTTCAGTCTGTGATGTCTTCAGTCTGTGGTGTCTTCAGTCTGTGGTGTCTTCAGTCCGTGATGTCTTCAGTCTGTGATGTCTTCAGTCTGTGATGTCTTCAGTCTGTGGTGTCTTCAGTCTGTAGTGTCTTCAGTCTGTGATGTCTTCAGTCTGTGGTGTCTTCAGTCTGTGATGTCTTCAGTCTGTAGTGTCTTCAGTCTGTGATGTCTTCAGTCTGTGGTGTCTTCAGTCTGTGATGTCTTCAGTCTGTGGTGTCTTCAGTCTGTGGTGTCTTCAGTCTGTGGTGTCTTCAGTCTGCGGTGTCTTCAGTCTGCGATGTCTTCAGTCTGCGATGTCTTCAGTCTGTGGTGTCTTTAGTCTGTGGTGTCTTCAGTCTGTGATGTCTTCAGTCTGTGATGTCTTCAGTCTGTGGTGTCTTCAGTCTGTAGTGTCTTCAGTCTGTGATGTCTTCAGTCTGTGATGTCTTCAGTCTGTGGTGTCTTCAGTCCGTGGTGTCTTCAGTCTGTGATGTCTTCAGTCTGTGATGTCCTCAGTCTGTGATGTCTTCAGTCGGTGGTGTCTTCAGTCTGTAGTGTCTTCAGTCTGTGATGTCTTCAGTCTGTGATGTCTTCAGTCTGTGGTGTCTTCAGTCTGTGATGTCTTCAGTCTGTGATGTCTTCAGTCTGTGGTGTCTTCAGTCTGTGGTGTCTTCAGTCTGTGATGTCTTCAGTCTGTGATGTCTTCAGTCTGTGATGT
This sequence comes from Eucyclogobius newberryi, assembly GCF_026437365.1. Taxonomy (NCBI): domain Eukaryota; kingdom Metazoa; phylum Chordata; class Actinopteri; order Gobiiformes; family Gobiidae; genus Eucyclogobius; species Eucyclogobius newberryi. Next base: position 40,839,325 of record NW_027316167.1, read on the forward strand.
CTTCAGTCTGTGGTGTCTTCAGTCTTTGGTGTCTTCAGTCTGTGATGTCTTCAGTCTGTGATGTCTTCAGTCTGTGGTGTCTTCAGTCTGTGGTGTCTTCAGTCTGTGGTGTCTTCAGTCTGTGATGTCTTCAGTCTGTGATGTCTTCAGTCTGTGGTGTCTTCAGTCTGTGATGACTTCAGTCTGTGATGTCTTCAGTCTGTAGTGTCTTCAGTCTGTAGTGTCTTCAGTCTGTGATGTCTTCAGTCCGTGGTGTCTTCAGTCCGTGGTGTCTTCAGTCTGTGGTGTCTTCAGTCTGTGATTTCTTCAGTCTGTAGTGTCTTCAGTCTGTGGTGTCTTCAGTCTGTGATGTCTTCAGTCTGTGGTGTCTTCAGTCTGTGATGTCTTCAGTCTGTGATGTCTTCAGTCTGTGGTGTCTTCAGTCTGTGATGTCTTCAGTCTGTGGTGTCTTCAGTCTGTGATGTCTTCAGTCTGTAGTGTCTTCAGTCTGTGATGTCTTCAGTCTGTGGTGTCTTCAGTCTGTGATGTCTTGAGTCTGTGATGTCTTCAGTCTGTGATGTCTTCAGTCTGTGATGTCTTCAGTCTGTGGTGTCTTCAGTCTGTGATGTCTTCAGTCTGTGATGTCTTCAGTCTGTGATGTCTTCAGTCTGTAGTGTCTTCAGTCTGTAGTGTCTTCAGTCTGTGATGTCTTCAGTCTGTGGTGTCTTCAGTTTGTGATGTCTTCAGTCTGTGATGTCTTCAGTCTGCGATGTCTTCAGTCTGTGGTGTCTTCAGTCTGTAGTGTCTTAAGTCTGTGGTGTCGTCAGTCTGCGATGTCTTCAGTCTGCGATGTCTTCAGTCTGCGATGTCTTCAGTCTGCGATGTCTTGAGTCTGTGGTGTCTTCAGTCTGTGGTGTCTTCAGTCTGTGGTGTCTTCAGTCTGTGATGTCTTCAGTCTGTGATGTCTTCAGTCTGTGGTGTCTTCAGTCTGTAGTGTCTTCAGTCTGTGATGTCTTCAGTCTGTGGTGTCTTCAGTCTGTGGTGTCTTCAGTCCGTGATGTCTTCAGTCTGTGATGTCTTCAGTCTGTGATGTCTTCAGTCTGTGGTGTCTTCAGTCTGTGGTGTCTTCAGTCTGTAGTGTCTTCAGTCTGTGATGTCTTCAGTCTGTGGTGTCTTCAGTCTGTGATGTCTTCAGTCTGTGATGTCTTCAGTCTGTAGTGTCTTCAGTCTGTGATGTCTTCAGTCTGTGGTGTCTTCAGTCTGTGGTGTCTTCAGTCTGCGGTGTCTTCAGTCTGCGGTGTCTTCAGTCTGCGATGTCTTCAGTCTGCGATGTCTTCAGTCTGTGGTGTCTTTAGTCTGTGGTGTCTTCAGTCTGTGATGTCTTCAGTCTGTGATGTCTTCAGTCTGTGGTGTCTTCAGTCTGTAGTGTCTTCAGTCTGTGATGTCTTCAGTCTGTGATGTCTTCAGTCTGTGGTGTCTTCAGTCCGTGGTGTCTTCAGTCTGTGATGTCTTCAGTCTGTGATGTCTTCAGTCTGTGATGTCTTCAGTCTGTGGTGTCTTCAGTCTGTAGTGTCTTCAGTCTGTGATGTCTTCAGTCTGTGATGTCTTCAGTCTGTGGTGTCTTCAGTCTGTGATGTCTTCAGTCTGTGATGTCTTCAGTCCGTGGTGTCTTCAGTCTGTGATGTCTTCAGTCTGTGATGTCTTCAGTCTGTGATGTCTTCAGTCTGTGGTGTCTTCAGTCTGTGATGTCTTCAGTCTGTGGTGTCTTCAGTCTGTGGTGTCTTCAGTCTGTGGTGTCTTCAGTCTGTGATGTCTTCAGTCTGTGGTGTCTTCAGTCTGTGGTGTCTTCAGTCTGTGGTGTCTTCAGTCTGTGATGTCTTCAGTCTGTGATGTCTTCAGTCCATAGTGTCTTCAGTCTGTGATGACTTCAGTCTGTGATGTCTTCAGTCTGTGGTGTCTTCAGTCTGTGATGTCTTCAGTCTGTAGTGTCTTCAGTCTGTGATGTCTTCAGTCTGTGATGTCTTGAGTCTGTGATGTCTTCAGTCTGTGATGTCTTCAGTCTGTGATGTCTTCAGTCTGTGGTGTCTTCAGTCTGTGATGTCTTCAGTCTGTGATGTCTTCAGTCTGTGATGTCTTCAGTCTGTGATGTCTTCAGTCTGCGATGTCTTCAGTCTGTGGTGTCTTCAGTCTGTAGTGTCTTAAGTCTGTGGTGTCGTCAGTCTGCGGTGTCTTCAGTCTGCGATGTCTTCAGTCTGCGATGTCTTCAGTCTGTGGTGTCTTCAGTCTGTGGTGTCTTCAGTCTGTGGTGTCTTCAGTCTGTGATGTCTTCAGTCTGTGATGTCTTCAGTCTGTGGTGTCTTCAGTCTGTAGTGTCTTCAGTCTGTGATGTCTTCAGTCTGTGGTGTCTTCAGTCTGTGGTGTCTTCAGTCCGTGATGTCTTCAGTCTGTGATGTCTTCAGTCTGTGATGTCTTCAGTCTGTGGTGTCTTCAGTCTGTGGTGTCTTCAGTCTGTAGTGTCTTCAGTCTGTGATGTCTTCAGTCTGTGGTGTCTTCAGTCTGTGATGTCTTCAGTCTGTGATGTCTTCAGTCTGTAGTGTCTTCAGTCTGTGATGTCTTCAGTCTGTGGTGTCTTCAGTCTGTGGTGTCTTCAGTCTGTGGTGTCTTCAGTCTGTGGTGTCTTCAGTCTGCGGTGTCTTCAGTCTGCGATGTCTTCAGTCTGCGATGTCTTCAGTCTGTGGTGTCTTTAGTCTGTGGTGTCTTCAGTCTGTGATGTCTTCAGTCTGTGATGTCTTCAGTCTGTGGTGTCTTCAGTCTGTAGTGTCTTCAGTCTGTGATGTCTTAAGTCTGTGATGTCTTCAGTCTGTGGTGTCTTCAGTCCGTGGTGTCTTCAGTCTGTGATGTCTTCAGTCTGTGATGTCTTCAGTCTGTGATGTCTTCAGTCTGTGGTGTCTTCAGTCTGTAGTGTCTTCAGTCTGTGATGTCTTCAGTCTGTGATGTCTTCAGTCTGTGGTGTCTTCAGTCTGTGATGTCTTCAGTCTGTGATGTCTTCAGTCCGTGGTGTCTTCAGTCTGTGATGTCTTCAGTCTGTGATGTCTTCAGTCTGTGATGTCTTCAGTCTGTGGTGTCTTCAGTCTGTGATGTCTTCAGTCTGTGGTGTCTTCAGTCTGTGGTGTCTTCAGTCTGTGGTGTCTTCAGTCTGTGATGTCTTCAGTCTGTGGTGTCTTCAGTCTGTGGTGTCTTCAGTCTGTGGTGTCTTCAGTCTGTGATGTCTTCAGTCTGTGATGTCTTCAGTCCATAGTGTCTTCAGTCTGTGATGACTTCAGTCTGTGATGTCTTCAGTCTGTGGTGTCTTCAGTCTGTGATGTCTTCAGTCTGTAGTGTCTTCAGTCTGTAGTGTCTTCAGTCTGTGATGTCTTCAGTCTGTGGTGTCTTCAGTCTGTGGTGTCTTCAGTCTGTGATGTCTTCAGTCTGTAGTGTCTTCAGTCTGTAGTGTCTTCAGTCTGTGATGTCTTCAGTCTGTGATTTCTTCAGTCTGTAGTGTCTTCAGTCTGTGGTGTCTTCAGTCTGTAGTGTCTTAAGTCTGTGGTGTCTTCAGTCTGTAGTGTCTTCAGTCTGTGATGTCTTCAGTCTGTAGTGTCTTCAGTCTGTGATGTCTTCAGTCTGTGGTGTCTTCAGTCTGTGATGTCTTCAGTCTGTAGTGTCTTCAGTCTGTGATGTCTTCAGTCTGTGATGTCTTGAGTCTGTGATGTCTTCAGTCTGTGATGTCTTCAGTCTGTGATGTCTTCAGTCTGTGGTGTCTTCAGTCTGTGATGTCTTCAGTCTGTGATGTCTTCAGTCTGTAGTGTCTTCAGTCTGTAGTGTCTTCAGTCTGTGATGTCTTCAGTCTGTGGTGTCTTCAGTCTGTGATGTCTTCAGTCTGCAGTGTCTTCAGTCTGTAGTGTCTTCAGTCTGTAGTGTCTTCAGTCTGTAGTGTCTTAAGTCTGTGGTGTCGTCAGTCTGTGATGTCTTCAGTCTGTGGTGTCTTCAGTCTGTAGTGTCTTCAGTCTGCGATGTCTTCAGTCTGCGATGTCTTCAGTCTGCGGTGTCTTCAGTCTGTGGTGTCTTCAGTCTGTGGTGTCTTCAGTCTGTGATGTCTTCAGTCTGTGGTGTCTTCAGTCTGTAGTGTCTTCAGTCTGTGATGTCTTCAGTCTGTGATGTCTTCAGTCTGTGGTGTCTTCAGTCTGTGGTGTCTTCAGTCTGTAGTGTCTTCAGTCTGTGATGTCTTCAGTCTGTGGTGTCTTCAGTCTGTGATGTCTTCAGTCTGTAGTGTCTTCAGTCTGTGATGTCTTCAGTCTGTGGTGTCTTCAGTCTGTGATGTCTTCAGTCTGTGGTGTCTTCAGTCTGTGGTGTCTTCAGTCTGCGGTGTCTTCAGTCTGCGATGTCTTCAGTCTGCGATGTCTTCAGTCTGTGGTGTCTTTAGTCTGTGGTGTCTTCAGTCTGTGATGTCTTCAGTCTGTGATGTCTTCAGTCTGTGGTGTCTTCAGTCTGTAGTGTCTTCAGTCTGTGATGTCTTCAGTCTGTGATGTCTTCAGTCTGTGGTGTCTTCAGTCCGTGGTGTCTTCAGTCTGTGATGTCTTCAGTCTGTGATGTCTTCAGTCTGTGATGTCTTCAGTCTGTGGTGTCTTCAGTCTGTAGTGTCTTCAGTCTGTGATGTCTTCAGTCTGTGATGTCTTCAGTCTGTGGTGTCTTCAGTCTGTGATGTCTTCAGTCTGTGATGTCTTCAGTCTGTGGTGTCTTCAGTCTGTGATGTCTTCAGTCTGTGATGTCTTCAGTCTGTGATGTCTTCAGTCTGTGGTGTCTTCAGTCTGTGATGTCTTCAGTCTGTGATGTCTTCAGTCTGTGGTGTCTTCAGTCTGTGGTGTCTTCAGTCTGTGGTGTCTTCAGTCTGTGATGTCTTCAGTCTGTGATGTCTTCAGTCTGTGGTGTCTTCAGTCTGTGATGACTTCAGTCTGTGATGTCTTCAGTCTGTAGTGTCTTCAGTCTGTAGTGTCTTCAGTCTGTGATGTCTTCAGTCCGTGGTGTCTTCAGTCCGTGGTGTCTTCAGTCTGTGGTGTCTTCAGTCTGTGATTTCTTCAGTCTGTAGTGTCTTCAGTCTGTGGTGTCTTCAGTCTGTGATGTCTTCAGTCTGTGGTGTCTTCAGTCTGTGATGTCTTCAGTCTGTGATGTCTTCAGTCTGTGGTGTCTTCAGTCTGTGATGTCTTCAGTCTGTGGTGTCTTCAGTCTGTGATGTCTTCAGTCTGTAGTGTCTTCAGTCTGTGATGTCTTCAGTCTGTGGTGTCTTCAGTCTGTGATGTCTTCAGTCTGTAGTGTCTTCAGTCTGTGATGTCTTCAGTCTGTGATGTCTTGAGTCTGTGATGTCTTCAGTCTGTGATGTCTTCAGTCTGTGATGTCTTCAGTCTGTGGTGTCTTCAGTCTGTGATGTCTTCAGTCTGTGATGTCTTCAGTCTGTGATGTCTTCAGTCTGTAGTGTCTTCAGTCTGTAGTGTCTTCAGTCTGTGATGTCTTCAGTCTGTGGTGTCTTCAGTTTGTGATGTCTTCAGTCTGTGATGTCTTCAGTCTGCGATGTCTTCAGTCTGTGGTGTCTTCAGTCTGTGATGTCTTCAGTCTGCGGTGTCTTCAGTCTGTAGTGTCTTCAGTCTGTGATGTCTTCAGTCTGTGGTGTCTTCAGTCTGTGATGTCTTCAGTCTGTGGTGTCTTCAGTCTGTGGTGTCTTCAGTCTGCGATGTCTTCAGTCTGCGGTGTCTTCAGTCTGTAGTGTCTTCAGTCTGTGATGTCTTCAGTCTGTGGTGTCTTCAGTCTGTGATGTCTTCAGTCTGTGGTGTCTTCAGTCTGTGGTGTCTTCAGTCTGCGATGTCTTCAGTCTGCGATGTCTTCAGTCTGTGGTGTCTTTAGTCTGTGGTGTCTTCAGTCTGTGGTGTCTTCAGTCTGTGATGTCTTCAGTCTGCGGTGTCTTCAGTCTGTAGTGTCTTCAGTCTGTGATGTCTTCAGTCTGTGGTGTCTTCAGTCTGTGATGTCTTCAGTCTGTGGTGTCTTCAGTCTGTGGTGTCTTCAGTCTGCGATGTCTTCAGTCTGCGATGTCTTCAGTCTGTGGTGTCTTTAGTCTGTGGTGTCTTCAGTCTGTGATGTCTTCAGTCTGTGATGTCTTCAGTCTGTGGTGTCTTCAGTCTGTAGTGTCTTCAGTCTGTGATGTCTTCAGTCTGTGATGTCTTCAGTCTGTGGTGTCTTCAGTCCGTGGTGTCTTCAGTCTGTGATGTCTTCAGTCTGTGATGTCTTCAGTCTGTGATGTCTTCAGTCTGTGGTGTCTTCAGTCTGTAGTGTCTTCAGTCTGTGATGTCTTCAGTCTGTGATGTCTTCAGTCTGTGGTGTCTTCAGTCTGCGGTGTCTTCAGTCTGTGATGTCTTCAGTCTGTGGTGTCTTCAGTCTGTGATGTCTTCAGTCTGTGGTGTCTTCAGTCTGTGGTGTCTTCAGTCTGTGATGTCTTCAGTCTGTGATGTCTTCAGTCTGTGATGTCTTCAGTCTGTGGTGTCTTCAGTCTGTGATGTCTTCAGTCTGTGATGTCTTCAGTCTGTGGTGTCTTCAGTCTGTGGTGTCTTCAGTCTGTGGTGTCTTCAGTCTGTGATGTCTTCAGTCTGTGATGTCTTCAGTCTGTGGTGTCTTCAGTCTGTGATGACTTCAGTCTGTGATGTCTTCAGTCTGTAGTGTCTTCAGTCTGTAGTGTCTTCAGTCTGTGATGTCTTCAGTCCGTGGTGTCTTCAGTCCGTGGTGTCTTCAGTCTGTGGTGTCTTCAGTCTGTGATTTCTTCAGTCTGTAGTGTCTTCAGTCTGTGGTGTCTTCAGTCTGTGATGTCTTCAGTCTGTGGTGTCTTCAGTCTGTGATGTCTTCAGTCTGTGATGTCTTCAGTCTGTGGTGTCTTCAGTCTGTGATGTCTTCAGTCTGTGGTGTCTTCAGTCTGTGATGTCTTCAGTCTGTAGTGTCTTCAGTCTGTGATGTCTTCAGTCTGTGGTGTCTTCAGTCTGTGATGTCTTCAGTCTGTAGTGTCTTCAGTCTGTGATGTCTTCAGTCTGTGATGTCTTGAGTCTGTGATGTCTTCAGTCTGTGATGTCTTCAGTCTGTGATGTCTTCAGTCTGTGGTGTCTTCAGTCTGTGATGTCTTCAGTCTGTGATGTCTTCAGTCTGTGATGTCTTCAGTCTGTAGTGTCTTCAGTCTGTGATGTCTTCAGTCTGTGGTGTCTTCAGTTTGTGATGTCTTCAGTCTGTGATGTCTTCAGTCTGCGATGTCTTCAGTCTGTGGTGTCTTCAGTCTGTAGTGTCTTAAGTCTGTGGTGTCGTCAGTCTGCGGTGTCTTCAGTCTGCGATGTCTTCAGTCTGCGATGTCTTCAGTCTGTGGTGTCTTCAGTCTGTGGTGTCTTCAGTCTGTGGTGTCTTCAGTCTGTGATGTCTTCAGTCTGTGGTGTCTTCAGTCTGTGGTGTCTTCAGTCTGTGATGTCTTCAGTCTGTGATGTCTTCAGTCTGTGGTGTCTTCAGTCTGTAGTGTCTTCAGTCTGTGGTGTCTTCAGTCTGTGGTGTCTTCAGTCTGTGGTTTCTTCAGTCTGTGGTGTCTTCAGTCTGTGATGTCTTCAGTCCATAGTGTCTTCAGTCTGTGATGACTTCAGTCTGTGATGTCTTCAGTCTGTAGTGTCTTCAGTCTGTGGTGTCTTCTGTCTGTGATGTCTTCAGTCTGTGATGTCTTCAGTCTGTGGTGTCTTCAGTCTGTGATGTCTTCAGTCTGTGGTGTCTTCTGTCTGTGATGTCTTCAGTCTGTAGTGTCTTCAGTCTGTGATGTCTTCAGTCTGTGGTGTCTTCAGTCTGTGATGTCTTCAGTCTGTAGTGTCTTCAGTCTGTGATGTCTTCAGTCTGTGATGTCTTGAGTCTGTGATGTCTTCAGTCTGTGATGTCTTCAGTCTGTGATGTCTTCAGTCTGTGGTGTCTTCAGTCTGTGATGTCTTCAGTCTGTGATGTCTTCAGTCTGTGGTGTCTTCAGTCTGTGATGTCTTCAGTCTGCGGTGTCTTCAGTCTGCAGTGTCTTCAGTCTGTAGTGTCTTCAGTCTGTAGTGTCTTAAGTCTGTAGTGTCTTAAGTCTGTGGTGTCGTCAGTCTGTGGTGTCTTCAGTCTGTGGTGTCTTCAGTCTGTGGTTTCTTCAGTCTGTGGTGTCTTCAGTCTGTGATGTCTTCAGTCTGTAGTGTCTTCAGTCTGTAGTGTCTTCAGTCTGTGATGTCTTCAGTCTGTGATGTCTTCAGTCTGTGATTTCTTCAGTCTGTAGTGTCTTCAGTCTGTGGTGTCTTCAGTCTGTGATGTCTTCAGTCTGTGATGTCTTCAGTCTGTGGTGTCTTCAGTCTGTAGTGTCTTCAGTCTGTGATGTCTTCAGTCTGTGGTGTCTTCAGTCTGTGGTGTCTTCAGTCCGTGATGTCTTCAGTCTGTGATGTCTTCAGTCTGTGATGTCTTCAGTCTGTGGTGTCTTCAGTCTGTGGTGTCTTCAGTCTGTAGTGTCTTCAGTCTGTGATGTCTTCAGTCTGTGGTGTCTTCAGTCTGTGATGTCTTCAGTCTGTGGTGTCTTCAGTCTGTGGTGTCTTCAGTCTGTAGTGTCTTCAGTCTGTGATGTCTTCAGTCTGTGGTGTCTTCAGTCTGTGATGTCTTCAGTCTGTGATGTCTTCAGTCTGTAGTGTCTTCAGTCTGTGATGTCTTCAGTCTGTGGTGTCTTCAGTCTGTGATGTCTTCAGTCTGTGGTGTCTTCAGTCTGTGGTGTCTTCAGTCTGTGGTGTCTTCAGTCTGTGGTGTCTTCAGTCTGCGGTGTCTTCAGTCTGCGGTGTCTTTAGTCTGTGGTGTCTTCAGTCTGTGATGTCTTCAGTCTGTGGTGTCTTCAGTCTGTGGTGTCTTCAGTCTGTGGTGTCTTCAGTCTGTGGTGTCTTCAGTCTGCGATGTCTTCAGTCTGCGGTGTCTTTAGTCCGTGGTGTCTTCAGTCTGTGATGTCTTCAGTCTGTGATGTCTTCAGTCTGTGGTGTCTTCAGTCTGTAGTGTCTTCAGTCTGTGATGTCTTCAGTCTGTGATGTCTTCAGTCTGTGGTGTCTTCAGTCTGTGATGTCTTCAGTCTGTGATGTCTTCAGTCTGTGATGTCTTCAGTCTGTGGTGTCTTCAGTCTGTGGTGTCTTCAGTCCGTGATGTCTTCAGTCTGTGATGTCTTCAGTCTGTGATGTCTTCAGTCTGTGATGTCTTCAGTCTGTAGTGTCTTCAGTCTGTGATGTCTTCAGTCTGTGGTGTATTCAGTCTGTGGTGTATTCAGTCTGTGATGTCTTCAGTCTGTAGTGTCTTCAGTCTGTGATGTCTTCAGTCTGTGATGTCTTCAGTCTGTGGTGTCTTCAGTCTGTGATGTCTTCAGTCTGTGATGTCTTCAGTCTGTGGTGTCTTCAGTCTGTGGTGTCTTCAGTCCGTGGTGTCTTCAGTCTGTGATTTCTTCAGTCTGTAGTGTCTTCAGTCTGCGGTGTCTTCAGTCTGCGATGTCTTCAGTCTGCGATGTCTTCAGTCTGTGGTGTCTTCAGTCTGTGATGTCTTCAGTCTGTGATGTCTTCAGTCTGTGATGTCTTCAGTCTGTGGTGTCTTCAGTCTGTAGTGTCTTCAGTCTGTGATGTCTTCAGTCTGTGATGTCTTCAGTCCATAGTGTCTTCAGTCTGTGATGTCTTCAGTCTGTAGTGTCTTCAGTCTGTAGTGTCTTCAGTCTGTGATGTCTTCAGTCCGTGGTGTCTTCAGTCCGTGGTGTCTTCAGTCTGTGGTGTCTTCAGTCCGTGGTGTCTTCAGTCTGTGGTGTCTTCAGTCTGTGATTTCTTCAGTCTGTAGTGTCTTCAGTCTGTGATGTCTTCAGTCTGTGGTGTCTTCAGTCTCTGGTGTCTTCAGTCTGTGATGTCTTCAGTCTGTGATGTCTTCAGTCTGTAGTGTCTTCAGTCTGTAGTGTCTTCAGTCTGTGATGTCTTCAGTCTGTGGTCTCTTCAGTCTGTGATGTCTTCAGTCTGTAGTGTCTTCATTCTGTGATGTCTTCAGTCTGTGGTGTCTTCAGTCCGTGGTGTCTTCAGTCCGTGGTGTCTTCAGTCCGTGGTGTCTTCAGTCTGTGGTGTCTTCAGTCTGTGATTTCTTCAGTCTGTAGTGTCTTCAGTCTGTGATGTCTTCAGTCTGTGATGTCTTCAGTCTCTGGTGTCTTCAGTCTGTGATGTCTTCAGTCTGTAGTGTCTTCAGTCTGTAGTGTCTTCAGTCTGTGATGTCTTCAGTCTGTAGTGTCTTCAGTCTGTAGTGTCTTCAGTCTGTGATGTCTTCAGTCTGTGATGTCTTCAGTCTCTGGTGTCTTCAGTCTGTGATTTCTTCAGTCTGTAGTGTCTTCAGTCTGTGGTGTCTTCAGTCTGTGATGTCTTCAGTCTGTAGTGTCTTCAGTCTGTAGTGTCTTCAGTCTGTAATGTCTTCAGTCTGTGGTGTCTTCAGTCTGTGATGTCTTCAGTCTGTAGTGTCTTCAGTCTGTGATGTCTTCAGTCTGTGATGTCTTCAGTCTGTGGTGTCTTCAGTCTGTGATGTCTTCAGTCTGTGATGTCTTCAGTCTGTGATGTCTTCAGTCTGTGATGTCTTCAGTCTGTGGTGTCTTCAGTCTGTGGTGTCTTCAGTCCGTGATGTCTTCAGTCTGTGATGTCTTCAGTCTGTGATGTCTTCAGTCTGTGGTGTCTTCAGTCTGTGATGTCTTCAGTCTGTGATGTCTTCAGTCTGTAGTGTCTTCAGTCTGTGATGTTTTCAGTCCATGATGTCTTCAGTCCATAGTGTCTTCAGTCTGTGATGACTTCAGTCTGTGATGTCTTCAGTCTGTGGTGTCTTCAGTCTGTGATGTCTTCAGTCTGTAGTGTCTTCAGTCTGTAGTGTCTTCAGTCTGTGATGTCTTCAGTCTGTGGTGTCTTCAGTCCGTGGTGTCTTCAGTCTGTGGTATCTTCAGTCTGTGATTTCTTCAGTCTGTAGTGTCTTCAGTCTGTGATGTCTTCAGTCTGTGATGTCTTCAGTCTGTGATGTCTTCAGTCTGTGGTGTCTTCAGTCTGTAGTGTCTTCAGTCTGTAGTGTCTTCAGTCTGTGATGTCTTCAGTCTGTAGTGTCTTCAGTCTGTAGTGTCTTCAGTCTGTGGTGTCTTCAGTCCGTGGTGTCTTCAGTCTGTGGTATCTTCAGTCTGTGATTTCTTCAGTCTGTAGTGTCTTCAGTCTGTGATGTCTTCAGTCTGTGATGTCTTCAGTCTGTGGTGTCTTCAGTCTGTGGTGTCTTCAGTCTGTGATGTCTTCAGTCTGTGATGTCTTCAGTCTGTGATGTCTTCAGTCTGTGATGTCTTCAGTCTGTGATGTCTTCAGTCTGTGGTGTCTTCAGTCTGTAGTGTCTTCAGTCTGTAGTGTCTTCAGTCTGTGATGTCTTCAGTCTGTAGTGTCTTCAGTCTGTAGTGTCTTCAGTCTGTGATGTCTTCAGTCTGTGATGTCTTCAGTCTGTAGTGTCTTCAGTCTGTAGTGTCTTCAGTCTGTGGTGTCTTCAGTCTGTAGTGTCTTCAGTCTGTAGTGTCTTCAGTCTGTGATGTCTTCAGTCTGTAGTGTCTTCAGTCTGTGATGTCTTCAGTCTGTGGTGTCTTCAGTCTGTGGTGTCTTCAGTCTGTAGTGTCTTCAGTCCATAGTGTCTTCAGTCTGTGGCGTCTTCAGTCTGTCCTGATCCAAAGTCCCATGCCATGTTTTCCCTCTCTCCTCCGCTCTTACACGGACACAGTAATGCTCCTGATCTCCGTCACACTCCACGCCCTGTTTTCCAGGCCTCTCACGCGGGCCGCTCTCTCTCCACGTCCCGGGGCCGTGATCAGCAGCAGCAGCAGCGGCGGCGGCGGCAGCACGGAGCCTGGTCACGGCGCACATTTCACCCTCTGCCCGCCTCAGGAGCTGCTTTTTCTCAGCTCGGCCGTGATCCACGAGCGGGACACGTACCACCACCGGAGCGGCGGCGGCGGCGGCGGCGGCGGAGGAGGAGGAGGAGGAATCGCCCACGAACGCGCGACCTTCTCGTCAGCGCCAATGGGATTGATCTGAGTATTTTCTCCGCGCAAGTTTGAGCCAAGAGTCGGTGAAGAGCGCGAGCCGCGGCGGCTCCGCATGTCGCCCCCGGTCGGGCCCCAAAGTGCCCGTTTACGGCGGATCCTGGGAGCGTGAACTTTTTCCCTTTTCCCGGTGGCGCGGTCACGGGAGGCGCTGTGCGGGGATTTTACGGATTTCTATATTTTAGCAGCTTCTCCTGGATTTTCCTGAAGCTGCTGCAAAGATTCCTGTGTGAAAAGTGATGGCCGAGCGGGGCGCGCGGTTGCTCCTCTGGCTGTGGCTCCTCTGGCTCACCGTCCTGCTCCCGGAGAGCGCGGGGGCCCGGCGGCATGGCGACAGAGGTAAGGCCCGAGGAAGGGCTCGTGTTCCGTGTGTTCCGTGTGTTCGTGACCGGGGCCGCGGCTCGGGCCCCTGGCCCCTGGCTCCTGGCTCTTGCGTCTGAAAATGGAGCTCGGCGCTGGTTCGTGGCGCTGTTTGTTTGTTTGTTTGTTTGTTTGTTTGTTGCCTTTGCGCAACTTTCAAACTTGTTCGACCAAAGCTGGACATATTGCGCATTGTTTGACTTGTTCTTGGGCTTCACACTTTGACACTTTTGTCTCTTGAAGATGGAACACGTTTGTTCTTCACGTTTCGCTGTTTTCGAGCATTTCAACTGTTTGAACTGGACAAGAATACACACAGTGATATATATTTAACGCACATCGCTCACCACGTTCGCACTCCATCTGCCGGCAACAGAATGACTCACCATGAGAAAATAAACACAAGCTAGCCCCGTGTTTTTGTGATGCACGCACTTAGATGGCAGAAATGCTCAGAACGAGTTGTAATTGATGAACTTTAAGAGCTCGTCCTCATTTAACGTCACAAATCTGGGACATTTGAAACCGAATGTTTTTGTGAGGCTCAGTCTGTGGGGAGAGAGGAGCCCACAGACTGGATGAAACAAGTGTCAAGAGCTCCAGGTCTGAGATGAGTCTCTCTGCTTCTTCTTCTTCTTCTGCTGCTTCTTCTGCTCCTTCTGCTGCTTCTTCTTCTGCTGCTGCTGTGTTTCTGGATCCAGAGGAAGCCTTTGCTATTTAACCATTGGTTGGATTTGCATGTGCTTCACCACATCTCCTGTGGCCCGTGCGCTGATCGCAGCTCCAGGTTTGTGAACAGAGCAGATCTGGGGGAACCACAAAACCTTCTGCAGATGTTTCCTCTGCACGTTCAGCCCAAGCACCTCAGGGACGGTCCAAAAGCTAAACCGGGCCGATCCCAGCGTCAGACGGGGACGTTCTGTCTGGTGAATGCATGTTTAAGTGAACACTGATTTATCCTCTCTCTTCTAGCCTAAGGAACAGCAAAATAACATCATGGAAGCACATTTGGGAAATACTTGAGCGTAACTCTTTGTTGTTGCCATGTTCAGTGGCGGAGGATATTGGAGCCTGCACATGCTCGTGTGTTTGAAGCGGTTATCATCAGACTGCAGACTCCCCCATTACCTGAGCGTCAATACTGGTTCTGGTGATGGGTAAACACAAGCAGATTGTTTAGCTCGGCTAATTGTTTGGGAGCAGGAGCCGCAGTGGAATGCACGACGCTCCTCCAGCCAATGAGAGCGCTCCATTCTGTCTCAAATGTGAGAGACGTGAAATCAAACCTAAGATCAGAATCAGAAAAAGGTTTATTGCAGTTGCAGCTGAACAAAATGGGCAAACATTGGAATTTGTTGTTAATAGTAACAGTAAAGTTTAAAAAATCAAATAAGACCTGGATAAATAAAAGAATGTGCTAATCCAGCCATTTACTCTTGAAACACTATATTTACTAAGGAGAAAATAAAGAACATCAGAATCTATGAAGGTTTGTAGTTTAAACCCTGCTCTAACATGCATTCTGCCCCTGTGTCCTTGTGCAAGACACTTAACACGCCCTGCCCCTGTGTCCTTGTGCACGACACTTAACACGCCCTGCCCCTGTGTCCTTGTGCACAACACTTAACACGCCCTGCCCCTGTGTCCTTGTGCACGACACTTAACACGCCCTGCCCCTGTGTCCTTGTGCACGACACTTAACACGCCCTGCCCCTGTGTCCTTGTGCACGACACTTAACACGCCCTGCCCCTGTGTCCTTGTGCAAGACACTTAACACGCCCTGCCCCTGTGTCCTTGTGCACGACACTTAACACGCCCTGCCCCTGTGTCCTTGTGCAAGACACTTAACACGCCCTGCCCCTGTGTCCTTGTGCAAGACACTTAACACGCCCTGCCCCTGTGTCCTTGTGCACGACACTTAACACGCCCTGCCCCTGTGTCCTTGTGCAAGACACTTAACACGCCCTGCCCCTGTGTCCTTGTGCACGACACTTAACACGCCCTGCCCCTGTGTCCTTGTGCAAGACACTTAACACGCCCTGCCCCTGTGTCCTTGTGCACGACACTTAACACGCCCTGCCCCTGTGTCCTTGTGTCCTTGTGCACGACACTTAACACGCCCTGCCCCTGTGTCCTTGTGCAAGACACTTAACACGCCCTGCCCCTGTGTCCTTGTGCAAGACACTTAACACGCCCTGCCCCTGTGTCCTTGTGCAAGACACTTAACACGCCCTGCCCCTGTGTCCTTGTGCAAGACACTTAACACGCCCTGCCCCTGTGTCCTTGTGCAAGACACTTAACACGCCCTGCCCCTGTGTCCTTGTGCAAGACACTTAACACGCCCTGCCCCTGTGTCCTTGTGCACGACACTTAACACGCCCTGCCCCTGTGTCCTTGTGCAAGACACTTAACACGCCCTGCCCCTGTGTCCTTGTGCACGACACTTAACACGCCCTGCCCCTGTGTCCTTGTGCACGACACTTAACACGCCCTGCCCCTGTGTCCTTGTGCACGACACTTAACACGCCCTGCCCCTGTGTCCTTGTGCACGACACTTAACACGCCCTGCCCCTGTGTGAGTGAATATTCAGATCTAAAGTGCTTTGTGTCGAGCTCATTTTCATATAAAACGTGGCATTTCAGGATAACTTTATTTTGATTTCATATCAACCAAAATCTTTTTTGTCTTTTTTGTAAGATTATGAAGTATTTGGGCGGCTGGATTTGACACATTGATAAATATTGCCACATTCTTTGGAGTTGTAAATAATCAGGCGGAAAATGTGATATTAACAATCCTTTTGTGCGATGTGTAGGTGCTACTTTAAGACCTGAGCTTGAGTCTCTATGTCTAAATCTATGGACGCAAGTGGATTCAATTCAATAATAACATGTGTGAATAAAAAGATAAGATCTGCCTTTATTCATCCAAACAATGGGGACATTTGGGGTCATGATACCTCAAAGTTAAGAGAGAAAAAGCAGAGTATTTTCTGGGCTCGTACCAAACTTGACCGTCTCGTATGATCCCAGCCCTCCACATTCAAGGCCTGACCACCAGCTCAGGCCTGACCACCAGCTCAGGCCGGGACTTTATCACGGTGCCCATCGTGACAGAGGCAGGTCTTTATCTCCTGCACTGGCTCTTATCAGCGACCTGCGGCGCGGGGCCCGAGGGTGAAGGCCCGAGGGTGAAGCCGAGCCCACTTCTCTCCATCACCAATGGGCCTGGCGTTCTGTCACGTGCTCGCCGACCCTGTGACCAAACCCATTGTTCTGGTTTCCAAGGCTTCACTGTGCGAGGACGGGGCCCGATCAAAAGTCTCTCCACGCGCTCCAAAAGAAGTGGATGGAAACGCTCGTCCCCGTCGCTGCAGCTGGTCTGTCAACATTTGACTGGTGGTTGTAATGTCGCGGCGGTGCCATCAATCACATTTTACAGTCCTCAGCTAATCCTCTGTCAGTGAAGGAATATTTGCTGAGTAAATATGCAGAATATGTGATGTCCTTATATTGCTGGTGAAACAGTTTTGGTCTCAGGGCATGAAACATGGTTGACTAAAGATTCAAGATTTGATTTGTTTTTAAGACATTGCATTGCATTTATTGTTTGAGTTTAGACTGGTTTGTATCGTGCGTTTGACGTGGTTTGAGTCTTGATTTGAGTGACATGTGGATGCAGCGTGTGCATGTGTGAAGTGTGAACTGGTGACGTCCCGACTGTTTGGTTCAGATGTGTAAGTTTCAGATTACAAGTGAAACGGCTTCTAACCTGTGTGAGCTGGAGTCCAGAGAAAGGCAGAACAGAAGGAGCCGCCCCTCTTTTGCTTTTTGCCCAGTACAAAAGAGTGCGATGGGGGCAGGGCCTCACTGTCTGAAAGTCATAAAGCAGCAGATTAGGGGGGACCTGAAGTTCCTGTGGGAGCTTTGATTGGTTCCAGAGAATTGGACTGCGACCCACACACAAGCAGCGGGTCAGGTTACTAATCATGGGGCGCCTCGCTCCAGAAATATCTGCTTATTTGAACCACATTTCTCCCGGTTCCTGGGAAGGAGAGTTTCTGCAGCATTTGTGTGCTGCTCTGGAAGAGAACGGAAACATTCAGTGTTTTTGTAAGAAGTGCGGAGCTAAAAGGCCGACAACACAACATCTCAGCCAATAAATACTCACGTTAAAGGCTTTATTTAATTGTGGGTGTTTTTATTGCATTGAAAAACATGCGTCCTTTTGGAAGCTTGCCTCTTCCCAGGTCTGACTTGTAACTTGGCCTTGTGACGTGAAAATAAAGGTTTTTATTTTAGTCTGATTTAATTTTGTACATTGATTTTTAAATGCAGGTTTAAGTTTTGGCTGCTCAGTATCAAGGTTGGGTTATTGGCAAATTTCTAAAGTTTTCTCAAAGTAAAGTCAATAGGCATGCATTAATTAGGCTCACCGCACCTTTAGGCTCATGACTTCACGTCAATAGATTATGAGTTTATTCACAATACGCCTTTTGATTTGAACCATTGGTTTGCCTGGTTCAGAACGTCCAGTCCAGACCAAAGAAGTGAACTCTGCTCCGATTGAATCAAACTCTGGTGCGATTCCTCTGAACTGTGAACGCAAACGGCCCAGAGAGAGGAACAGGAAGTGACCGACTCTGAGACGCAGAAAGACGTGAAAGTAACAGGAGCAGGTCAAAGTCTGGTTTAATTATAACTCCTGATCACGTGAATGTATAAATCAGTTTCCAGTGATAATACTTTCAAATATAACTGTTTTAAAGCTAAATTAAACCAACATAAATAACAACACTTAAGCATTATATATTCAAAAACGTGGCATATTTTCAGCCAGTATTAAGCTGTGCAGGTAAATGTGATTTCAGACCTTTGTAAAACAGGTTAGAGACTTGTCTTCTTGTCCTGGGCATTCTGAGTGGTCCTCCTGACCCGTCCTCCTGACCCATCCTCGCTCGACCAGGCAGCAGCTCGCACTGAGCCGCACATTCACTGTTAACGGGTCGAATGACAAGAAGTATCACCCTAATAAACCCAATTTAGAATGAATAGAACCTGACACACTTTATAATCAGCTGCCTGTAAAGTATTTATTTTACATGACTAAATATATCTGCAGTTATATATAACCTCCTTTTATATCAGTATCAAACCCCCAAATCCATTTGGATCGGTCTTTACTCTTTAGTGCGGCTTGTTTCAGCTCCTGGTCTGTGGGACTGGACTGTCCATTAGGCCCCGTCTTATCTGGTTAATCCTGCAGGAGGGAACCAGCCGCTGATTGTCTCCCAGGGGACAATGCAAATAAGCCCCAAACGTGTAAACATTCTACAAGCGTCTCGACTCCTCCAGACCATCTGAGCTTGTACAGATAACACTGGTTTTCTTTTCTATGGCTAAGACGAGCTTTGGTTTAATTCTTACTGAAGTGGCAAAAGTGTAGAAACTGTTGGAGCCCACGGCTGGTGTGCAATCTTTAGTTTAGCAGTTCTACTTTCAAATAATGATGCTCCTGGAAACGTATATATCAACTATACAAAAGTTGAACCATTTGCGTGAGTATTTTTACAGCCGTCTTCAACTGGAAATAGCGGCGTTTTGACACGTGCCTGTCACCGTGGTGGAGGATGTGGGTGTTTCCTACAGGGAAGACCACCTGCTCCTACAGCCTCCACAACATACTCGCAGACTGGATTTCAGAGAGTAGTTTTGCTATGTTTCTCCTTTTTAGATTTCTTATTACCCTTGCAGGCTATTGGCCTCGAGATTGACCAACATGGATATTTCCACGGTCAGTACCGATTGTTTAGTGTAAAAAAATGGAAAAATGGCTGTTAAACTCTGCCTGTATTTTTGTAATTATTTTCCCCAAATGTTGTAATTTAACTTGACTCTGTTTCATCACAAAAGATTAAATGCAGTGTTAAAATAAAGCTTACTGCATATTTTTGAGGCAAGAGGCAGAACAAATCCTGCCTCTGCTCGAGCTTTAAGGCTGAGACATTACGATTAAAGCGCAAACTCTACCTAAAAGTAAAATAATCAAAGTTCCATCATGCATTTGGTCTGCAACCCCTTGACCTGTGAGAAGCTCCATGTGTCTTTTGTCCACTGTGTCGTCTGCAGCGGGACAGTCCGTTTGTCCAGGATTTGTGGGGGTCAAATGAAAGTGATCATTAGAATTGCTGGACTGAAGGGCGTGAAAGCGGTGGGGGTGGTGGGGGGTTTGTTTGGTGGTCTGACAGGGGTTTAACGCTCGTAATCGACAGCACCACCGGATCAATATCTGGTGAATGCTTTGGCTTTGACATCTGCCCGTGCAGCTTCTGGTGGTGGGACACGGCAATCAACAGCTGTCACTGTCCATTGGCCGATTGCACTTGAAGACCAAACCTCACCCCAATCATCTGGTCATCCTGTGTCTGCGGCTGGAGGGCCACAACTGACCATAAATCATGTTTATTCAAATGATTATTTACCAATGACGATAAACCAATTCTAAAACGGCGTTCATCACGGGAAAGTTCCCATGTTCCCAAATGTCGTCAAACTTGATCTTTTTAGTTTAGCAGAATACTGACTCTTGTAAGATTTCTGAAAGAATCGATCCCCAGATCACACTCATGTGAACCAGTATCAATACTCTGTAAAAAGACATGAAGAGGACACATCTGGAGCTGAGTCTGGTCTGGATCTATATCAGAGTGAAAAGACCACGATGTTAACATTAAAGACACTTCATTTGTGTGGAAAATAATATTCTTTTGTATAAAACAAGCTCTTTCAGTACAATTGTATCAAAATCAATCCTGAGTTTGGAGAATTGTGAGACGAGACGGGACAGTTCACTGGAATGATCATTTGACTGCGGCTCTACGGCAATATTAATATTTATTGCTAAAATGCTTTGAAAGTAAAGTGGCAGCCCCCTGAGCAAAGTAAACTTTAATGACTTAAAGTGTAAAAGACGTGAGCATATTAAGTGGAACCAAAGCATCAGAACTTCACTGTCATAAATCACTGTCATGGTCGTCCAAATATGAGACGTCAAAAGACACTTCTTTAGTCTAAAGTTTTTTTCTATGAAAATGACATTTTGACCAGTTGAAATGTCCCAGATTTCTTCAAGTCATTTGCGTTTTCTTCCCTGCACAATATTGGTTTCTCTTCCTGTTGTACAAAACCTCAAATGTGAAAATGTTTGGTAAGAAGGAACTTCCCACAATTCAGCCACACCAATATCACCCTATTAGCACATCTAATTTAGCTTTATTTGTCTCAAACGTTTCTGTCCAATTGCATGCTGTGAAATCAACCAAAGGAATGTGCTTTTATAACAAACATTTACTGACTAGTTCTGAACACAACAGAAAATCCAAAATGTTCCAGGTCGAAAGTCTGTCTCCACCTCCTTGTATCATGTTCCAAAATGAGAAAAAGAATCTGTTTTTCAGACCTCTCCTGAGAGAAAGGACTGGTTCCTCTCCTCCGCTGTGAGCACAAATCCAGCGGCCTTGAAAGCATTTCTTAGAGCACTATGACATTTCCATCTTTTCCATTAAGCAATATTCCCCCCGCTTTTCATTTGAGAGCAGAGTTTTTTCCTGCCTGACGCTGTTCGTACTGTGGCTTTGGGCTCGTCATCAGTGGCACATGCAGCACAGGGCAACGGGGAGAAGACGGTTTTAAGAAGTAGAAATATTATCCTCAAATAGGCAGGTTCTGGCAGATGGTAATTATGCAGGAGCTGTATTTGTTATCTTAGGAGAGTGGCTTCATGCCGGTGACGTGCAGGGTCGGGGGTGCACTACCGGGCTCTGCTTTTACCACAATCCTCTGCACAAAGCAACAATGCTAACGTGTTGTCTATAAAAGGCTGTTCCCTATTTTAATGTACAAATGTTGCTATAATGGGAATAAAGCTGGTTTACCATGAACATAACATAGACCGTCTTTGTCTTGGCATCAGTGTAATGGAGAGAACACTTGGGGCGGGACAAACGCCGGGCTCGGATGACACACACCGCTGGGCCGTAGTGGGTTCTGGTCCGGAGCGGGTTCTGATCCGGAGCGGGTTCTGGTCCGGAGCGGGTTCTGGTCCGGAGCGGGGGTCCGGGCAGGCGCGGGGAGCGGGGGGCTCCGGGCAGGAGCGGTGCTGTTACAGGAAGTACTGGTAAACAAAGCACTATGTCCTCTCCGTTTGGGATTTGGGACTTTTTATTTATCTTGATTTTCCTTCAAACAATGCGTGAGCACAGAAGTTTGACCTGGTCTGGTGAATATTCAGTCCATCAAAAAGGATCTGCAGCGTCAGAGCGCCCCCTGCTGGCACCGCCGCATTGCACACCGTGCGATCTGTGCTGCTCTTGCACTGTGATGCTACAGAAAGACCGCGCCCACTGCACTTGGACGAGACTTAAACTTAGACAAACCAGGTTTTTCTTTATAACATGAAAAAAACATGGTTACGGACCCTTTTAAATTGAGCAGCAAATTTCGTGACATACTTATGCTTTGGCTTTCCCTCCATTAAGTGTTTTTGTCCAGCTCAGAAACCCACACGCTCTAGAGCCAGAGTTAAGTTGAGCTGCATGAGTTTCACACGACGCACGTATGTTTATCCATCACTGAGGCCATTAAAGACCAGCAGTAAAGAGTCCAGAGAGTAAGTTTGTAAATGGAAAAGTCTTTACCTAAGATCTTCAGGAGGCGTCTGAAAGCACAGGCTGTATGTCTAGTATAGTACATTAGCCGTGTAGTGTGTGTACAATGGCGACGTGCAGCAGTGTTTCTGTGCTTTGTTGCGAGTCATGGCTCATTCATGTCTGCTTGTCTTTTAAGCTGAACTTCTCCAGGGTTCAGAAACTGTCCCTGCTGTGCTGCTGGAAGACGTCAGCTCCTGATGGCTCCTCACGGCTCTGCCCCGTGTTCTTTCATGTACAAAAACACTGGCAAGAAAAAAGAAAAACTTGGCAGAAGTTTGAACAGGAGTGATTGAGCAGCGAGCTGTCCATATCGTCTCAACTCTGATGCTTCCTCGTGCTCCACCTAGTTTCAAAGTTGCCACATATGTTTCAGACCATTTCATCTGTTGTTTATAGCCATGCTGCTAATTTGGTATTTTGAAATCTTCACTCCCCTACTGTTGCCAGCAGAGGGCAGCAGACTAAGAGTCCAAAAGGAAATTTGGGGCGGATCGCATCATCTCTCGTCTACATAGATTTCCGTCTCTTCTGAGCTCGAACTGTCTTTCTGTCTTCATTTTGTCCCGTACACTGAGGGAACTATGTTATGATAGATCCATGCGCTTAGACACAGGGAAACGTGCTGCTTATGGGGACGAGCTGCACGATTCTGCAGGTGAACGAGGCTCTGCAGGTGAACGAGGCTCTGCAGGTGAACGAGGCTCTGCAGGTGAACGAGGCTCTGCAGGTGAACGAGGCTCTGCAGGTGAGCAGGAGGTGCATCCTATGATTGACATGTGAATGAACTACTCGGCTGTCCACGCCACCAGGAAATGAGACTCAGATTTGGCGCCAAAAAATCCTCCATAATTCCTTTTTAAGGAGGATTTTCCCCAAACAATATTTCAGTTACAGTGCTTGATATTCCAACGTGAAGGTGTTCAAAAGTGTTAAACTCTGATGACATAAAGCCTCTCCTTCAGTGAAGCGTTGTTGTTCAGGAGGTGGTTTATGTGGTGTTAATGAAGATCCTGGTGTAGTTTGCTGAAGAGTGATTAGCCCTACGTGTGAGCGCGCTGTACCTGCTGAGCGGGCATGTGTTCGGCCTGAGCTTTTGGAGGACATCCAACATGAGATGAATGATCAGGACCATCTTCAGCTGGAGGCCTGGCTCATTCCTCAGCCTATGACGGCTCTGCCCGAGTCCTGATTCAGTCATAATTACACCGGATTCATTATTGTCTTGCTGGATTTCAATTTGTTGCCAATGGAAGTTTGTCCAAAGTTGTTCTCTCCAGGTCAGACACACAAACAATGCCTGTAGTTTGATACTGTCGGCAACGTGTCGTTAAGGGGCGTGGCGTGGCCTGGCAATGGGGAAAACTGTTGATTCAAATCAGGACTTTTCATCTCAGTGGAGACAGAGCCGCTCTTTTACATTCAGATGACCGGGTCCATTAGTGAGCCACTGTGTCTATGTAGTCAAAGTATTAACATGTGACATCACCTCAGAAGGTGCAAGTTATCGGACCAGAACTAATTTGTGTTCTAGATTATCTTATTGCAATAACTAACACTAACACAAATGTGCCTTTTCAATGGCATATACTGTTTTTGAATAAGAAAATGAAACGAGCCAATAAAGCGAGACGATTGGGCAGCTTTGTAGGTCCAGTTGGGTCCTCTGCGCCCTTGACCTGGGATGTGTGGGCTCCTGATACGTCGGCTTGGCTTCATTTTACAAGAGTCTTTTGGAGTTTGTGAAAGGAGCTGTTGATGTGCCGGGGGTATGGGGGGTATAAAGAGGCGATTGTGTACCACCGTCGTCTCCCCAGCGCGCCCTGCCAGCCCTCCCTGCCAGCCCTCCCTGCCAGCGTCTTGTGGCCCGGCTTGTGGCCCTTGGCAGTGTTGGAGAGGTTTTGTTAGTGTTGCTGTGGGTGTTTGGTGTGGACTCGGCCACCCATCTGGAGAACAGCTGCTTTATCAACAACTTTGAACTGATACTTCCAACGTTCTCCGGGCGATGGACGTTGTTGTGTGTTGGCGACTTGGCGCGCCCCGAGGAGGGCGTCGAAATCGAAATGTGTTTCCAAATGTATTCACCGGGGTTTGTAGACTTGACTTTAATACTGTATTGAATCATGAGCTCGGTCCATTGTTTGGAGAACCAAGCTGGAGGTTAAGTAGGTTCTGGGCAATTAATCAGATTTGAATTAAGATTGAAATTCAGTCATGCCTAATTAATCTAACTATATGCTTAAAAATCAAGAGAATTCCAATCAATCCTCTGTCAGTAAAAGCGTGATGTTGGAGGCAGAGTTTGGACATTTGAAGATGAAATTGGGCAATTATCTGTACTAATTAAAAGTGGTTTATGATCATAAAATCGTTACTGAAAGCTTTTTGCTTCTGCCTGTTTTGGTTACTCAACCTGTATATCTGTGTTTGATGTGATGATGTGATGTGACTGAATAAACTGAAGGTTAAGTTTACTGTGCAGCACTAGTCTAAGAGCATTTCCTCCCCTCATAATCCGCTTTAACTTTGATGTGCACAAAACAAGGCGTTTCCACCTCCAGCTTCTCCAGATACTTCCAAACGTGCATTAAAGATAATGTGGTGGAAACGCAGTTAATGACAAACAAAATTATTACATTTCGTGAAGCCAAAGTTGTGAATTTGTTAAATAATCTTCTCATAATCTGGCCTTGTCTCGTTTTCGTGGACACAATCCTGTGTTTTGTCCCGTTTGTCCCACCCAGACTGAGAGAACATGCAACACTAAAAGTCCCACCTACTTCCCGTGAGGGGACATGCTCTCGTTGTGACTCTAGCTCTGTAAATAAGATGGTAAAATGAGGTTAAGCTCATGCGCTGGCCCAAACAAAAGCAGATGTTTTCAATCCTCTGCGTTTCCCGTCAGCCCGAGGAACACCTGAAGAAGCCGCTCCACATGTTTCCTTTTCACTGCTTGTGCTGCTAGTTAATGAGCTGGTGCTTTCATGCTCGGTGCCAACGCAGACTTGTTTTGGACTCGCCAGGTTTTCTTCACATTTTTTCGCTCCAGCCGCCGGAGCTGGATTTTCTGGTTTGGGAATTAAAATTTCTTGGAAAACCACAGCATTTTCCCCCATAGTAGGCGTAGTGTGTTTGCGCTGGTGGAGGAGAAGGTGTCGTTTTCAGGCCTCTGCCAGTACTTTTCCATGGAACGCCGTCATGCACGAGATGCCACAGCTCCTGGTGGTTCAGACTGGAGCTGCGCATGGATCATTCAGGCTTTTCATCGTGCACGTCGGAGGGACAAGTCGACATCCTTAAGCCTCATTTGTGAGATACAAATACAGCAGACAAAGGTTCTACTCCAGTATGTGCCCTGCATTGTTCTACTTTTACAGAGGTGTAGTTTGTAGAGAAGGTTGGGGGTTGGAATCCTGCTTCATAATGTTGTGTCTTTGAGTGCAGGACTAACACATTTTGACACATTCATGTAAAGAGTTTTTAACCAAAGTGTAAAAAGAAAAAGAACTGCAATAAACAAATGGCACAATCAAACACTTAAAGGAGACATTGTGCTTTTTTACCCAGGAACCTCATATTGAACATAAGTAGAGAATCATTTTACATTTTATCCATTGTAAACTTCTATATTGATCTAAAATGGATTAGTAATCGAAACATTGACTTCCTGTTCAAAACTGCAGAACTGATACTCAAACGTACATGACTCAATCCAAATACAACTTTGAGAAAACTAATGATGACGAACAGCAAATTAATGTTGGTTTGTGTATTATGTCTCCTTTTAAAGTCGAGCATTTAGTTATGTACTTGAGAAATACTTCTAGAATGTGATTTCCAACCATAAGTTTTTCTGTGCCTCAGCACGAGTCGCCTCTGCACCGCGGCAAGCCCCAGTTCCTCCTCAATTTTCTTTTATTGACCTGCTGCCATGGCGACGGTGTGGAACAGGACCATGCTAACCTGTGTTTCTGCTGTTAGAGCCGAGCTTGTTTGTCCTGCGCGGGGATAGAGCCTCCTTTGTGCTGTGCAACTCCTTTGGCGGGGCCCCCAGTCAGTGCAACAGCTCCTTATGTTATTGGAGCCGCGTTCTCTGAGCTCATGTGAAGCTAAACCAGGTCGAACAGGCCGGTGAAAACTGTGAAATCGCTGCTATGAGCCCGGAGTTGTTCACGTGACGACTGAAACGATGTGCCACAGCATTTTAATGTTATTTTGGTCACTTGAATTATTTGTGGCTCAGTCTCTTTTACTTTTGGGAAAATTACCAGTTTTCTGAGTTCACATAAAAACAAGATCCTGCAAATCACTCTGAAAACAGTCACAGTTTGTGTGTTTGAGAAAGCGTTTGGGGTTTTAAAAGTATCAGAAGTCAGATACTAATCAATACAGAAACTAGCATCCAAACTACTCATTTGTGCAAGTATGGATAGTTAAAAATCACAAAGACAACCATTTACCGGAACAGTTTTAGAAAGATGAGCTTTATTATCATTATTTTTTAATGATCACAGCTATTACTCTTTTGATTAATCGATTAATTTAGATTGCATAAATGTCTGTGCAGGAGATGTTTAGTAAAGCAGTTTGAGGACCTCCTGATGCTGCTACAGACATGACGGAGAAATTATACACTAATAATTAGACGTATCTTGTCATTTTGGTGCATTTGCTGCTCTTTGCGTCCTGAAAGCAGCTGGTATGTTTGAGTTGGTCTGTTTAGAGTCCAGATACTAATTATTCTATCACAAAAATTACTTTCAAAACAAGAAAATGATAAAATCCAGAGGGTTTGAGCTGGCACCAACTACTGACCACATTTACAAGTCACGTTAGAGTGTGTAAAGGTTTTGGTTATACGAGTGTCCAACTGAGCTAAAGGCTAGAGAGGGATCGATGAATGTCTGCCGTATGCTTCCCCACCGCCGCACCCAGGACGAAGGGCTTAGCTGGCAAGGCTAACGGATAGATTCACTCGATGGCTTCACGGCACCATTGGTTTGACTCTTTCCTGCATGATTGCTTTTGCGGGCACATTATGGCTCTGAAAATGCCTTGGGCCGCATCCCCTTCCCCGTGTTGCTTCCTCGTCGCCTCCTCGGACCCCTCTCAGGTCAGCGGCCCCACAGCGGTAGTGGCTGTAAAATGGCCGACTGCCAACTGGGAGCACCTGCAGAGCTCCAGCATTCCATCACAGACGCCCAGCACACAGATGTCACACAAGGCCCGGGAGAGCACTTTAGCCTGGGGGGGAGGGCGGAGGGGCAGAGGTTTGGCACGGCGGGCCCCGTAATGGAGCCCGAGTGAGGGCCAGCTGCTGCAGACACGCTCCTAATGAGGTGTCCCATCTCAGAGCGGGGACGAGGAGCCACAGTCGGGCTCGTCTCCCTCTCCCAGATGCCCTGACATCTTTGGGTTTCAGAGCACTTCATTAGCGTTTAGCCTTTTGTTCTCGCTGCGCTGGATTTGTTCAAGTACCAAAGTGGAAATGTTCGCTGTACAAGCAGAAGACCAAAAAACCAGGCACAGTGAAAGAACTCAAGCGTACTCGTCAAATAGTAGATGGTTATGTGGAAACTGCAGTGGTGGTCATTTCTCAGAGCACAGGTACTAGTATCAAAACTAGATACTCACTGAACAAGTACCAAATACTGAGAACGAAGTTATAAATGGAACAAAATGGAACCTTTTTGAACAGTTTTTTGTAGAATGGTCATGATCTATACTACCGCTCAAATATGTTTAGTATTTTGTATTCAGAACCCTGGGGCTTCTGTCTTTGAGCTTCAGGAGGAAATCATCTGAAGTGCTTTTCACTTCACGGATGTGTTTGTCGAGGTTCAGTGGAGCCGAGTGTCCAGAGAAGAAACAAAGCTCCAATATAAAACATGTTTTTATAGTTTCACACTTCACTGCACAATTCCAAATGTCTTCAGTGACCGTTTTAATTGTTAATATATGAATTTAATTTCTTGCAATGCAGTACATTATAGCACTTTCCCTTTTCTCAGATGACATTTCATTTTTGGAAAAAGCCTGCTCACAGTCGCAGGGCATTGAAGTTAAAATGGTCAGTGTTAAACTTTAGAAACTGAAAAGACAGCCCGGCGCATTAGACTCTTTTGACCTTTAGTGAATGACTTTACAAATGCCATGATGAGAGAAATGACTAAACTGTGCGTGCGTGGCCTCTCCATTTCCCACTTTCATTACCCAGCTCATCAAAGCTCACTGTTCCTCGTGAAGGAGAGTCGCTAAAGTCACGGCGCCTTTATGCGTCTGTGCGGAGAAGGACACCCAGTCTGCGGCTAACCTTTTCACACAAACGAGTGCTCCGACATGACGCACAAACGCCGCTCCTGCTTTCATACTTGATTTAGTTGGAGTGCTCTAAATTAGTGCTGAGTGCATAAGCAATGGCATTCAGCTTTCAGGACACCTGCTCGGAGAATCCACTCAGACAGCCACATACCAGAGCAGGACGGCTTCCCAAAATACTGTGCGTCTACTGCAGAAGTGCCAAAAACACTCCAGCCGGGATATCCAATTAGGCAGGTGTGAAAGCTACTTAAAGAGGCGTGTCGCGCTTTAGTCGGGCGACTTTCAAATGTTTTTGACACATTTGCATTGGAAGTGTACATATGCGTTCACATTATTGTGTGTGTGTGGAAAGTGCTGCAATGACTGTCCGTGTGGTCGTGCCCTGGCAACAGTGAAGGTGAAACAAGTGTAGAGGCAACAAAGAGACTAAATTTAGCTGTTTGTTTCTGACAAATCTGTGCATAAACTTCCACATGCACAAGGAACATTTTCTGGTTTCAATTGTTACTGTCATTATTTATCTTCCCTCTTCGGCCCGTAGGCTTTATTTGACTGGATTTTGCAGCGTGAAATTAGGATTGTTTAGATCCTCAGCAGCTTGGACTCTGTGAGTATAAGGCACAAAGTAACGGATATTCTTTGAAACACAAATGTATGACGGTTTTGAATATTAAGTTGCAATGAGCTTTTTTCTTGATGCAAATGGTAAAAAGGCCAATGTGATTGTGTATACAGTGAACCCTCGTTTATCACGGGGGTGACGTTCCAAGAAGAACCCGCGGGAGTCGAAATCCGCGAAGTAGAAACCTTTATTTTTTTACAGTTATTATAGAATGAAATGCTCCATAAAACATTGAAGCTCACACGCCGTTCTCACCGGCCTCGCAAACTTCAATTTGGCAAGTGGTTTTACGTACGTGTCCATATGAATCCATAACGTTATTGACACAGGTAGAGAAGACACGGAGAAACTGTTTAGCAAATCAGAATGCAGAACACAATGCATGATGAAAATCCATGAAGCAGCGAGAAAAGTCAACCGCGATATAGTGAGGGATCACTGTAATATGTTCTGATTTGATGCCCAGTGGACCCCAGGAAGACGAGCAACAAGATGTGGAGCTAATGTGGCGCTAAAGAAGCTTTCAAGAAAAATGTCAATGTTCTGCCTCAGACTCAACGCGAGTCTTGAGCAGATGTGAGTTTGGCTTCAAATGAATCTCGCCAATGAGTCAATACACAGCTCAGACGTAACGGCGCACGGACTGAGCACTCTGCACGGACTGAGCACTCTGCACGGACTGAGCACTCTGCACGGACTGAGCACTCTGCACGGACTGAGCACTCTGCACGGACTGAGCACTCTGCACGGACTGAGCACTCTGCACAGACCCGCACAGAGTATCACTTACAGAAAGAGAAGAACTGAAGGTCCAGAACTGCCCTTGTGTCCACCCGAGAACACGTCTGTGCCGTGTGTGACTCCACGTCTCAGACTGTTGTCCACGTTGGACTCAATCAACACTGTATTCCTCATCCTCATCCTCATCCTCATCCATAAACGTGTAGTAAAAGTGCCATAAATGTGGAAAACAAAAGTGAAACTGAACCTGAGAATGAGCTGAAGCCAGGACGTATGTTTGAGTAACAAATAATACTTTTTTGCATAATATTGTCTGTACACAGCACACGTCACTTATGCCTGCTGTTATTTTATGTTGCCATTATTCAAGTACAACCTCAATTTGCATATATTATTATGGGCCCCACCGCAAATACTGCAAACGGTGGTGCTGAGGTGCACAAAGTTAGCACAAGGGAAACAGTTTAAGCGCGACAGCCGTAGTTCAAAGCCTGAAGAGTCTGTTGTGCTCACTCTGCTCTGGTCTCTGGTGTGAAGACCTGCACCTCCTCATGGGGCAGTCAAAGGCGTCACATGCACAGTTGAGTTATGGGCTGGTGTCTTTGGGTCCGTGCTGGCCTGTGGAGTCCCAATAATGCTGCTCTCTGGCCCAGTGAGGCTGAATGGGTGGATCCCCTCTGCCCGCCTTTGTCCCTTGATCTCCCCCCACAGGGCCAGTGCATTCCCGGCCCAGGACGGTGTCACGCACCCCACTGCCCCAAACAACCCCAGAAGGAGCATCGCCAGGGATATTATACAGTACCTGGGGATGTTTCTGAAACACGCATTACGTGGATTGAGCCCTGTTTTACTCCTGCTAGAAAGTGAAATACAAGTATTTCACTTGACTAAATAATAGAAGTGTGATGAGAAAATCAATAGTAATTCTGACCTGATTTCAATAAATCGCTGGTGTTTGATTGAAGGCATTAACACAAACTGTACTGGGCTGTACTTGTTTGTATTGTCTTAAAACGTGAAGAACACAACTAGTTCATTTTAAATTGCTTGCGGCAGTGCAAAGTTATTGCTCTATTACCTAATGCTTTTCTAGCATCCTAATTATTCACCACGACTTTACAAGCACGACACTGTACTTAGGCTGGATGCAGGTAGAGAGCAGCTTTTACAATATTACACTTCTCGGGTACTGATTTTGGTTCATTACATTGGCACACTTCTGGAAATAACAACTTTATGCATGTTTAGATGAAAAAACGTATTAAAAGCTGATGTTGTAGACATAGTTTAATGAGCTGTCATAAAAACAAGCTTCTGTCATAGAGCAAATAAGAACTTTGAATATTTATCAGGACTATTGAAGAGCGCAAACCTGAATTGTACAAATACCTTGTCATAAGTGTTTCTCACATTCATTCCAACCTGCCCTAAATGGCACTCGATTAGCTGCAACTTGTTTTTGGTTGTATTAAAGACGTCCTACTACCATCATTGTGTTTCAAACACTAGCTCAGAGTGACTGTGGCTCAGTGTGGCCCCTGCGGCCCCTGGAGGCGTCTCTGACCTCTCCTCACTCATACAATACAAACGTTTGGATCGTCGGCGTGACAACGCTGCATATATATTCTAATCATGGTAGATCGTTGCTTACCTGTCAAACTCAAACCAAGTTGTTTTTTCTATTGGTTTTAGCATCACGGAATTAGCATCTCTTGCTAGTACAATCCCCTGTGAGGCTAGCTGCTGTTTGAAATACTTGTCCCATGCAGTATCGTCTACATAGTTTAGAGAAGGGATAGTTTATTGGAAAAGTAAATGGTTAGGTGAGTTCCGTAAGCAGCGGTGGGCGGGCCCTTCTCAGAGGGCGGCGTGAGGGCGGGCCCCTTTGTGAGGGCGGGTCCCTTTGTGAGGGCGGGCCCCTTTGTGAGGGCGGGCCCTGCACGGCCTGGTGCACCACATTCCTCACATGCTAGACGGGGGCTGCGTGTGCTGTTTATGGCTGTGTTGCTGCTCGTCCCACACATACCTGTGGTTCAAGTGCACGCTGTAGAAGCTTAGCTCGCTTAACCCCTTCTCACATGTGCGCTAACTTTAGCCACCAGCAGAGTGCCCGGGCCCCGAGCGGTGCTTCTGCAGGGCCATGAGGCTGTGGTGTGTTATGGTTAAGCTAATGTTGTGTCCAGATGTTCGGCCATAGATTGTGCAAACGTCTGTTAATCCTCGCACAGTGGACGCTTAAGGACGGACAGTAAAGGAGGTGGATCCGATACTATGAGGAGAAAATCACTTTCAGAATATTTAGAATGTAAGAACTGAGCATGTTACCGTGGTCACTACACGCTCCTTTGGTTCAGTGCAGTTCTGCTGAAACAACAGCTCAAACAGAGGGAACTACATTGACCATGATTATTTGCAATTATTCACACCAAAGTTTTATCATGGCATTTTAAAAGTCAAAAGTTAAATTTAATTCTGTTCAAGCTCTCAAAATATCTCAATAAATATTGTATCGTGAGATGCATATTGTGATAATATTGTACTGTGAGATTTGGATATCAATACAGCCTTAGACTTTGGACTATATTTAAAAAATGTATTAAAAAAAAGTACGGGTAAGTAAATGTTATTTGTACAGCACCTTTCACAAAAGTCACAAAGTGCTTCACAAAAACACAGAATAAAATAATAAACTTACAGTGAGTATTACACATACAACAATATACAGTCAACTCAGTCCCTAAAGGAACTGTCATTCAAAGTTCTGACTGAATACAAAGGCTTTGAGCTGACCTTTAAAAGCAACAACAGGATCCAGTGTCCGGAGTGACCGCAGGGAGAGTGGAAGGTCACTCCGGAGTGACCGCAGGGAGAGTGGAAGGTCACTCCGGAGTGACCGCAGGGAGAGTGGAAGGTCACTCCGGAGTGACCGCAGGGAGAGTGGAAGGTCACTCCGGAGTGACCGCAGGGAGAGTGGAGGGTCACTCCGGAGTGACCGCAGGGAGAGTGGAAGGTCACTCCGGAGTGACCGCAGGGAGAGTGGAGGGTCATATATAGAGCCATTAGGAAACAGCTTTATTGTTAATTCACCTTTTAAATGGGACATGAAATTAATTGTAATTAGTATTTTAAATTTCTGTCCAGCACAAACTTTTTACAAACAAAAGAAAATGAAGTCCTGGTCAGGGACTGTCCAGATGGTGTGGCAGTATCAGGAGCACCTCTAGAGGGCGTCACTATTGTGCATGGATTAAACCGACTTCAATAACCCAAGAAATGAATGTAAAGAACATGCAAACCCCTCACAAAGGTGATGTGATTCCCGTTTCTTCTCACAAGCTTCTTCTTCTTTTGGACGACCAGTTGATGCTTCTGCTCTTTCGAAAGGCAAGAATTGACCTTTTGCATAAAGTCATTTATTTTCAGTCAGTCTCACAGTTCTCTCTCGGGTTTGTCCGGCCTTTATTGAGTTTTTTGTGTTTTTCCTTGTTCTGCTGGTTCCAAAATATTTCACACAGATAAAAATGTAGGAATTTGGAAAAAAAACTTGTGGTTTGACAAAGGCGTCGGCTGCTTTCTGTAACCAGCAGGTCATGAGGAAGTGTTGGCGTCATCGTTCTGAAAGAGGAATTCTCCTGCTGCGTTAGACATTATGCTTCACACTTTAGTCAAACTGAACGTCACTCAAAATGTTTGACTCCAACAGTTCTTTTTAACCCTTGAGGTTCTATTGTGTGTGTGTGTGTGTGTGTGTGTGTGTGTACATTTGTTGATTGTGTGAATCTTTATTTCACTGTCTGCTGCTGCTAATATGAATTTCCCTGGAGGGATCAATAAAGTCATTGAATCTTGTCTTAACGTTTGAATTATACATATACTGTATATTTTTACAAGGTCCAGGATCAGAAACTGCAAGAATTTCTCCCTCAAAAACATGAAAGCCAGACTCTGAACAGTGGTAAACGGCTCAAACCCGTTTAATCACTGAGCGGTGTCTGTGCAGCGCTGCTCTGGCTCGGGCTCAGCAGCGTCTGACTCGGCGCAGATAAGATTTCCTGAGGGGAAACAATAGCGTGAAGCGCAGGAAGCCATTAGAAAGTGAGACGCGTCTGTCCTGCTGAGTAAATACTGTCTGGGCCTCACAGAAGCAGCTCCAGCATAAAGAGCAGGAAACACTGAACTCACCCGCGCTTTGTCTTCAGCGGGACGCTCTTTACTGTCCAGGAAACGTGTCAGAGCGCTGGACACTGAGTGGACACTAATGCCTTTGGTTCTGAAACATGGTCAGATCACAGAGACATTTCCATTTGTCTGAGAAGCAACATCAACAAGTACATTTAGAGTTTCCCCTCTCGACATAATATCGCCTGGATATAGTTATTAATATTCTGATACTCAATGTTGTCAATGTCGCCCACGGGACGGGACAGTTTGAGGTGAAGTTGGACAGTGCAGTTGGACAGTGGTGGACTTTCTCTTCCAGTCTGTGGAACCTCACTGTCCTCTGGAGCTGTGGTCCTTGTGCCCTCCCACTCACTGCCATTGGTTTGACATCCCTCAAAGGGGAGGAGCCTGTCTGGGAAGAACTCTGACTTTAAAACATAACTTTTTAAAATGAACAAAAATATCAAACCTGTGTAAACTATATTTAGCTTAAGATTAAGATACACTTAAATCCACTTATTTTCACTTTTCACTGCGATGCTTCTCAAAACTGATTATGAAACCCTGGCTTCCCGAATGCCAATTAGGCTGAAAGGAAACACATTCTCTGGTCTAAATATGGGTTTGCCCCAAAAGTAATGAGAGGATTGTATCATGTTATATTCTCTTCTGTTCCTGGACTTGGCCCACTTTGTGTAAAAATAGATCTTATAATCTGAACTTGCAGTTGGTTTAAAGTAAACATCCACTGCTGGAGCGTCATACTTAAATAGTTGCCATGGCGAGTTCCTCCTTGGAGCAGGCTCATCTAACCTCCCCTCAGCCTACAACAACCTCTGAAGACCATGACAGGAGATGCACCTGTCAAATGCTCATGAAAAACAGGACATTTCTGAGGAAGAGGTGAAACGAGGGCGGGTCCAGTTTCAGTAATAACTCCTCCCCTTTTGAAATACCTTTTCTATCATTGGTCACTTGTGGACAAATGAGAGACGTCTCTTTTTGAGCTCATTTTAATAGTTTTAATTAGAGACAATATACTCAATATTGTCATTCTTTATATCTCAAAAACAACAATTGTAATATTAGTTTCAATATGTATCCCAGCTCTAGTTCTAAAGGAACATAAACCTCTCAATTATGACATTTTAACCATATTAATGTTGTCTTGCCTGAAGCCTGGTTTGTCCTCCAGAAGACCACGCAGGTGTTCTCCAGCAGAAAGGTCCGGCTCTGCAAAGGGAATGATTCGCTTCATAATAGTAATGCTCTTTTTGCCGTGCCTAAAGTGTTTGCGTGAGTATTTTTAGGGGTCTCCCTTTCCAGAGGTCAGGTGAGACCCCGGTGGACAGATGAGGTCAGTCTGTACCACGTCTGTTCATACGTCTCACAAGTCCAGCGCCGTCTGTGTCCAGGCTGTTTGACCATCTACAGCCCCGCGCTGACCCGCCGCACTGACCCGCACTTGGCTCGTGTCTGTGCAGAATCCAGCCGCGTCCTGCCGCGGTCACCTGCCTCGTCCTGCCGCGTCCTGCCGCGGTTAGCTGCCTTGTCCTGCCGCGGTCACCTGCCTCGTCCTGCCGCGGTCACCTGCCTCGTCCTGCCGAGGTCACCTGCCGCGTCCTGCCGCGGTCACCTGCCGCCGCGCTGACCTACATTCACCAAATTGGTCATGTCCCTGGGATTAAGGCTGCGCTCCACTTGCCTAACACCTTTCACTCTCCACACCAATTGTTATTTTTCATCTGGACCACATCTGGCCTGTGAGGGTCACTGGAAGTCACCGTTGTGCCCGACACTAAGCTCCGCCTCCGCCTTACCGCTGCCCTTAACGCTTCTTAGTCAGATCACTGATTGACTGGCCCACATTGTGCGCTTAGTGTAATTGATATTTGGCTCCCCCAGATTAGGCAGCGACTAAGCAGGTTAGCGCCGGGGATTTTCGCAGATTAATTCCAGGAGTCCAAGCGGAGCGGGCTGGACGCTCTCGTGCTGGACGCTCTCGTGCTGGACGCTCTCGGACCGGACGCTCTCGGACCGGACGCTCTCGGGCCGGGGTGAGGCGGGTGCCGGGGTGAGGCGGGTGCCGGGGTGAGGCGGGTGCCGGGATGAGGCGGGTGAGGCGGGTGCCGGGATGAGGCGGGTGAGGCGGGTGCCGGGATGAGGCGGGTGAGGCGGGTGCCGGGATGAGGCGGGTGAGGCGGGTGCCGGGATGAGGCGGGTGAGGCGGGTGCCGGGATGAGGCGGGTGAGGCGGGTGCCGGGATGAGGCGGGTGAGGCGGGTGCCGGGGTGAGGCGGGTGCCGGGGTGAGGCGGGTGCCGGGGTGAGGCGGGTGAGGCGGGTGCCGGGGTGAGGCGGGTGCCGGGGTGAGGCGGGTGAGGCGGGTGCCGGGGTGAGGCGGGTGAGGCGGGTGCCGGGGTGAGGCGGGTGCCGGGGTGAGGCGGGTGAGGCGGGTGCCGGGGTGAGGCGGGTGAGGCGGGTGCCGGGGTGAGGCGGGTGCCGGGGTGAGGCGGGTGCCGGGGTGAGGCGGGTGAGGCGGGTGCCGGGGTGAGGCGGGTGAGGCGGGTGAGGCGGGTGAGGCGGGTGCCGGGGTGAGGCGGGTGAGGCGGGTGCTGCTCGTCCTGAGGTGTTTTAGGGACGTTCTGCTGAGAAAAGGAAGGACATGTTTGTGTGAAAATGTTTCTGATGTTATTTCATAACTTCACATCCAACACTCGCTTTAACTCAAGTGTTTTGTTGTTTTAGGTTTTTAAAAGGAAAAGAATCAAACTGAACAGCCTCCTCATCTGTGGCCTAGCGCTACAGACCCTCCTCCTCTTCCTCTTCCTCTTCCTCATCTGCCTGTGGCGTTTATGACCTGCCTTTGAATCTGACTCCGCCCCCTGGATGCATGGTGCTGTTTATTAGGAGGGGGAGGGGCCCGAGAACGGCGCTGTCTTGTAGTAACTGGTTGCGTGTGTCGATCAGATATTCAGCGTGACCGATGGGGGGTGTTGGGGGGGGGGGGGGGGGTGTTGGGGGTACTCCCGGGGGCTCGGGTGCTCTAAGTGCTGCCCTACAGGAGAACACAGGCTGTACAATCAATAACCGGCTCCTGGAGACTGCGGTGCCGCTCCAGCCTGTCCATTCATCACGGCCGTTTGAAGTCGACTCCATCGCTCTCTGTCGACCCCCCCGACACTTCTTTCTGGGTAATTGTATTAGATTGGTCACGGCGGCGTGTTGTTGTGGCCCGCCCCCCCAGCTACAGGGCCAAAGGGCCGCGTATAATTCTATACATCAATAAATTTAGCGTCATTAAGTTGACATTTATTTCATTGTGGCAGAGGTGGCAGTGCGTCAGGGGCCCCGTCGGCTTTGTGGGTCCCTTTTGTTGTCTCGACACAGGTTTCATCGACGCACTCGTAGATCTTTAATGTGACTTTATTAATTAGGGTTGAGCGAGCGGAAATACTGAATTCTAAATTGCCAAACTAATATGCAAATTCCATGCTTTCAGAATGTTTGGTATGTTGTATCTGGTGTTTAGATATTACATGTGTCATATTTAAACATGAGGAAGATTCTGTTCAAAGTGCACGTTGTAACGTGTGGAAGACTGAACTATGATGGGCTGAAGTTGGGTTCAGTACAGAACGATGGTCCAGTAAAAAGGGGAAATGTAGTTTTTCACTCTTTTCTAAATCATTTTGCCGTTAGGATTTGACCCTTTCGCCAACTCAAATCGTGATTGGACGTTGTGCAGCTCCATTTCTGATGGAGACAAACGGTCAGTTTGCTGTAGCCGGACGAAATAATATCTTAGATTATGATTCATGACTCACAACATGTCTAATCATATCACCAAAATAATAATTTCATAATTCAGTTCTGACAGCCGCGGCACGAGGCTTTTGTGGCGGTGTGAAAGGGCCCGGTGTGAAAGGGCCCGGTGTGAAAGGGCCCGGTGTGAAAGGGCCCGGTGTGAAAGGGCCCGGTGTGAAAGGGCCCGGTGTGAAAGGGCCCGGTGTGAAAGGGCCCGGTGTGAAAGGGCCCGGTGTGAAAGGGCCCGGTGTGAAAGGGCCCGGTGTGAAAGGGCCCGGTGTGAAAGGGCCCGGTGTGAAAGGGCCCGGTGTGAAAGGGCCCGGTGTGAGCGGCGTTCTGCCTGTCACAGAAGAACACACTTGATACTCTCGCCTCCAATTCTCTGCTGAATTTTGAATGTTGAGTGTTTAATAAGCACCTTTTGGAAATGGCACAGAAAAGCCAAGGACAGATCCATTTGTTTAACAGCCTCAGCATCACCGTCCTATCAGCCAGATGAGAATAATGATGCGCTAATGGAAATATTTGTGCAGTTCAGATCTGACACTGCATCAGCTCTTCATCCTCCTGGTGGCTAATTAGCACCCATTTCTCTGCCATTAGGCTTCTGCGTGCAACCTGTGGCTAATCTCCAGGCGGGGCATGTTTTTGTGCTAATGCTGAGCAAATCTTCTCCGAGAACGGGAAGCGTTCGAAAAGAAGGTCTTAAGAGCTTTGGCTGACAGCAAATAATAAAGTAATAACATTAGCGATAGTGGCCATATTCAATAACTGTTTGATATTACGTAACATATTCTTGGCTTTAGACCCTTTCCTTAAGCTACGTGGAATTGAAACAAAGAGTGCCAATTCAGAGGTCGGAGTTATATTGAAAAAGGATAATATCGCACTTTGTTTAAGAGTGTGGAGTATATTGTAAAGAGAGTAATAACCCGGGGTAAATGTGCGTTTGTGATCTGCAACAGAAAACAATGAACAGAGGTCAAAAGTCCTGTACAGAATATCGTGATCGAGACCATACTTGCCCACCCTTGATACTAAAATGAGTATTTAAACGAGGTACTCATTTGAACAAGTATCGATACTGGGTGAAGAGGTTGAGGTTTGACCACATTATTTGAGTTGTGGTGTAGAGCGTCAGATTGAGCTGGTGATGATGGGAACAGTCCATGTGGCGTCTAAGGTAAAGTAAATATGCTCCAGCGCCACAGAGCGACCTTGACCCACACATTAGCTCTCTTTCTCCTCGCAGCAAACTGGCATTAATAATGGATGTAGCTTTCTGGGCTCTTTCTGCTGCCCCTCCCCCCCTGAGCGCCCCCCCCCCCTCGCACCCCTCCCCCGCCCTCAGCAGTAGCAGGTGTGCATACATCACCGCTCGCCGCTATGGCCACACACAGCCCGCGGCGGCCAAACACTCACGGGGAGCGATGGAAGACGCCCGCCTGGAAACCAACTCTTTATTCACACAGAAAACACCGGCAGCCAGCGCCGTTTTCATCCCAGACAAGGACGAACGAATGACGCGCGAAGGTGAACAGAGATTAAAGCACGAGCACAGGCTCCAAAGCCTCAAACACTTTGTGAACACCACTCTTATTCCACTAATCAGTAAACACTTTTAATAACATCCAAACCGTCTGCATTCCAGGCACAGAATGATGCTGCCTTCACCAGGGCCTGAACTCTGTCTGGAGGAGACTTCTCTCAACTCCTTTAGTATTATGCAGATGCAGTCAGGAGTGGCATCAGTCCAACTCAAATGGACACGAGGCTGTGAGACATACGTCCCTCACACCTGGAGTGGTCCCATGCGATGGTCATTCAGACAGTGCTCCTCTACATTTTTAAAGTTCATATATCTTCACCTCACATCTTCGCTATCTCTTTAAAGCAGCATATCCAATTTATACATCTCTCAGAATCAGAATAAGATTTATTGCATTTGTCAATGAACAAACTTCACAAACATAAGAACTTGTCCTGGTGATCGATTTAACACGAAACAATGAACAAGGAATAAGTCAAAACGATAAGCTAACGGATAAAAAAAATAACAAATTGGCTTAATAAATAAAAGATTGGCTTAATAACGTCAGTTTTACAGTCATAACTATCTGGAATTGTGGAGCCGAGCGATGGTCCAGAGGCTGAAGCGGTTCCAAAGTGAATCATGTGTGTAAAAGAAGTACATGTGCGTCTGATGCGCGGCGCTGCACTCTAACCCATAATGCATGTTTCCATAATGCACACGAGGGTTTAAAGCGGCTGAGCACATGTCGTAGGATTAACATTTACATTAGATGACCAATACACAGTAGCTGCCACGTTGACCGCTCCTTTACTAAGCACAGATCCATGTGACGCTGCTGCGCTCGTCTGGATCAGATCCACATAAACATGGCATTTGACAGTCCGGATAATGCCCCCTAATCCCAGCAGCTCGCCAAATGTAAAGTATATGGGAGGAATGGGCTTAAAAGTGCAACGTAAAGTCGTCCCGTGTGAAACGTAATCCATCTGGAGACGCAAAAAACCTCCTGTCCAGACATCGAGACCCATTTGTCAACGTGACACTTTAGAAATACTAAACTTTCTCTGTTTTGCCTGGTCTTCAATTGAGACTTTGGAGTTACTATTTTAGTTTTACACTTTGGCCTGGAACAGTTGCCTGAGAACCGTCTGGTCGCTGGTTCGTGTCCCAGCTGAGCACTCGCATCTCTTAAGAACAATGAGACGAATCAATGTGACTGAGAGCGGCGAAAAATGCATCCGTTTTTTTTCATGTTCTTCTTGTCCGTCGCCTTCCACAGACGTGACATTGTGTCCAGCAGGTGCACGTGATCACGGTCAGACCAGAGCGCAATAAAAACAGAGAAATCAATAGAAGCGAGGAGCGGAATGGGCCCCAGCTGACGGATTAAGGACAGTTTACAGCCACAGAGGAGGGTCCAGTTTCTGCACACGCCTGTCATGTTATGTGTCATTAACTGCATCGTCTCCCCTGTGTTTGGGAGACGATGCAGAGTCATGACGCGTTCAAGAGCCTCGCACGACGCGCCCGAGAGCTTTGCTTAAATGCACCGTTTTGTAGCAGCAACCGCAAAAGAAACAGAGGGAACTACATAGACCATGATCCTTTGCTCCAGTTCCAAGAAACAGCAGCTGTTAACAAGGACATATTCTGCAGTGTTTTTTTT
Source organism: Eucyclogobius newberryi (assembly GCF_026437365.1). Lineage (NCBI taxonomy): Eukaryota > Metazoa > Chordata > Actinopteri > Gobiiformes > Gobiidae > Eucyclogobius > Eucyclogobius newberryi. The sequence goes on from NW_027316167.1 coordinate 40,879,377, forward strand.
TCGTCATTACGTCACTCAAAGTTGTATTTTAATTGATTCCTGATGGTTTGAGTTAATCCCATATTGTCTCCACAAAAGTCCTGTTTTCACCTACCCCCTATCCCCGCCCACATCCTGTGTGCTTGGTTAGTAGGATCTGGCAGCGTGCGGCCTTTGAAGCTTCACGAGTCTGTATCGGAATTTGTTTTCTCTTTCCTCCCGGGAGCACACAGCCCCCCACAGCCCCCTCCCGGGAGCACACAGCCCCCTCCCGGAGCACCCAGCCCCCCACAGCCCCCTCCCGGGAGCACACAGCCCCCTCCCGGGAGCACACAGCCCCCCACAGCCCCCTCCCGGGAGCACCCAGCCCCCCACAGCCCCTCTCAGCCCCCACAGCCCCCCACAACCCCTCCCTGCCCCCCACAGCAGGCAATCTGTCTGCCTGTCATGCTATCGATCTGCTCCTCTCATTAATATGGGGAAGAGGCAGCGTCTCTGAGATGGGAGAATGGAAGCGGTTCGACATTGAGAAGGAAAATGACAAAATGGACTGATATTGGATCAGATGTTCAGGTCCAGAATGTGGTCTGCTTGGGTTGGGCAGTGTAAAGATATGATGATGGTCTGTCAATCACGCTGCCGTACGCTCGAACAAAGACTCTTTATCCTCCAGGTTCAGACCGAAGGGAAAATGAGCCTTAAAAATATGTGACTCAAATTGAAATATTCTTTTGAATGGTTCATATTCTTCAAAATGTCTCCTATAAACTGGAAGCTGAATCTTGGGTTGGGCAATATCCCAAAAAATGTATACTTATTATTATTATTATTATTATTTGTTATCTCTGTAAGTGCATAAAGAACATGCTCCGATGTCTCTGTCTTGGTGGAACGTGACATTGACCTCTAAGGGCAGAACTCTAACTTGACCCTTGATTACTCTGGACATTGATGAGGACTTTTAAGCGGTTTTGATTGTAGACCATATCTTTGATATTCTAATATTACATATCTCTGAAACTGATATAGCAATATTATTCATTTTTCCATATAACTCCTCCCACCTCTTGCTTAAACACATGAAACATTGATCCAGCCAATCACAGTGAAGTCCATATAAAGCTGGGACTGGAACAGATCAAAACTCTCCAGCAGGATTATTGTTCTTCTGATGCATCATTTCTGGTGGAGGGTTTGCCAACCTGCTTGTCTGACACCAAGTTACAGGTCAGATCTTTGGAGAGGCACGCTCACTCACTGCAAGAATACTTGTTTCTCAAGGTATTTTGAGCAATAAAACACCTGTAATTGACTAAATAAATGAATGAATGACAAGTTTTTGTCCTTTTTGTGAAGCCTGGCAAAGCGGAACCATCTCCATGGAAGTGGTTCCCCCAGGACCAGGTTACACAGGGAACCTTCTAATAAAGATTAGGGCTCTTGACCAGTGCAATGACCATAAGGCTCATTTTCCTGGGAACCAATAATCACTGAAAACATAATAATAAATGTAATTTACAAATTGAAAATGTTTAATTTCTTTTTATAATGTATTTCTATATCTGCTCTTGTTCTGGACTAAAACTGGTGTCTGTCCCACGTCTTACGCCTTTACAAACCTGGAGCTGGATTTGGCTGAAACCTTCGCCAGACGAACTGTTGGCTCAGGATTTTTGACTCATATCCACAAACGATTAAACTCTTCAAAAGGAGGATGCCACGGATTCTAATCTTTGTGTGTCAGGCGCTGTAGAGAGCGCCCCCTCTCTGCGGCGCTGTAGAGAGCGCCCCCTCTCTGCGGCGCTGTAGAGAGCGCCCCCTCTCTGCGGCGCTGTAGAGAGCGCCCCCTCTCTGCAGGACAGATCCGCTCAGATTTATTCCTTTGCCGTCTCTGGAAGTCTGTTTTCCAACGCACCATTTTATTGTAATTAGCATCACATTTACATTGATATTGAATGTGTTGTGTGCCATATGCCGCCCGACGTTGTCATGGGATACCATCGCAGTTGTCAGCTGAGCACATCCCTCTGTTTGTTTAAAGTGATGAGATAAGGAGAGCAAAGACCCCTCCAGGTTTGGTAAATGTTACATCAAATCAGGGCGTGTGCAAACAGACGAGTGTTGAACCTGGTCTCGTGTTGAATTTATCATCTCAGATTCAATTGATTCAACGGCGCATATTTTAGACTGTTCCATCTCCACTGCGCTCCTGTGTCCAGCCACACGCCAGACCCGAGCTCCCCCGGGTTCATGCAAACGTAGAGAATGTGGCGTCTTAGCTTAAACGTGACAAATGGTCCCGTTTACTGCTCAAGCGCCCGGACAGAGGCCAGTGAATCCCATCCACGCGCCACATCCACATCCAATCTTTGAATTACATTAGACGTGGAAACTTATGGGATTTTCCTGGCGGACATGTCAGTTCTGAGTGAAAGGAGGTGAAAGGAGGTGAAAGGAGGTGAAAGGAGGTGAAAGGAGGTGATGGCTCGTTCCGCGCTCTCACAAGCTCTTTGGCTTTCGTGATCGTGACACTGATGATTCCTCTCATCCCAGACGGCTCGTTCTGCTGAGTTTGTGAACAAGAAAGTGATTTACAAATGCAACAGTCTTGATTTTACACTATAAGGGAAAAAACAGCTGAATTGACTCATTTACAATAGAGACATTGTTTCATGCAGCTTTAAGGAGGACGTTTATTGATTTGCAGTATTGTTTTAACACTTATATACAAGTGTAGTCGACCCACTAACCGTTTATGTGCTCGGGAAAGGTCTGAAACCGTTACCTTCTGGTTACAGCAGGGGATGATGCTGGATTTGGAGTTTTAGTCTGTCAGGGAAACCAGAGTCGTGTGACTGTGAGCGGGCAAAGCCAACTCAGATTCTACAGAAAACTAGATCTTTCCTGTGGACGTCCGCTCGACTTGAGCTGTCCACCTGAACATGCTTCTCTTTTGATTGTAGCGCATAATACAAGACATTTAATTTGTGTTCATCTTTTCTCCCTCGAGTGCTAAACGAAGACATTTACAGACGGAGGGACCCGAATGTCCAGGGAACATGGACACAGTCAAGTTCATTTTGAGAATTGATGTCATGTTTATCCAGTGTTCCCTTAAACGCTCTTTTATTTGCTTTTAAAGGGGACAGCGGGGCAGATTTGTGGACTGCGCTGAACTTGTTAGCGGCGCGGCCCTTTGTGAGGTGCCAGAGAGTGTCCATTAATAACCACTATGCCTAGTCAAGTGGCACCGATGGCACTGGGGTCGGGCCCGCCTTCCAATCATTCCACACGGCCACTTCCCTGTAGACGGCCGCCAAGCCACTCAGCTACAGGTCGCCATGGAGACCTGGGACGGGTGGGGGAGGAGGGGGAGAGCGAGCGGTGGGGGCCGCGCAGACTGCCATCAGCGAGCCCCATTCCATGGTAATTAAAGCTCATCCCAACAGGCTGGGAAGCAGAGCCTGACGAGCGCACGAGGTCCCACCAAATGTCACTGTGGGAGGGGCGGAGCGCGGAGGGGCGGAGCGCGGAGAGGTGGGGGCGGAGTCAAACTGGGGATTTGATATTTAGGAAAGCCATAATTTAGTATATGATGCACAGATGTTTGGAGCTGGGACTCACAGGATGATTCACACTTTTGCCGTACATTTGATTGATTGATTGATTATACTGCACATTTTCAACAGTATTTCTTTACTAAAAAATACGTTTTTCGTCGTGTTGTTGTGACGTGAGCTAGCTCCGAGTGAGCCCACCAGCCCCCCCCGCGCCCTCCGGCCGCGCTAAAGTACGGCGTGTCGTCGGTACACGTTTATATACACGTTTATATGAAAGAGGAACTTCACCAACGATCGGGACACGCACTGGAATCGCTTTAAATTAACTTGTTTTGACTTTATTCGGCTGGATTGAGTGTTTTCGTCGTGTCGTTGCGATGTGTCTTGGCTCCGGCCCCGCCCCCCGGCTCCGGCCCCGCCCCCCGGCTCCGGCCCCGCCCCCCGGCCGGCGCCGTACCGCGTTTCCACAAAGGAGGAACTAATGAAACTGCGGAGAACAGTCGTCTTACCCGGAGATCGTCACGTTATCCCGGCGCAATACTGACCTAACCTAATACTGATGTGCAATTCTGTCATATGTGCAATTACTGTTGGAATTCATGTGCAATTCATGTGCTGTCGTGACACATATTCATGTGCAATTACTGTCGTGATCACATGCAATGGTATTTATTCATTTGTCTATGGGAGTTTTTATTTATTTATAGGAGATCTTCTACTGAAAGTGTTTTTCAGACTTCCTATAAGTGATCTGTTCTTGTGGATCTACCTCTGTATCTTCCTGCGTTGCACCAATGAAATTTCCCCATGTGGGACAATAAAGGAATATCTTATCTTATCTTAAACCACGACCTTCACAAACTTCACAACTGTGAATATGTCTTTCTGTAAATGGGCAACAAAACTGTAGCTTTGTCACAAAATGATTTTGTAAAATATACAAAAAAATACTCATGATGTATTGATACAGCAGCTTGCTTTATTGATACTGTATCACCAAATTTAGAATCATATTTTGTCTAATTGAATCTGTAAGTTTGGGGTGGTTTAATGTACAATACCTTTAGTAGACAGTATGTGTTTGCCTGGTAACTGTATATACTTGATATTGTTGTGACTGTCCAGTGACTGTCCAGTGACTGTCACTGGACGGTCAATTGTCTGTTTTTGGTGTGTTTCTAACCCATTGTTTGTCCAACATAAACTAATCTAAATCTGGACCTGATGCTTTTCTCTGTGGAACCTGCTGTCTTCATTCTGAGAAAAGCAAAATAGTTTTCAGCATATTCAAAAATAGAAAATAGAGAAAATATGATTGTATTGTAAAACATATTGCTGTTGTAGTGAAGCTGTGATCCTGATGTCTGTCCCTCATCTCCGCCTTGGACACAGCTAAGTTAATCACTTGTCTAATCAGCTTGTGCGCTGTTCACATGTCTATATTCACTCACATTATTGGTTTATAATCAAATCGGAGCGCTGCTGGTGCTCAGGGGCTTTGAGGCTGCCAGCCAATCAGGCGCTCTCGCAGGCTTTGAAGTGGCCGCTGACCAAACTCCCAGTCCTCCCACTCTCTCATCCCTCTCTCTCCTGGTCTCTTCTCTTTTTTCTGTCTCTCTCTTTGTCTGGCGTTCCCTCTGCCCCATCAACACAACACAAAGACACATCTACAGGCCACAGCGTTTGGAGCTCGCTGCTGTCTGGGCACACCAGAAGGCAAGGCAAGTTTATTTGTAGAGCACATTTCATACATGAGGCAATTCAAAGTGCTTCACAGCAGGAAAAATGCATTCAAATCACAAAGAAATTACAGAAACAGAAATGCAATAAAATTAACTAAATTAAAAATTATCAATCCAACTGATTGTCTAAACTTATAAAATCACAAACAAAAGAGAAGAGTGCAAAGAAAAAATCCTTTCAGTCATATGCGCAGCTAAACAAAACTGTTTTTTATCTTAGATTTGAACATTGTCAGAAAAGAAGCCTGTCTCACATCTTCAGGAAGACTGTTCCAGATTTTAGCTGCATAAAACTGAAACGCAGATTCCCCATGTTTAGTCCTGACTCTGGGCACCAGCAGGAGGCCGGTCCATGTTTAGTCCTGACTCTGGGCACCAGCAGGAGGCCGGTCCATGTTTAGTCTTGACTCTGGCACCAGCAGGAGGCTGGTCCATGTTTAGTCCTGACTCTGGCACCAGCAGGAGGCCAGTCCATGTTTAGTCCTGACTCTGGCACCAGCAGGAGGCCTGTCCATGTTTAGTCCTGACTCTGGCACCAGCAGGAGGCCGGTCCATGTTTAGTCTTGACTCTGGCACCAGCAGGAGGCTGGTCCATGTTTAGTCCTGACTCTGGCACCAGCAGGAGGCCGGTCCATGTTTAGTCCTGACTCTGGCACCAGCAGGAGGCCTGTCCATGTTTAGTCCTGACTCTGGCACCAGCAGGAGGCCGGTCCATGTTTAGTCCTGACTCTGGCACCAGCAGGAGGCCGGTCCATGTTTAGTCCTGACTCTGGCACCAGCAGGAGGCCGGTCCATGTTTAGTCCTGACTCTGGCACCAGCAGGAGGCCGGTCCATGTTTAGTCCTGACTCTGGCACCAGCAGGAGGCCGGTCCATGTTTAGTCCTGACTCTGGCACCAGCAGGAGGCCGCTCCATGTTTAGTCCTGACTCTGGGCACCAGCAGGAGGCCGCTCCATGTTTAGTCCTGACTCTGGCACCAGCAGGAGGCCGCTCCCTGAGGTCCTCAGAGTCTGAGATGGTTCATATGGCACTAACATGTCTGAGATGTACTTTGGTGCTAGGCCATGGAGAGACTTGTACACAAGCAGAGCTGCTTTAAAGTCTCTTCTCTGACCCACAGGGGGCAGTGCAGAGACCTGAGAACAGGACTAATGTGATGGTTCTTCCTGGTTCTAGTCAGGACCCGAGCAGCAGCGTTCTGGATGTACTGCAGCTGTTTTACAGCTCGTTTGGAGAGACCAGTGAGCGGCCGTTACAGTAGTCTAATCTAGAACAATGACCCCACCCTCCAGTCTGACCAGCTCCACCCTCCAGATGCCGGCCTGGACGCATGTCCACCATAGACTCAGTGTAAACCTGATGCCTTTGATGCCTTGTTGGGGCACCTCCTCCATATGGAGCTTGTTACGTGTGATTGTGGCCTGTGTGTCATATTCCTGACAGTGAGAGCTGCAGGTATGTTCTGCTGAGGACGCATTATTATCCTGAGGCACGGCACATTGCAATGCGTCTGTCACCCAAGGGTGCAGCACCCGGCCTCACAGCCGCACATCAGCCCCGGCTCATTCTAATCAGTCTGGCTCCTTCCATCGCTGCTGTGTTTGCTCACACCCAGCCATAGAAAAGAAAAGAAATACACTGTGTTCTCTCAGATTTCTCCGACACATTTGGTTCATGTGTTCGAGGGGACGTGGTGTTTCCACAGGCAACAGTCTGAGCAGGTTTCCATCCCCACGAGGCTGAGCAAACATATGCACACAGTCTTATCAGGAGCTGCTGGCGTCAGGGTTTCAATTCATTTAGTCATTAACTCCGTGGCTTTCCTCCTGGACGACTGCAGCAGCAGCAGCGCCGCCGTGGAGACGAGCTCGCTCCAGCACACACATCATGTACAGAGCATGGAACAGCCTTACATTCTGCTCATGGAGCTGAGCCTGGGTGACCTCTCACCCCCTGGTGCTGGTCAGGGTCTCGGAGGTGGAAGAGGAGTTGTTATGATGGGAAACATTGACACCGTCTGCTGTTATCTCGTACTCTTGTCTGTTTCATACTTGAAATGGCGACTGAACAGACATAAACACAACAAACATTCCAATTATATTGGTAAAATGCCTCAAATTGCAAAGACTTTGCATTTGAGGTGACTTGCTCCAGGCTTTTAGATAGAGGGCCGTCTTCCCGTAATTTGGACGAGGTATTTTAAAATGTGGACGGGGCATTTTCGATACAATCCATTGTATTAATAAATCTTAGAAAAAAAGGGATTATTACAGTGTTTTTGCTGAGGGGTTTTGGCCGGCGGGCCCCGCCATGCTGAAAAGATACCGCCAGATATTAAGATAACCGCGCGGTACCCACAAGATAACGCCAGGCTGAAAAAACATCTGCCAGGTTGAAAAACAAAGATCGTGTTTTTTATTCAAGTAACATTCAACGCTATCATAAAGCTACACTCAATGTTCACCAGATCACCTGATCACCTGATCACCTGATCACCTGTTCACCTGATCACCTGATCACCTGTTCACCTGTTCACCTGATCACCTGATCACCTGTTCACCTGATCACCTGATCACCTGATCACCTGATCACCTGTTCACCAGATCACCTGTTCACCTGTTCACCAGATCACCTGTTCACCTGATCACCTGATCACCTGTTCACCTGTTCACCTGTTCACCTGATCACCTGTTCACCTGATCACCTGTTCACCAGATCACCTGATCACCTGATCACCTGTTCACCTGTTCACCTGTTCACCTGATCACCTGTTCACCTGTTCACCTGTTCACCTGTTCACCTGTTCACCTGTTCACCTGATCACCTGATCACCTGTTCACCTGATCACCTGTTCACCAGATCACCTGTTCACCTGATCACCTGTTCACCTGTTCACCTGTTCACCTGTTCACCTGTTCACCTGTTTACCTGTTTACCTGTTTACCTGTTCACCAGATCACCAGATCACCGGATCACCGTCCGTAGTGTAACTTTTCTGCTATCGCCGATATGCCAACATGATCACACTCTGCCACTTAGGAGCGGCGTATGGCGTAAGTTACGGTGCTCGTTCACGACGGCATAACGTCAGACGCCGCACCACTTTATTTTTTAAAAGCGTCGGAAAATACGCCGCTCCTAAGTGGTGGAGTGTGATCATATTGGCTTCCCATAACGACCGCACGCGTCAAAGTACTTTTTATTTGTCCTGAGAATGCTGAAGCTTCTAGTTTTTTCGCCTTGTCGGCCCCTGGACAGATTCATTTGGACGGGGTGTTTTCTGAACGCCCGACCTGCTCATGTCCGGTGTGAACGATTGAACTGCTCTAGTGTTTTATACACCCTTAACATTGTGACGAAGTTGTTCACTAATGAAATATTTCATTCACATAGTTAAAGCCTGTGATTCTCATGAATGGTTCAAGTGACATGAAAAGTAACATGTTTAGTTGTAGTTTAGAAGTCAATATTTCAGTCTCAAATATTCATGTTCTGAGAGTTGTTTTTTAAAGGTGAAAACTCGACTCGATCTAAACTGAAATGTTTGTCAGTTTAGTTTTTCTTCAATGATTCAGCTCCATCTTTAAACTTCTGACCCATGTACTTACCAAGCTTCTTCCTTATCAGTGGAATGTCCAAATGTCCGTCTTGCCTGTTAATGTGTTACTGGAAACCTTGTGCACCAGCCTTGATTTATCGGCCTGCGTCTTTGTATCTCCCCGTTTCTTTGTGTTGGATAAAGCGTCCCTCCTGCTGCTCTTTGTGCACATTGATCCATGGCAGTGCAAACAGCGGGACGCTCTAAGAAACCTGACCCCGCCTCCCAAACCAACATGTTGACTTTCCGCCGTTCTGTCTGGAGAAGACTGTGAACTTGGCTCGTTTCTCTCTTCTTCCCCCGAGTTGGAATTGAACAGTGCAGTTTGTTGTTTCAGTGACTAATTGACTTTCCATCCTCAAACCTGGAGCCTGGTCGCTTCTTCACTTCTGCTTCTTCACTTCCGCTTCTTCAAAAGCTTGTGATGCGTTTGGAGTTGGCAGTGTTTTAAAGTAGGTGGAAATGAGCTTGTGTCTGGACTGTTAAGGTTTTAATTCGGAGTAAACTCTGCTGCATTCTTTTTTCTTACACACTTTGGTCTTATCATAATCCGGCACCAAAAACCCACGATCCATGTGAACCAGGCATTGAAGGACGGGTCAAATGCAAAGGACAAATGTCCCTGCGGTGACAATAAAGAGTACTTTAACCTTAAATCTGCTGCACCTGATTACCACAGTCTCTTTAACAGTTTGCTCTGGCCTCTGAAAGTTTACAGTCACAGTAAAGCTAACAAACATTAGCGCGCTAACAGCACACTTCCTGCTTCGCAGAGAATAAAACGCATAATTTATGGTTGTCAAAAGGATCAATGATCAGACTTCAATACCAAATCTAGTATCGAAACTAGATGTTCACTTGAACGAGTTTCGATACGAAAGGAAATGACAGAAGCAGGACAAAGTCTGACCTTTCCTGAACAGTTTTAGAACATCTTAAGCTTTATCAGTGAAAGTATAAAGAAGTATTAGAGTAAAGAAAGTACTCTTAATGTGTGTTGAAAATTACAACCCATAGTTTAAAATCTAGTTATTTTTTTCTTTTTCTCTTTCTGGTATCAAAATTGGTATCGAGTATCAAAATAGAGTTTGAAATGTTAGTATCTTGACACACTAATATGATGACTTGATGATCTTGATTACATAAAAAGCTCCCTTTAGCATAATCTTCTATTATTGTCTTATATATTATATAAAACAAATGTGTTGTGTACTGAAACAGTTTCCATCTTTTTCTCTTTTTTTTTTGCCTTTGTCTTTGTGATGTACATGATCTGTTTGCTTCCCTGAGGTGCTCTATATGTTATGTCTATATGTTATGTCTATATGTTATGTCTATATGATATGTCTATATGTTATGTCTATATGATATGTCAAATCAAATCAAATCAATTTATTTTTGTAAGGCCCAAAATCACAACAACAGTTGCCTCTGAGGGCCACAGGGAGAAATGAATCAACAATGTCTGTGGTGGCGATGAAGTCAGACAATGTCTGTGGTGGCGATGAAGTCAGACAATGTCTGTGGTGGCGAGGGACGATGTCCCAGGGTCCTCTGTCCTTAGACTCTCCTTCTCGGCCAGGAAAAACTACAAAAAAAACCTCTTTGGGAAAAAAGCGTAGAAACCTGGAGGAGTTCCAGTGAAGGAGAGATCCGACTCTCACAGACGGACAGACGGACACGAGGAGACTGGAGCTGGACCCACTCTTCAGGCAGAAGAGGGACCGTCTGAGTCGAGCTGGACCCACTCTTCAGGCAGATGAGGGACCGTCTGAGTCGAGCTGGACCCACTCTTCAGGCAGAAGAGGGACCGTCTGAGTCGAGCTGGACCCACTCTTCAGGCAGAAGAGGGACCGTCGGAGGCGAGCTGGACCCACTCTTCAGGCAGATGAGGGACCGTCTGAGTCGAGCTGGACCCACTCTTCAGGCAGAAGAGGGACCGTCGGAGGCGAGCTGGACCCACTCTTCAGGCAGATGAGGGACCGTCCACACAGGGCAGGGACCACTTCACCAGGGGAGGGGCATCTGGGTCCACAAGTCCTCAGGAGTGAGAAAAAGAAGGCGGTGAACAGTTTGCAAGTGGAATCAAAAAAAAAATATTGTTTGATAGCATAAGTAGTCAGAAGAAGAAGAGGATAGTGCTCAAGCTGTCATACTTCCCCCAGCATAGTTACTCCTAGGGCAGCGTAGCTGAAGCTGTGGGTTTATGTTTCTGTTCCTAACTACTCTGACCATAAGCGATTTCAAAGAGGAACGTTTTAAGCCTGGACTTAAATGAAGAGACTGTGTCAGCATATTTAACATGGGTCGGGAGCTGATTCCATAACACAGGAGCTTGGTAGCTAAACGCTCTACCTCCTACAGTACTTTTAGAGACTCTTGGCACCACCAGAAGGCCGGCATTCTGAGAGCGAAGAGCTCTGTTTGGATGATATGGTTCTATAGCATCTTTGAGGTAGGATGGGGCCATGTCATTTATGGCTTTGTAGGTCAAGAGTAAAATTTTGAATTTGATTCTGGACTCGACGGGGAGCCAGTGAAGAGACTCCAGCACCGGCGTAATGTGCTCTCTTCTTTTTGTTCCTGTTAGTAATCTTGCTGCTGCATTTTGAACCAGTTGAAAGCTTTTTATGGAGCTTTTAGGACACGCTGCAAGCAGGGAGTTACAGTAGTCTAATCTAGTCGTTACAAATGCATGGATAAGTTTTTCGGCATCACTTTTAGGCAGGATTCTTCTGATTTTGGCTCTTGTTGCGCAAATGGAAATAGGCTGTTTTACAAGCTTGATTTATATGAGCTTTAAATGAGAGCTCCTGGTCAAATAAGACTCCATATGATATCCATATGATATGTCTATATGTTATGTCTATGATATGTCTATATGTTATGTTTATATGATATGTCTATATGTTATGTCTATATGATATGTCTATATGTTATGTTTATATGATATGTCTATGTGTTATATCTATGTGTTATGTCTATATGTTATGTCTATGTGTTATGTCTATATGTTATGTTTATATGATATGTCTATATGTTATGTTTATATGATATGTCTATATGTTATGTCTATATGATATGTCTATATGTTATGTCTATAAGGGGGTTTCTTGCCTTTTGTCAGCTGTGAAATTTATCCCATTGTTTTATTAGAAAATATTAAGCAATTGTAAAAGAAAAAAGCATTAACTGCCCGTTTCCATTCCCATTCATACAATATGTATTCCACATATATTCCCGTGCCCGGGCCCCATCTCTTCTTGTGCCCGGGCCCCATCTCTTCTTGTGCCCGGGCCCCATCTCTTCTTGTGCCCGGGCCCGGGCCCCATCTCTTCTTGTGCCCGGGCCCCATCTCTTCTTGTGCCCGGGCCCTCTGCAGCAGTTCATCTCTGGCCTCACTTGTTGTTGCACTGGTCATCCTGTTGCTGTCCGCCGCCTGCTCCTCCTGAGACCGCTCCTATGTTCATTAGTATGTGTGTTTTAGATCATTCTGTGTGCCTGTCCTCCACACCCGGGCCCAGGGGGCTCCATAAATATCATTTCATCCCACCGAGCGGCTGACGCACTGCAAAAGGGCCCCAGATGAATAATTGAGAGGGTGGGAGCTGACCGAGCTGACCGGGCAAACTCGTCAGCTCGCCGTGGGGCTGGGGGAGTTACGAGGAGGCACGGGGAGGCACGAGGAGGCACGGGGAGGCACGAGGAGGCGCATGCACATAGAATGAACACGTACAGTACACAAGACGAGCTCGGAGGCTCCAGGCGCCGTCACTCTGAAATATTGATCGTGTGGATATGAAGAGCTGGTGATGAAGAAGAGTCCAGTCTCTCACTCTCATCGATCCTCTGTCCTGTGCATCTGCCCCTCCCACACACTGGCCCCTCCCACACACCGGCCCCTCCCACACACTGGCCCCTCCCACACACCGGCCCCTCCCACTCACCGGCTCCTCCCACACACCTGCATCTGCTCCTCCCACACACCTGCCCCTCCCACACACCTGCCCCTCCCACTCACAGGCTCCTCCCACACACCGGCCCCTCCCACACACCGGCCCCTCCCACACACCTGTTCTTCTGCCGCTCGGACACAATCCTAGTTACGAGCTCATCTATACCAAATACCTCAACTTTAGTCTGGGGAAGTAGTGTGAAATTGAGCTCTTGGAGTCAATATATTTATGATTAAAGGTGCGAATCCCACACATAGGGTTAGGGCTAACCCAAAAGTTCTCAAAATGATGGCACCTTTCCTTCAAGGTAAAGTGTCCGTGTAAATCCTAACCCTATGTAAAGCTCATGTATGCAATCAATATTCTGATACCTGCCCAAGTATTAACCTACTTTGTATCAAGTAGTTGCTCACCGTTCAGTCTTACAGTTATTGGAAAATCAGGCTAGTTGTCCATCCATCCATCCATCCATTTGTACACCCTGGACAGTGGCCAACTTGTCGCAGGGCCAACACAGAGACATAGACATTACAGACAGTTCACTCTCACATTCATTCACTAGGGCCAATTTAGAGTCACCAATTTTGCCTAACACATGCATGTCTTTGGACGGTGGGAGGAAGCCGGAGAACCCGGAGAGAACCCACGGTAACACGGGGAGGACATGCAGACTCCACCCAGAGAGATCATGTGCACCCGAGAGGTTAGATTTATTAGTTCATAACGTTTTTTATAGTGGAGAAATGTTCTATCCCCCATCCCGTTGTAGCGGTGATTCACTCTACAGAGTCGGGCGTATGGCCTATGTGTTAAACAATAATGAGAGAAACTAGAGATATCATTCTGGACGTTCCAGGCAAATTCTGAGCTGCTCTGAGAGTGGTCTCCATTTGGTGACTTTCTGGTGCTATGTTGCTATAAAAAAAGGTTTATGTTGTTGGAGAGTTAACCTGTTTCCATCCACCTCTTTGGCCCTGTGCACACTGGTCAGACCCACATGGCATTGCTTATTAAAAGAGGATCTTATGTTCCACATGCAAGTGTGATGCATCATTAGAAAGCTTAGGCCTTCTAGTTTCTGCAGATGTGCACATGACACACTGTCAGGGCTTCAGAACTTACACTACAGAAGCACAAACATAAACAAAACATCCTTCCTCCAAATGATGATGGAAAACCAAAAGACCCAAAGAAGCCGGTCTGTAATGGACTGGCTTTGATTGGCCCTCGGGGACAGTGTGAGCTCACTCTTGTTCCAATTGGTGAGTTACAAAATGGTTTCCTAACATCTCCAGAGGCTCGTCAATGAGGTCCGGCTTTCCGACGTTACTGCTGCTCGGACCAACGCGGTGGACTGCATTCCCCATCAGACCCGCTGACTCAAATGTCCTCGAATGTGTGGATGTGTCACACACTTCAAGTTATAGCTCCTTAAAGCAGAGCTACAAAGTCTCGTCTTCATGAACACAATCTTGTCTCCCCCTGGTGTTATGCAGGGTTAAGTTTCATCATGTTATAACCCTCTGGCAGCTCTTGACCGATCCATACGTTGTTTTGTGTTTCATTCAGTTCTTTTTAGTAACTTTGACTCCTTCTGAACAACTTTACTTCAAGTTGGGCCTTGCTTTTTATGTCATGAGTTGTCGGCCACAACTGCAAAGCTATTGGTGCTGCAGAAATAATTGTTGACCATGATTCACTGTCCATTTTACCAGCACAGCACACGTCTAATCAATTTTCATCTCCAATTTTTACATGGATACAATCTATAAAAAGTTATAAACCGTAAAAGAGTATCAAATGTCCTTTCCGACCTGTTTTCACGCTCGTCACTCTGGCAGTAAATGTTGCAGCCAGAGGCCTCTGACACTGGCTCCAGGAACACAGAGGCGGCTTGTACTTAGTGTCATCCCGGCCTTTCTAATGGATGCAGGGGACGAGTAAAAAGCCCCCGATTTGATTAGCCTCAAGCTGCAGCCGCTAATTGGGCCTTCCACCACAGCCATATTTGAATGATTTATTCATCATCAAGCTCAAAACAAGGCTCCTGTAAAAGGCCGGCCAGCAAATGGAGCGCTCCATCTTCGCTCCGCCGTCCGGCACGATTGTCTGTGACACGCTGAAGCCTAATAGGTGCAACATCTCCTGTGCTAGCAAGAGCTATACGGCTGCTGTTTACGGCGCTAATGGTAAAGTGAACGGTCTAACATACTCTCCCAGTCGTGCATTCATTTGCAATAAATCAAAGTTTAGCTTAGTATGTTCTAATTTATTTATAAGTGAACTTGTATTTCACTTTTTTCATCAATTTCAATGTTTTATATTAAATGAACGTGCATATTGTAAAATATATATTTAAAGGGGCACTGTGCACTTTTGTTTGACCTCAGGTATGGGTGGATCCCACGTGGTCATTTGGGGCGACCTGGACACACTCTTCAAAGGAGATTAGAGCAGGGTTGTACAGGACACTGGTCATCCTGACCGCTGCCACCAGGAAGACCCTGTCGTCTTCATGTGAAAACTGAGATGAGGAGGAGGAGCTTCTCAAAGTGTTGAATCAGACCCACCCATAACGCGCTCCTCCTCCAGTGGCACTGAAGTACTGTAAATGTAATGTATGCATGTATTTATATTCACTGGAAGGTACATAAGAATGTTGCTTCATATTGTACATGTGTATGTGACAAATAAACTTAACTTGAATAGATGATATTGAAACCCACATTTCAACATTAAAGTCTTACCTTAAATACTTCAGTCAACATTTCTCGAGTTTGCATTGGTCAGGGCCAAACTGACTTAAACTGAACTTTTTAAAAATGTGAAATGCTGCAGCAAATTTGGATAGGCAGAACTCACTCCAGCGTGTTCAAAGAGTTTGCATATTACTGAAGCTTCTGATCGTCTTTCCTTTTCAACTGAAGCCAAACAAGTCGTCTAAAGCTCCCGTTTGAGAGCGCTTTGAGAACTCTGGCCACTCGGCATCTGGGCATCAGCCAAGAACATGTTTGACTGCAACAGGGGCCACAAAGGCTGTCAATCCAAACGCAGAGGGGAGCCACTTATGGAGTTAAATATGCCCTTTTAAAGAAGACATTCTTGATATTAATTCTTGAGTGGTGATTGCACGGCTGTGGAGGGCAAGGCTGACCATTTCATCGCTCCTCCATCAATTGGAATTCAGATTAAGAAATGAATGATTAACTGCAGACTTCATGCTTTGACCTCATTAAGACACAATTGGTCATTTCTCCTTCTCACTGTTGCTACGTGGAACAAACCACAATAGATAGCATTTTTAATCTTCTGAGATCAAAGATTGGGGGCAGAGAACCAAATGGACTTGATATATTTATACACTTGCGATTCATGGCTTCTCGCTGGGTGATTTTGTCCTTTTTCTTTCAAAATAGTTAATACTTTAACAACGCTAGATGTGTCTCGCTCAGAAACCCATGGATATTAATCATCAATGTAGTAGCTTTAAATGCTTTCCATGGGTTTATCTGTGTGAGTAGATCTACCACATCTTAGTGATGCTTTCATACAAAACATGCTGAACATTGTGCCAGAGTTTCATTTCAACAGGTCCACTAATAACAGAAAGCATCATTAGCTCTGTGCTACAGGCTGCTCTTTCTTCTGCAATTTCAGAATCATCTTTTTTTATTAGTGAGAAATCTAATATTGGTCTTATTTTAGACCTGGTTTAGGTTCAGACCTTGGCCTGAGTAGTTTAGGTTTAGATCTAGTGGTTTGGAAAGTTTACACTCTCAGGTGTAAACTGTTGGTCAGAACGTAGGAGTGACGTCGTGTCTTTTGAGTGACTGTTGGATGTAGCAGCCTATGGCCCATTGCGAGCGGCTGAAGATGAATTCCTAGCTGCCAGAGGTTAGCCGTAGCTGCTAGCATGTAATGTGCTGGACTGGGACCACCTCTTCAGGTTTGAGCCATGGTTTTGGTGGTCTTTTGATGGTCTTTTGATGGTCTTTTGGTGGTCTTTTGATGGTCTTTTGATGGTCTTTTGGTGGTCTTTTGGTGGTCTTTTGGTGGTCTTTTGGTGGTCTTTTGGTGGTCTTTTGGTGGTCTTTTGGTGGTCTTTTGATGGTCTTTTGGTGGTCTTTTGGTGGTCTTTTGGTGGTCTTTGTGAATGTTTTAGGCTTGAGATGAATCACACTAATGCAAAGGTCCAGGAAACATTTGACCATTCTTATTTCAAACACTGGGACGTGAGATTGGACATTTGAGATCGGTTTACTTTTTCTTGTGTGTTTGTAGAACAGTGGATCCGGTCAGTGCTTATGGACAGGCGGTCAGAGGACAGGCGGTCAGAGGACAGGCGGTCAGAGGACAGGCGGTCAGAGCACAGGCGGTCAGAGGACAGGCGGTCAGAGGACAGGCTTCCCGGATCACTTTAACACCGGGGCAAATCAGCTTTCACCAGCGTGATATTAATAAGTTATTGGCCTGAGCGTAACGGCGTTAAATATAGGGCTGTGGTGTATCAGGGCTGTGGAGGTGACCGGGTCACTGTTTCCCCAGAAACACCCGTCTGGTCAGTGAGGAAGGAAAGGACTGAAGAATGAATCGAGTCTGAAATTGTAATGAGAATGTTTACAGCTGTGGGCGTGTTCAGAGCATGTTCAGAAATGCTTGATAATCATGATTTAGTCATATTTCAGCGTCATATTTCAGTGTTCTCTCATAGTTTGATGTTTGAGAGCTCTGAACTTGATCTTGATTTGTCGCACAAATGTACAACTCAAACCTGTTAAGTTTAATTTTTACATGAGGATGACCTGTGGTCCGGACCAGAGGTCAGACTTTTGAGGGTGAATGACATTTCTTATGCTCAGAGAAGAAGATTAAACTATACAGAAAAATAAATTTGAATATTGACCATTCAATATGAGTAAAATAAATAGTGATCATTGTGAAATGATGTCTCAGCCCTCTGTATGGAATATGATTCTGGCAGCTCTTGTTTCAGATCAACTGTTAAAGCCTGAATAATAAAGCTGCAACATGCATCGTCCAATTGTGACCTATTGTATTTGAATCATCGTTATCATTATCTGGACCAAACAGACACTAAATCACATGAAAATACCTGTTTATAACAAAGACGGTGGACAATACAATCGTCTGACTAATCAAACTAAAATAATTACTGACGATTTAACTTCTAAAATAATCTTCATCTGCAGCACTATTGAATAATGCAAAATGAAACATTTCAACTATATCAACATTTCACAATAGTCTGAAAAATGGCTTTTAGACATTTTCCCCTAATGGTTTGTCCTGGTGCAGCGCTCGGTGCCACAGGCCTGGCTCCTCCTGATGGTGCTGACCGCTCCACTGCCCCCTCAGGCCACAGCCCAATGGACTTCAGACAAATGGCACTATTTGTGTGTCTTTCATTATCTAGTGCTGCTGTTCTGCCCCTGACCCTCTCCATCCGTCTGCTGTGGAGCTCTGCCCGCCGGACAAATTAATGCTGTTCCAGCAGCCGCTCTTAATCCTCCGAAAGGAATGTTCTGAGCCCGGGCCCCGGTAATACGGCCTGGACAGATTGTGGTGCAGCCCAATTAGAGCCATACGCCAGATCTGGCACACCTTTTTCAATGTGTGGTATTTAAAGGTTGAATGGACGATTTTTTTTGGCTTAAATCTGAGTCTTATTTCCTCGTGGCGTGTACGGCCGATTAGTCCTGCCACGTATCAATCATAAAACGCACCTATCGCTCACCTGCAGCCGCGTGTGGCTCGTCCCACATTTCCGTGTGCCTAAGCGCATGGATCTATCATAATATAGTTCCCTCAGTGTACGGGACAAAATGAAGACTGAGAAAGACAGTTCGAGCTGACTCAGAAGAGACAGAAATCTACGGGAGACGAGAGATGCGATGCGATCCGTCGCCCCTTTAAGTGTCTGCGTTTTAAGGTGTTTTTAACCTTGTTACAACAGTGTTTGCCTGTTATGAGTTCTTTTTGAGTTCTTTTTGATCAGTTCCTGTAACTGAGGCTCCAGCTCTCAGAAGATTCCAGGTCAAAGGACCGATTCTATTGCTAAGCTGTTTTGAATCAATATTGTGGTTTACAATGAACAAAATGTAAAATGATCTACTTATGTTATAGTTGAATACTAAGCAGATAGTTTGTCTCCTTTAAGCCTCATTCATCATCAGACCAGGAGTTTCAGTTCAGATCTGTTCCCAGAGCTCATCTTGTGGCTTGTGCGACATTCAAACTATGACTGCAAATCAAAATATCAAACAATTATTCGTAGAATTCACTGATGGTTGTCTAAAATGCAAAAGGCTCATGAACATGAGAATTGTTCTACATTTAGAGGAAGCCAAAGTAAAGCGTGACCCGTGTCCTTTTCTCTTTTGGCTCGTAGGCTTTATTAGACAGGATGAGAAATGGGGATGAGAGCGAAGGGAGGACATGCAGCAAAGTGTCAGGACAGAGATACAAACTCGCACGTGGAGCCTGGCATGTGTGCAACCGCCTTAACCACTCCACCACCAGCACTCCTGTGTCATTCTCATGTCATTTCTGCTCAAACTGAGTCAAATGTCCTTTATTCAGCTCAGGGCATTTTTTTATTATTTAATAACTAAATCAGTTGACGATTATTTCAGTCATTGATAAATTGCGATTAATCCATGAATTTGTCATCCTCATTAAACCACGTGTTGTTTCCCACGTGGACGTTATTCGCAGAATGTCAAGATAATAATAAAGTCAATTGAAAGAAGAAGCTTTTTGTGCAAAAATGTGAATGTGTCCTACTTAAAATAAAGCAAATATGTTTTCTTTGAGGTTCCAAACGATATCTTTCCATATCTCCTCATCTGCTCTGGTGTCGGCCTTTGATGAACAGCAGAAGTGCTAAGTGCTTATCAAATTGTGAGACATCTTCACATGGTGGAAAAGTGCCATCTCCACAGTCTTTGCCAAGTCTAAAAATGCTCCTTGAAGTGTCTGAGCTTCACTATTTTTAACCAGAGTAATGACTTTTATCTGTCTTTGTTTCACTTAGAAAAGCTGAAGTGATTTGAAAACAATAATTCCTCCATTGTTTCTCTTCTGATGGATTCAGCTTCGTGCACACGAGGTTGATGGTGCGATCTCACATTTTTACACTAGAACATTTTACTATGTTTTGAATGAAGTCACTGTCACTGCTGCTCTCATGACTCATGCTATTTATGAAGCCTATCATGATATGTCTATATTAGTTCATTGTAAATCAGTTGAATTGGTTCTGATCTTTACAATGTCATTTATAATATTTAACATTTGCTTGTTTTATTTTGATCTGCAATAGTTTTTCTGTAAATCCTTATTTGGCCGTTTGTGGAGTTATTTCTTTGAAAATGGTGAAAACTGAGATGAGGAGGAGCTTCTGCCCCGAGGCCGTCAAAGTGTTGAATCAGAGCCTCCCATAACGGGCGCTGAAGTACTGTAAATGTAACGTTCATGTTCTCTGGAAGGTACATACTAGAATAGATGATATTGAAACCCACATTTGAACATTAAATAATTCCATGGAAAGTCTTACCTTAAATACTTCAGTCTCTCCAGTTTGCATTGGTCAGGGCCAAATTGACTTAAACTGAACTTTTTAAATATTTGAAATGCTACAGCAAATTTGAATAGGCAGAACTCACTCCAGCGCGTTCAAAGAGTTTGCATAATAATATTACTGACACGAGGGAGAAGTGAGCTGGACAGTTGACCCGTCCACTCCACAGCCGGACAGTTGACCCGTCCGCTCCACAGCCGGACAGTTGACCCGTCCGCTCCACAGCCGGACAGTTGACCCGTCCGCTCCACAGCCGGACAGTTGACCCGTCCGCTCCACAGCCGGACAGTTGACCCGTCCGCTCCACAGCCGGACAGTTGACCCGTCCGCTCCACAGCTGGACACAGGGACCCCGATTTCACAATTTAGCCATTTTTCATATAGTCGATTATTAAGGACGCAATTAATCAAAATTAATTTGATTTATTGCCCGGCCCGCTCTCCGCCTGCCCGGCCCACTTTCCGGCAGCCGTGGCCCACTGATAGCGCAGAGGAGCCACTTACACCAGTCATTGAACAGGACGAGGAGCAGATTAGCCGCTGAAAGAAGCCGCTCACAAAATGAGAAAAGGCGTCGACACCGAGCATGAAATGTCCAGCTAATGTCGGCCATTTATTCTGCCGTGATTAGCGTCAGCGTCGTATGCGGCGGTTTATTTGGCTCTGAGCGAGCTCTGAGCGAGCTCTGAGCGGGCGCATTCGCACGACAGCCAAATGAATCCAGAACGAGCACACGGGCTGGTTAATGAAAGTGGTTAATTGGGTGTGTCGGGAGGTCCCACCACATGTAGACGAAGTAAAAGCAGCATTAAGAGCGCCATTAGTGCTACGCAATCCAGCTAGCATTAGCGGAAGGTGATTTGGCAAAACATTCATGACATGATTTTCTTCAAGCGTTCTTAAAGATGAACCAGACGTAAAAGACGTGGAAGTGCCATCGTAGCCTGCTGCTAGCTCAGCGCTAACGGCACCGCAACGTTAATGCAAGAGAAATCAGAATAATCACAGGGACAAAGCGTTGATTTCAAAGCTTTCAAAAGTCTTTTTCCAGCACAATGTCAATTTCAACATTGTGAAAGTACAAATCCTGCATCTGACGTCGTGACGCGAAGAGAGACGCGGCTTCATCACTATGCTAATGCTAATGCTAATGCTAATGCTAATGCTAATGCTAATCAAATCAAATCAATTTATTTTTGTAAGGCCCAAAATCACAACAACAGTTGCCTCTGAGGGCCACAGGGAGAAATGAATACTAATACTGGGGCCGACCTTTGCTAAAATGCTAATACATCAAATACATAGTCTACTTAAGACTAAACAAAAAAATAAAATAAAAATGTATATTTCAAATGTGTTTAAAAAGATAAAAATATTATCACGATATATATGGATATTGCAGTACTTTATCGCATATCGTCTTCCCCTCTCTCTCCCCCATTTCACCCTGTCCTCCTGTCTAATAAAGCCTAACACATCTTTAAAGAATAAAAAATAAAACTACTCACATATGATCATTTACCCCCATTATACTGCCTCAGCCTGTCTCTGGTGGGCCCCCTTTGTAACTCCCTGGATACGCCCCTGGCAACAGTATTCATCGACCACTTCACAGCGTTTTCCCAGGGAGCATCCTGTTTGCTGAATGTCTCTCTCGTGTAGGGACTGTTTGCTGAATGTCTCTCTCGTGTAGGGACTGTGCTTGCTGAATGTCTCTCTCGTGTAGGGACTGTGCTTGCTGAATGTCTCTCTCGTGTAGGGACTGTGTTTGCTGAATGTCTCTCTCGTGTAGGGACTGTTTGCTGAATGTCTCTCTCGTGTAGGGACTGTGCTTGCTGAATGTCTCTCTCGTGTAGGGACTGTGCTTGCTGAATGTCTCTCTCGTGTAGGGACTGTGCTTGCTGAATGTCTCTCTCGTGTAGGGACTGTGTTTGCTGAATGTCTCTCTCGTGTAGGGACTGTGTTTGCTGAATGTCTCTCTCGTGTAGGGACTGTGTTTGCTGAATGTCTCTCTCGTGTAGGGACTGTGTTTGCTGAATGTCTCTCTCGTGTAGGGACTGTTTGCTGAATGTCTCTCTCGTGTAGGGACTGTGCTTGCTGAATGTCTCTCTCGTGTAGGGACTGTGCTTGCTGAATGTCTCTCTCGTGTAGGGACTGTGTTTGCTGAATGTCTCTCTCGTGTAGGGACTGTGTTTGCTGAATGTCTCTCTCGTGTAGGGACTGTGTTTGCTGAATGTCTCTCTCGTGTAGGGACTGTGTTTGCTGAATGTCTCTCTCGTGTAGGGACTGTTTGCTGAATGTCTCTCTCGTGTAGGGACTGTGCTTGCTGAATGTCTCTCTCGTGTAGGGACTGTGTTTGCTGAATGTCTCTCTCGTGTAGGGACTGTGTTTGCTGAATGTCTCTCTCGTGTAGGGACTGTGTTTGCTGAATGTCTCTCTCGTGTAGGGACTGTTTGCTGAATGTCTCTCTCGTGTAGGGACTGTGTTTGCTGAATGTCTCTCTCGTGTAGGGACTGTGTTTGCTGAATGTCTCTCTCGTGTAGGGACTGTGTTTGCTGAATGTCTCTCTCGTGTAGGGACTGTTTGCTGAATGTCTCTCTCGTGTAGGGACTGTGTTTGCTGAATGTCTCTCTCGTGTAGGGACTGTGCTTGCTGAATGTCTCTCTCGTGTAGGGACTGTTTGCTGAATGTCTCTCTCGGGTAGGGCTCCTTCCTCCCGTTAGCTTTAGCATGTAGATGACTTTGATTGACAGGATCATGAGAGTGGAATGTAAACAGAGCTTCATTAGCATGTGACGTACAGGCTCCGCCTCTGCCACATACAACATGTATGTTTAAGTGTGTCAGATAATATTCTCCTCCTCCTCCCTCCTCCTCACCACATTCCTCCCTCCTCCTTCTCCTCCTCCTCCCCCTCCTCCCTCCTCCTCCTCCTCCTCCTCCCTCCTCCTCTTCCTCCCTCCTCCTCTTCCTCCCTCCTCCTCTTCCTCCCTCCTCCTCTTCCTCCCTCCTCCTCCTCCTCCTCCTCCTCCTCCTCCTCCTCTTCCTCTTCTTCCTCCCTCCTCCTCCTCCTCCTCACTACATCTGCAGCTCAATAAACAAACACAGCGCTTCCTCTTGACACGGCGCTCATTCGCTCTGCTTGTCGGGTCGAATATTGAGCGCCGCCGCGGCCCCTGTCAACAAAAGCAGGGCCCGGAAGCCGGAGGGGAGGTGTTATATGTGAGTGGGAAGGATTATCTCCCCGAACACGGCGTTCTGTGACGCTCCTCATTGTCTAGAATCAGCGCGTGCCAAATCTGTGCCAGCGCCGAGACTCTCCTGCGGCACCGCCATTCTCACCGTGTCGCCCACGCTCTGCCACACCTGAGCAGGTCATCGAGGGTAGAACGCCCACGCTCTGCCACACCTGAGCGGGTCATCGAGGGTAGAACGCCCACGCTCTGCCACACCTGAGCGGGTCATCGAGGGTAGAACGCCCACGCTCTGCCACACCTGAGCGGGTCATCGAGGGTAGAACGCCCACGCTCTGCCACACCTGAGCGGGTCATCGAGGGTAGAACGCCCACGCTCTGCCACACCTGAGCGGGTCATCGAGGGTAGAACGCCCACGCTCTGCCACACCTGAGCGGGTCATCGAGGGTAGAACGCCCACGCTCTGCCACACCTGAGCGGGTCATCGAGGGTAGAACGCCCACGCTCTGCCACACCTGAGCGGGTCATCGAGGGTAGAACGCCCACGCTCTGCCACACCTGAGCGGGTCATCGAGGGTAGAACGCCCACGCTCTGCCACACCTGAGCGGGTCATCGAGGGTAGAACGCCCACGCTCTGCCACACCTGAGCGGGTCATCGAGGGTAGAACGCCCACGCTCTGCCACACCTGAGCGGGTCATCGAGGGTAGAACGCCCACGCTCTGCCACACCTGAGCGGGTCATCGAGGGTAGAACGCCCACGCTCTGCCACACCTGAGCGGGTCATCGAGGGTAGAACGCCCACGCTCTGCCACACCTGAGCGGGTCATCGAGGGTAGAACGCCCACGCTCTGCCACACCTGAGCGGGTCATCGAGGGTAGAACGCCCACGCTCTGCCACACCTGAGCGGGTCATCGAGGGTAGAACGCCCACGCTCTGCCACACCTGAGCGGGTCTTTGTGAAGAGCTGGGTCCACGAGGCTTTGAGAATGTGTGAAAAAGGTTGGACTGAAACAAAAGCTACACCTGTGAGCGTTGTGCCATTAGCCTGTGCCATTAGCCTGTGCCATTAGCCTGTGCCATTAGCCTGTGCCATGAGCCTGTGCCACTAGCGTGTGCCACTAGCGTGTGCCAGGGTGAGGCATGTGGCAGGAGATGCTTCTAAACTTTATAGAGATTGTTACTATATGAACCTTTTAGCATCCACTTTGTCGCTTCTGTCACTCAAATGTTGAACCGTGTCATTTCCTCTTGGTTCTCTTCTAACGACGTCTTTGATTTGATTAAATTGTTTGAAATGATTAATGAAACTGTGGATTTGAACTTCTCATCCAACAAATATCATGCAGTAGAAATGGCTGCTTTTATGATAATAATTTTAAGTGATCTGTTCTGTTCTTCTGTATCTACCTCTGTATCTACCTGCGTTGCACCAATGAAATTTCCCCATGTGGGACAATAAAGGAATATCTTATCTTATCTTATCTTATCTTATATAAGCTGTTTTCTTCCAGATCTAGTTAGTCTCTTTAAAGCTGCACTATGTAACCTTCACCTGCTTGTCTCCATAGAGATGTTATTGCTTTGTCTGGAATGTTCCACCGTATGACATTTTTAAAGGTATAAGCCATAATTAAATACATAATAATATATTTAGATGTGTTTAGAACAAAGCGTATCTACGGTGACGAGTAGACGGTGAATCCCTGAAGCAGTGTCTGTCCTGAAACCATCTGGAATAATCTTATTTTAATGTTTGATGGCTTATGCTAACTGCTTTAACAATAACTGCTGTGAACTGGCTCCACAATTCAAAAAATCTGGAATTGAACAGTATCTTGAGCCTTTAACAGTTACAGTAATTTATCTCTAACTGTGAAGGTAACGGATGAAGAGACGTATTCTAATGGAAAATATTCTATGGAGATGTCATTGTTACTATTAAGAAACATCACCATAATATTCACAATGATCAGCACATAACAAAAGTCATTGTAATAATTACGGTTATGAACTCAAACTTCTGAATGAAGTTATTGTGATATAAACAGCCACATCAAAATGACTGTACATTTAGTTGTACCTTTTGAGGTCCAGATTGAATAGATATTACATCATTTTGCTTCTAAAATAGTCACGATTATTCATTTTGAGATCTCACGATTACGGTGACCTGAATAATGATTATCGATTAACCAATTCATCTTGACATCGCGACTCACAAGCTAATCACAGCTTCCCATGTAAAATATAACATGTGTAAATATGAATGTACTGCTCTACGTTCCAGTAGCACCGACACGAAGGACTTGACTCTGAGTCTCTCGGGTCGGGCTCGTTTAAGGCCTTTCCATTGTCCACACAGTCTCAAAAAAAGAGCAAATCATTAGTAAAACTCCACATCCAGGTAACACTGACCGCGGCTCGCTCGTCTGTCCTGATCACCCCCCGCGGTGCTGCTGGAGGACGCCGCAATCAGCTCCGCAGCAGGTGAGCGCACCCTGGTTGACACTGAGGCTACAGACACCTTCCCCCCCGTTCTCTCGCTCCCCGTCTCACCAAACAGGGCTTTTCTGCCCCATAACGCCGTGTGTGCTCAGCCTGGTAATGACATGTAAATAATCATGTGCAGGGAATTGGGATGTGCACACAGGAGAGCGCCGCGGGGGGAAGGGAGGCGCGGCACCGGCCGTGGCACCAAACAAAAGGGATTCCACACCAGGGAGCAACAGCCGCGGCTAAAGTGGCGTGGCCAAAGCTGAGGAAATCGCATGTTGCTTTGGAGGAACAAAGGCCAAGCAAGGCATCGACGAGCAACTCTGCCAACCCGGCCCGTCTGCTGTGAACCGACGTGGCCGCGGGTACAAAGAGAGCGTGTCGAACTGTTGGCAGGCGACGCAGTCCTCGTGGAGAAGCGATGTTAGCTCTTTACGCGGAGCTGTAGCTTTGGGCTAATTGGATGTTTGAGGGTCTGGATACACTCTTACTATAATGGGCGGGGACTTTGACATGGGCATTTTGGAATCGAGATCAACATTAAGTCTAAGATTTAGTTCACGATACTGTGTGCTGTATGAGGGTTTTTAATAAGGCCGAGCAAAATATTATGTCTGTTTGCCGTAACCCGACCGACCCAGTATAAAACTAGCCGACTGGAAAAAAAATATCAGCATTTTGTCAGTGATGCCTAATTCTTTTATTTTTCTTACATTTCGCCGACTCACCGACCGTTCTTTTCAAAAGCGCAGTGTTGAATAATTTTACAGCGCTGGATAACTTATATAGTATATATATATGGGGGAGATGGCGCATTGCACGACGCATATGCGTCTACATTTCCGGTCCTCCATATGCTTCTGTATTGAACAGATCATGTAGGAGTGAACCTATATTTAGCACTGGTTTTGCCACCGCTCACGTTGTTCTTCATCATGGTGTCGATTTCATATTAAATTTGACCTGCGCTTTGCATTCTGGGACATAAACACGCCCAGCAGCGTAATCATAACAAACACGTGCCCGTGTCCCCTGCATGTTCAGCATGTTCCAGCCGCTCGCCTTCGCTACCAAAATAAAGGATAACGGCGTACAAAAGGTCGATTGAGATATCTTAAAATCGGGAGATTTAGCCTCCTGATCGAGTTGAGAAGCCTTCAAAGTAAAAAAAAAAAATGAATTTACCAACCGACCGACCCACTTGAAAAATGTTGGGTCGGGTTACAGCAAACATCAGTGTTACAGCCTAAAGAGTTGTACAGCCTCTGTCAGGAAAAACCCTGTTGTTTTAAGCTAAGAGCGTCTTGTTTCAGGACATCCACACTGGAAGACATTTATCTTTAGTCCTTTTGAAAGACATTGAGATTGCCACATTGTTGAAGGCGTTCTTTGCATCATGGCCACATCCTCTGATCCAAGGTCTGTCAGTGAAAGGATGTGGTCTGGTCAGAAGCTTGGCCTTGGGTGGACCTCGCCGTTAAGACTCAGCCGGCTGTGGAGGCGGCTGTGGAGGCGGCTGTGGAGGCGGCTGTGGAGGCGGCTGTGGAGGCGGCTGTGGAGGCGGCTGTGGAGGCGGCTGTGGAGGCGGCGGTGGAGGTGGAGGCGGCTGTGAAGGCGGTGGAGGTGGAGGCGGCTGTGGAGGCGGCTGTGGAGGCGGCTGTGGAGGCGGCTGTGGAGGCGGCTGTGGAGGCGGCTGTGGAGGCGGCTGTGGAGGCGGCTGTGGAGGCGGTGGAGGTGGTGGAGGTGGAGGCGGCGGAGGTGGAGGCGGCTGTGGAGGCGGCTGTGGAGGCGGCTGTGGAGGCGGCTGTGGAGGCGGCTGTGGAGGCGGCTGTGGAGGCGGCTGTGGAGGCGGCTGTGGAGGCGGCTGTGGAGGCGGCGGTGGAGGCGGCGGTGGAGGCGGCTGTGGAGGCGGCTGTGGAGGCGGTGGAGGTGGAGACGGTGGAGGTGGAGGCGGCTGTGGAGGCGGCTGTGGAGGCGGCTGTGGAGGCGGCTGTGGAGGCGGCTGTGGAGGCGGCTGTGGAGGCGGCTGTGGAGGCGGCTGTGGAGGCGGCTGTGGAGGAGGTGGAGGCGGCTGTGGAGGCGGTGGAGGTGGAGACGGTGGAGGTGGAGGCGGCTGTGGAGGCGGCTGTGGAGGCGGCTGTGGAGGCGGCTGTGGAGGCGGCTGTGGAGGCGGCTGTGGAGGAGGTGGAGGCGGCTGTGGAGGCGGTGGAGGTGGAGACGGTGGAGGTGGAGGCGGCTGTGGAGGCGGCTGTGGAGGCGGCTGTGGAGGCGGCTGTGGAGGCGGCTGTGGAGGAGGTGGAGGCGGCTGTGGAGGCGGTGGAGGTGGAGACGGTGGAGGCGGCTGTGGAGGCGGCTGTGGAGGCGGCTGTGGAGGCGGCTGTGGAGGCGGCTGGCAGCTCCGAGCTTTGAGACCAGAGCGTGGCAGTGTTACAGTGTCAGAGCCGCTGTTCTCACTCCAGATTCAGGCTCAAAACAAGTGACCTCACCTCAGCAAAAAAAGAAGTAATTAGTTAAAACCTTGAATGCTGAATGGGCGCTAATGAAATGTGCATATCTTTATGAATATTTCACATCTTTATGAATATTTCACATCCAAAACAGCTTTAAAAGTGTAATTCATTGTTGACAGCCTGTATTTGATGAGCTGGTTAAGGTGTAGCGTTTTAGAGGTCAAGGCCTCTGGGCCAGAGGTCAATATCCCCAACAATTAAGAGTTAATGAGTTAATACAATAAAATACTGATTTTTTTTTACACAACATACTTGTTGCTTTACAAACATTGCTTTGCAAAATCGCCCAACCAGTGTTGGTCTAAACTAGTGCAACCCAGCATTAAACCAGTAAACAAGATCTTTAATTATCTTCTTTAATGATCTTTTTTTTATAATTGGAAGACTGGTTGTGGGCCGGATAAATTGCTTGGAGGGCCTGATTTGGCCCCCGGGCCTTATGTTGAATAGCCCTGGTGTAGGGCATTTCATTTTTAACAAACTATTAATACTTAATAAAAGCAAATACTTTATTAATCATTAACAAATTGCCTATTAAAAATAATTCAGTCTATATTATTTATACAATTTTTATTTCAAATTGTGTGTGATTCACTTCAATATCTCCCAGTTCTAGTATTAGCATTTCATACCATGGCTTTGTAATCATTTCATGTGTCCTGGTAAAACCCAAATACTGCGTAATACCTACATACCTACTGTGTAGATCCAAGTGAAAATATCCTGCAGTTATAGTTGTAATAACTACACCTTAATAAATCATGAACAAAGACTTAATTAATGATGAACTAATAGTTCTTCAGCTTGATTCAGGATTAGTAATTGCTTAGCCGAAGTCTTCATAAACTATGACTACACCTTAATATCTTTAAAGCAAGAACAAAGATGTAATTCACAATAAATAAATAAAAATATGCTCATAGCCCAAAAGAAGCATTAATAAGTAAAAAGAGAGCGGAGGACTTGAAGCATCTGCGTCGTGTCCAAACCGCTCGTGTCGAATTCTTCTCCTGGAGTGAGATCTGTCACTCGGCCTGTAATTAAAGTGAATGTATGGCCGCCGCCCCTCCTCCTAAACCTGTTTGAAGAAGAGCGCCACCCGCTGACCGACTCCAGCCTCAGATCTCCAGCACTTCAGCGCCACGGACCATACGCTTTCATTTTTAAAACGGGACACGCTTACAACATACTTGGGGTTTTTAGCCTTTTAATTGTATTAATTTATTCTTTTACATTCTGCGTGAGAGATTTTCAAACGTGAGATTGTGAGAGAAGAAGGTTTCACCACGAGTCCCACCTTCATTTCTCTTCTTCTTTTGCACAAATAGCTGCTTTTACAATGAACAAATGAAGAATTTTACATTACAAGAGTCAAATAAAGTACTTTGAGGGGACAAAATAGTTACAGAGCTTTAAGGTGAAAAAATAAATACAATCTGGTATTTATTTTCAAGCGTTGTCAATGGTAACTGACAAAACAACTTACTTTTTGCCAGAAATCTGCAATAAATGTTTGTGTGCGCGCACACTTCCACCCCGGCTTCACGGGCCCCGGCTCCACGGGCCCCGGCTCCACGGGCCCCGGCTCCACGTAAGCGTTAGATTGACTTAAAATCCCTTCATTCTGGAGGATTTTCCCTAAACGTTCCGACTAAAATGAGCCTGAATTCAAAGTGAAGCTGTTTCTGAGCCTTTGGAGTCCAGGCTCGTGGTGAAGCTGACGCTGTAGGTTCGGACTCTTCTTCTTCTGCTTCTTCTTCTTCTGCTTCTTCTGATTTACTCTGCGCGAAGGAAAGTCTGTTTGATTATTTTGGGGGGTAAATCTAAAGAAGAGCAAAGCTGAGACTTTGTTTTTGACCCTTCCCTTTTCAAAGATGGAGCCAGTTTCACTGAAAAGTCCAGGTGGCTGATGGGAAAAATCTTTTTGAATTTGAGTCTTTTTGTGTTTTGAGTCCAAACGGATCTTCCAGAATGGTCCATTTGATTGAAAATAAAGCTCTAGTTTTCTTGTTATGTTCTACCTTCTCAGGAGCTTTGTAATTCAGACACTAAAGATCAGATGGTGGATACAAATGGAAAGGAATTATAAGAGTAATGGTGATTATTGCTGCATTCTGGGAAAAGTAGTAATAACATCTCCATGGAAACGAGCAGTGGAACGTTACTCACATACTGGTATTGAGTAGATTTAAACACACAGTATTTGTACGCCTCACACACATGGCCATGGTTCATGAGCAGGTTCATGTGTGTGCGCGCGTGCTCTGTGGCTGTTTAGTGCACGTCCTCATGAACGACTATGTGGAGGTCAGTGTGCCCTCTGTCCCACCTGGACACACACACACACACACACACACACACGTACACGCACACGCACGCACGTACACGCACACGCACACGCACACGCACATACACACACATACACACACATACATACACACACACACACATACACACACGTACACACACATACACACGTACACACACACACACACACACACACGCGCACACGTACACACACACATACGCACGTACACACACACACACACATACGCACGTACACACACACACATGTACACACACACACGCACACGCACACGCACACATACATACACACACATACACATACACACACATACATACACACACATACACATACACACACATACACACACGCGCACACACGCACACACACATATACACACACATACACATATACACATATACACATATACACATATACACACACCTGAGCTTCTGTGTGCTAGAAAGGATCCTAAAGCTATGTTCACACCGCCGAGTTTACATTCAAAGTCTATGTGGACGCTCGTTTTGGGCGTCCAGCGTTTTTGCTGGGCGTTCTGAGCGTGGCGCGCAGAAAAGTTGAACAAAGCTTTTTTGCGGCCGATGCGGCGCAGCAGCCAATCAGAGATTACGCTTCAGTGAGGAGCTGCGCACGACCCGGAAGAAGACTCAAAACAAACACCGCAACAATAAAACAAAATCCTTCAAAATAATACTATGGACTAAACCCTGCTCCGCTCAGAAGTATCTGGTCCCAGACAGGCCACAGAGGGACACACAACAGCCCCTCCTCTGCACATGTGCGCTGGACAGGCGTCCAACTCCTGCGTCGGGTGCGATTTGGACGGACGCAGCGGCGTGAACGGGCTCAAGGCTTTTCCGAAGAGTTTTTTCTTTCCCATTTAGTTGCTGTTCTTTACTTTGCTTGTTCAAAAGTCTGAGCTATGATCAGGGGCCGCACCTCTAAGGGGCCACGCTGGCAGAGTGGTCGTCTTCTGATCTGGTCGTCTTGACATTAAAAAAACATCCTTGGCTGAGCGGTCAGATCCACTGCGTCCAGTGCTTCGAGTGCCTTAAAATGTACCATTAATCAGCTCTTGATCGCTTTTTGATAGTTTTCTTCTAATACACAACTCGGTATTAGCATCAAAAATCAAAACAATACTAAAACTGGACTCAAAACTCGAAAATTAGATAACAACATAATTACAGAATGTGACCTTTCCTTTTGGAATGATCTTGAGTTTGATCAGAAACAGCTCCAGACCCCATGATCACAGAAGAACATGTTCAGTCGAGAAATATCGCTGAATTTCTTTCTGCAACACATATATTTTTTCATGTATCGTAAACTGGTGAGATTGTGACATGAGACGGGTCCGGACGCAACTGGGGTCAGGAAGTCTTAACTCGGGACCCTCTTGCTGTGAGGCGATCTGTTGATTTGAGCTAGAACGAGCCACAGTCCTGTCCCAGTCCCACGGGGGAGGGCGGGTACTCTCTGGTACTCTGTTACTCTCTGGTTACCTCTCACTGGTTGCTGCCTATGCCGGAGCGTCGCCATGGTAACACTGTGATTCCTCCAACAATGCATGGCAGGGCCGCCCCTCCCCCAGCCCGCGCTCACACTTTTACAAACACTGTTGCACCGGTTCAACCCGGGCACTTTTCCCAAGGAAATTTGAACCGTTTTATGGCATTTAACTCCAAACAAATGAGGACAAGGAGCGAAAGGTCTGTGTGTGGAGCACGTTTCACACACGAGGAGCATCAGGGCCGAACGGGGAAACCAAATGGAGACGCAATATTTAATTGAAATTGCCACTTTAAGATTTGTTTTTTGGCAGTTGTAATGTAAATGTGCATTTATATTGCAGTTTGTGGAAGGCCGTCTGCTCCTGTGTGGCACATCTTGTTTTTTCCTACTTGTACAAACAGCTTTTACAAGGTCTTATAGTTCTGGGACTAGAACTGCTGCAGTGTATTGTGCTTGAATATGAACATGGTTTACATAAGCCACGCCGAGGGGCCCCGGAGCCGTGGAGCAGACCAGGCTGATTCAGGCATGATGTTCAAACAAAGACATGAAAACAGAAGCTCGTGTTGTAGCTCTGATTATTCAACACCTTAATGTGAAACTCATGATTTAAGAACAAGTTTACACGTGGAACCAGCCAATCAGAACAATGCTTCCCATTTGTATCAATGGGACAGTGGAACATGGTGTGTGTGTGTGTGTGTCCAGTGTGTGTGTGTGTGTGTCCAGTGTGTGTGTCCAGTGTGTGTGTGTCCAGTGTGTGTGTGTCCAGTGTGTGTGTGTCCAGTGTGTGTGTGTCCTGTGTGTGTGTCCAGTGTGTGTGTGTCCAGTGTGTGTGTGTGTGTGTCCTGTGTGTGTGTCCAGTGTGTGTGTCCAGTGTGTGTGTGTCCAGTGTGTGTGTGTGTGTGTGTGTGTGTGTCCAGTGTGTGTGTCCAGTGTGTGTGTCCAGTGTGTGTGTGTCCAGTGTGTGTGTGTCCAGTGTGTGTGTGTGTGTGTGTGTGTGTGTGTCCAGTGTGTGTGTGTGTGTGTCCAGTGTGTGTGTCCAGTGTGTGTGTGTCCAGTGTGTGTCCAGTGTGTGTGTGTCCAGTGTGTGTGTGTGTGTGTGTGTGTGTCCAGTGTGTGTGTGTGTGTGTGTGTCCAGTGTGTGTGTGTGTGTGTGTGTCCAGTGTGTGTGTGTGTGTGTGTGTCCAGTGTGTGTGTGTGTCCAGTGTGTGTGTGTCCAGTGTGTGTGTGTCCAGTGTGTGTGTGTGTGTGTGTGTGTGTGTGTGTGTGTCCAGTGTGTGTGTGTGTGTGTGTCCTGTGTGTGTCCAGTGTGTGTGTGTGTCCAGTGAGCTGATGAAACATAATTGTAAGCACTTGAGTGAGTGGCAGGAGGTCCAGCAGGAGGTCCAGCAGGAGCAGGAGGTCCAGCAGGAGGTCCAGCAGGAGCAGGAGGTCCAGCAGGAGGTCCAGCAGGAGGTCCAGCAGGAGGTCCAGCAGGAGGTCCAGCAGGAGCAGGAGGTCCAGCAGATATGACGAGTCTGAATAAAGTGTAGTTTTCTCCTATCGTAGCATTTGACCTGCTGTTTGCCTTTTGGCTTTTTGGCTCTGCTTTGGCCCCAGCATCTGTCACATGCTCCTTGTGTCTGCTCCTTTGTCTGCTGCTCCTGAGAGTATTACCTGTATCAGTCTGGAGCTCCAGGGCCCCTTAATATGATTAGGAGGATTATAGCCATGTCTGCACATCAAAAGAACCAAGAGCAATTATGAGGCCTGCTTTTCAGCAGACTGTGAGGAGCCCACAGGAGGGAGGAGCCCACAGGAGGGAGGAGCCCACAGGAGAGAGGAGCCCACAGGAGAGAGGAGCCCACAGGAGGGAGGAGCCCACAGGAGAGAGGAGCCCACAGGAGAGAGGAGCCCACAGGAGGGAGGAGCCCACAGGAGGGAGGAGCCCACAGGAGGGAGGAGCCCACAGGAGGGAGGAGCCCACAGGAGAGAGGAGCCCACAGGAGGGAGGAGCCCACAGGAGGGAGGAGCCCACAGGAGAGAGGAGCCCACAGGAGAGAGGATCCCACAGGAGAGAGGATCCCACAGGAGAGAGGAGCCCACAGGAGAGAGGAGCCCACAGGAGAGAGGAGCCCACAGGAGAGAGGAGCCCACAGGAGAGAGGAGCCCACAGGAGAGAGGAGCCCACAGGAGAGAGGAGCCCACAGGAGAGAGGAGCCCACAGGAGAGAGGAGCCCACAGGAGAGAGGAGCCCACAGGAGAGAGGAGCCCACAGGAGAGAGGAGCCAACAGGAGAGAGGAGCCCACAGGAGAGAGGAGCCCACAGGAGAGAGGAGCCCACAGGAGGGAGGAGCCCACAGGAGGGAGGAGCCCACAGGAGGGAGGAGCCCACAGGAGGGAGGAGCCCACAGGAGAGAGGAGCCCACAGGAGAGAGGAGCCCACAGGAGAGAGGAGCCCACAGGAGGGAGGAGCCCACAGGAGGGAGGAGCCCACAGGAGGGAGGAGCCCACAGGAGGGAGGAGCCCACAGGAGGGAGGAGCCCACAGGAGGGAGGATCCCACAGGAGAACTGTGAGCACCTCCTTCCCTCAGAGCTTTCAGAGGGAGTTTAGCAGCACAAATGCCGGCGTTGGGGAGTGTCAGCTAATTATCGCAGCCCCAGAGGGAGCGGCTCCTCTGACAGGAGCGGCTCCTCTGACAGGAGCGGCTCCTCTGACAGGAGCGGCTCCTCTGACAGGAGCGGCTCCTCTGACAGGAGCGGCTCCTCTGACAGGAGCGGCTCCTCTGACAGGAGCAGTGGCTCACGGCGTTTCAAATGAGCTAAATCTAAAGCAAACAATCAAATACTTTATCTTTCCAGAAGAACTTAAAGTTCTCCATTAGGACGAGCGTCTGAGAAGAGGAGCCCATCAGAGGCGACTTGGATCCAGCCCAGACTCATGTCTGAGTCAAATAAAGCCTTTAAAGCTCCTGCCAGCGCCTGACACTCTGCTCTTTGTGCTGCTCCGCCGCTTCACACCAGAGCCAGCACTTTCCCCTGTCACTGTTTCATACGTTATTTCCACAACTTCTTTCTTCATGACAGACGTGATCTGTGATTGAACACGCTCTTCAGTCAGATCCCATGAGACGCCTTCATTTAAGATGAGCTTGATTTTACTCATGAATATTGCTGTTAATTTAAATGCTTGGGTGTAGAGAAGCCTGTCTGAGAGGAGCGGGCAGGGAGCGGGCAGGGAGCGGGCAGGGAGCGGGCAGGGAGCGGGTGGACACAGCCCGGACCAGCCTGCACCCAGAGCAGTTTCCTCCTGGATAACCTGCTCCTGCTCCTGCTCCACACATGTGCTGCCATGGAAACGAGCTGCTATCCTGGGATGAGGCTGCAGGTGTGCAGTAGCGCGCAGGGAATGATTGACATGTGGGAGAACTACTGTCCACGCCACCAGGAAATAAGACTCTATTATTCCTTTAAAATATCAATAATTCCAGTAAGTGTGATGAATATTGCAGGATAAAGGAGCAGAACCGAGCTTCATGGATTCTTCATTTATGTCTCATAACAAGTCCTTCTGCTGAAAACACTATTTACACGTCTGCATCTTCTAGGCATTTGCTTTAGTATCAGACGATGAGGAAATGTTGGGACGCTGGAACATTGACTGATTCTTAGCTCTTTTGCAGCGCTCGCCGTGTGAGAAGTGTGCTCGGGAGAACGAGGGGGTTCGACATTCAGAAGCAGCTCCTTCTCAAATTCTACATTTCCACACGCACCGGCGCACACGCACCGGCACACGCACCGGCACACGCACCGGCACCGGCACATGCACCGGCACACGCACCGGCACACGCACCGGCACACGCACCGGCACCGGCACATGCACCGGCACACGCACCGGCACACGCACCGGCACACGCACCGGCACACGCACCGGCACACGCACCGGCACACGCACCGGCACACGCACCGGCACCGGCACACGCACCGGCACCGGCACACGCACCGGCACACGCACCGGCACACGCACCGGCACACGCAGCGGCACATGCACCGGCACACGCACCGGCACACGCACCGGCACACGCACCGGCACACGCACCGGCACACGCACCGGCACACGCACCGGCACACGCACCACTCCAGGAGGCAGACTGGAGGATGTGGTGAGCAGATATGTCCTGCCTCTTGTGTGGCTGTATCGTTTGTGCAGTGGAGTTAGCTTTAGCATTGAAGTGAGCACTTATGCTAACGAGCATGTGATAGGGCGTGGCTCTGACATTAGGCTGCAGAATGAACCAGAAAGAGCCACAGCCGTTTGACTTCACCAAACTCCACAAAACATTAGAGAACTTTAAAAACTGGAGGTGGAAGTTAGATATTGATTGTTCTTGTTGAAAAATGTAACATAAAAACCATTTGTCAACATCAGTTATTTGTCGACCTCATGATAATGAACGGTCCCAGATTGTGTCCAGAAGAGTTTGGAACAGTTCAGTCACGATGAATCTGAAGCGTCTTGAATGTTTCAGTTTTATTCGTTTCTGAATTTGGAAAGGCTGTGAGGCTGACCCCGCCCCCTTACTCTGATTGGTCTGGTGAAAAAGCGCCAATGTCTGTGGAAATTCATCGGACCGACATGTGTGTGACACGATTGTGTCGTCATAATTCACTATTTACCAGCTCCGTTATGATCCTCCGAGCTCCAGGTACATTCCAGAGCCATTAGTCCTACTCCAACATCACTTTGGGCTTTAGAGCTCCAAACAAGGACGTTAAACCTCCTGAACATTTCAGAGTGTGTGCTCTTCTGGATTTCTGGTGCACTTGGGTTTAATCAAGCATAAAGGTGATCCAGGAGCAGGAGCAGGTGATCCAGGAGGCAGGAGCAGGAGCAGGTGATCCAGGAGGCAGGAGCAGGTGCAGGAGCAGGTGATCCAGGAGGCAGGAGCAGGTGCAGGTGATCCAGGAGGCAGGAGCAGGTGCAGGAGCAGGTGATCCAGGAGCAGGAGCAGGTGCAGGTGATCCAGGAGGCAGGAGCAGGTGATCCAGGAGGCAGGAGCAGGTGATCCAGGAGGCAGGAGCAGGTGCAGGAGCAGGTGATCCAGGAGCAGGAGCAGGTGATCCAGGAGGCAGGAGCAGGTGCAGGAGCAGGTGATCCAGGAGCAGGAGCAGGTGATCCAGGAGGCAGGAGCAGGTGATCCAGGAGGCAGGAGCAGGTGCAGGAGCAGGTGATCCAGGAGCAGGTGCAGGTGATCCAGGAGGCAGGAGCAGGTGATCCAGGAGGCAGGAGCAGGTGCAGGAGCAGGTGATCCAGGAGCAGGAGCAGGTGATCCAGGAGGCAGGAGCAGGTGCAGGAGCAGGTGATCCAGGAGGCAGGAGCAGGTGCAGGAGCAGGTGATCCAGGAGGCAGGAGCAGGTGCAGGTGATCCAGGAGGCAGGAGCAGGTGATCCAGGAGGCAGGAGCAGGTGATCCAGGAGGCAGGAGCAGGTGATCCAGGAGGCAGGAGCAGGTGCAGGAGCAGGTGATCCAGGAGCAGGAGCAGGTGATCCAGGAGGCAGGAGCAGGTGCAGGAGCAGGTGATCCAGGAGGCAGGAGCAGGTGCAGGTGATCCAGGAGGCAGGAGCAGGTGATCCAGGAGGCAGGAGCAGGTGATCCAGGAGCAGGAGCAGGTGATCCAGGAGGCAGGAGCAGGTGCAGGAGCAGGTGATCCAGGAGGCAGGAGCAGGTGCAGGTGATCCAGGAGGCAGGAGCAGGTGATCCAGGAGGCAGGAGCAGGTGATCCAGGAGGCAGGAGCAGGTGATCCAGGAGGCATTTTTAAAAAAGGACTAAGTTCTCAAATCGGGTGAAAAATCCTCTATTATTCCATAAGTCTTTGTTCTTCCTTAATTAAAGTCGTCACATGTGAAGTTAACAAAGTGCCAACGAAACATCCTTTAGGTTTCAGAACATGATTGTTTAGAGCTCTAAAGCCCAAACTACATTAACTAAACAATTGCAACGTTTGTGAATTGCTAATTGTGATTATTTAATCAAATTACTACAGACCTAATTGTGATTTATCCTGCAGCTCATTATTAAGGGCTATTTGTTCATCTTTGCAGCCCATAATTAGCTGCACACACAAACGAGCTTCATGTTGTTTTCTAAACTACATTGATGATATTATATTTCTCAGGTGTTACAATAGCTTGGACGTCTCATGCACTAATATTCCCAATGTCATTCTGTCATCTGCGAGGGGCCGAGGCTCCTGCGCCGCGAGGGGCCGAGGCTCCTGCGCCGCGAGGGGCCGAGGCTCCTGCGCCGCGAGGGGCCGAGGCTCCTGCGCCGCGAGGGGCCTCGAGGGGCCGAGGCTCCTGCGCCGCGAGGGGCCGAGGCTCCTGCGCCGCGAGGGGCCGAGGCTCCTGCGCCGCGAGGGGCCGAGGCTCCTGCGCCGCGAGGGGCCGAGGCTCCTGCGCCGCGAGGGGCCTCGAGGGGCCGAGGCTCCTGCGCCGCGAGGGGCCGAGGCTCCTGCGCCGCGAGGGGCCGAGGCTCCTGCGCCGTGAGGGGGGAGGATATTCTAACATGTGAAATGTGCTGAATGGTGTTGAGGTTCAGAACAGAATGTGATTGGTCCATGATACAAACAATGAATGTTTCTGTCATTTTAAATGCGAGACATTATAGACTTTATGCTTGATAATTGTGCACATCTTCAAAACAACATTCACTATCTACATTTTGTGGACGGATTGCAACTGCTCCTGTGTTTTTAAAGTCTGATGTGCTCATCTATACATCTATTATACATCTTCCAAATGTAGTAAGTGCAAAACAAACACGGGGGAAGTAAAGGTGCAATGTGTCACTTTTAATGCCAGGAATGTTCCACAGAAAAACTAGGTCACGATCATTTCCTTATTGACTTATGGTTTAGGTGTAAAACACAAACTTTACACTGGGAAACCGACCTCCATAAAACACAGAAGAAGAAGAAGAAGAAGAAGACTTACACAAATGATGGACAGAACAATACTTTTAGTGGATCAAAGGTGCTTTTTTATACGAATACTTTTTGTTCTATTGAAGCCGTCGATGATTAAATACATTTGACTCATTATCGACACTAACGAACTCCAGTGTTTTCATGTATAATCCTTCTGCAGTTCCACATTACGGCTCATCATCTGTATTCTCAGGTCAAAGTTCAGTCATTGGCCCTCGCTCGGCCCTTGAGCCTGACACTTTCCCCAGTTTCATTGTTTCAAGGATGAGGCCACATTTCTGTAAAAGGACAAATTCTGCTCGAACAGAAAACACGTTTCTCATTTGCATTTCACGGACCCTGTCGCAGAGTGGCAGGCGTCAAGGACAAGGCAGGCGCAGGAGTCGGACTCGGAAATGTCCCGCAGATAAATGTCTCTGTATTTGAGACGCGCTGGATTCTCATCGATTTGTGTGTGAGATCGAGCTAAAACGAGCCTCACGGGCTCCACTTTCATTCACAATCCATAGACTCTCACCTTACAGCCACATGCTTTCTGTGGGGACGGGGGGGACGGGGGGGGAGAGACGAGGGCGGGGCGAGAGACGGGGACGGGGAGAGAGACGGTGGTGCCCCCGCCCACCTCCTG
This sequence comes from Eucyclogobius newberryi, assembly GCF_026437365.1. Taxonomy (NCBI): domain Eukaryota; kingdom Metazoa; phylum Chordata; class Actinopteri; order Gobiiformes; family Gobiidae; genus Eucyclogobius; species Eucyclogobius newberryi. Next base: position 40,919,452 of record NW_027316167.1, read on the forward strand.
TGCTCATTACAGATGCCCCGCCCAGTAAAGAGCTCTGTCCAGTAAAGAGCTCTCGCTCTCGCCCCAGTGTTTCCTTGAGAGTGATAATTCTCCCTCCCCGGTCTCTGATCTTGGTGGGCCTCTCGTTGGCCCTTGGTTTCCGTGGCGAGGCTCATAACGGGGACGGTGTGGGTCACGAGGGGTTCATCATGACAGCAGTGAGGTCCCCCCAGCTCCACATGAAGTGCACGTCCAGACTTCCTCTAAAGCTTTTTTGTGTTTAAATGTGTGTTCGGCGATTGGTTTAAAGGACATATATTATGCTGAATGTACTTTTTGGAGCATTATAACGTTGTTCGTTCAAACACAACATGGCTGGAGTTTTATTTAGCTTCATTCACACTAGTTTTATGACTGCGGTTTACCAGGTCCTCAGAAGAAGAGATCGTCTGGTGGTGATTTATGGAAATATATTGCGATTAAATATGTGATTTATGGTATGCATCCAGTAGAATTTACAGCGTCGACAGCTTTTATGCAGAAAAGACCAGGTAGTTTGTGGTTTGTACAGGGTGGTAGAGCACGTTAAACATGGCTGAGGGAGACCTTTGTCCGGCCGACATGTTGTGCCCGTTGGTCATTTAACTGAGCACACCCACACGTCCCATCCTTCGGAGTCTGGCTGGCCCCTGCTGGCCCCTGCTGGCCCCCGGCGATGAGTATGCGGCGGAACCCGTGGAACATTGTCCAAACCTGAAGAAATCAGGCAACATACCAAACAGTTTCCGATCCTTTTCCTGCTGCTCCAAAATGTGACACGGCTGGGCCAGTCTGAGCATTTTCTGAAGAAGATATCAACCATATTTCTGTAAGATATGTTTTACAGTCCAGATCAACATGGAGGGGGTTCTAAAAGACTGAAATATGAACTGCCAAACTGTAAAACATGATTAAAATGCACGTTTATAGCGTTTATAGCGCTCTGAAGTGCAAGGTTAGCAGGAACTAAGGACATTTCATCTCTGTAACTGCATGAGTGGATTTGCACTTTTCTTGCTGACTAATTTATCTTTACACAAATGTATTGGTGATCAACATTGAGGATGAAAAGAGCGCGTTTACAGTCTCTGGTTCACACTGATGGACTTCAACCCTTTTCCATTTGTTCCGGTCAAGAGTCTTTTGACCTGTTCCAAAGCCCTGTCCTGTCAGTCCCTGCTGGGTTCACATGTCCCCCTCGTCCTCGTCCTCCTGCCACACAGGCGTCTCCACTTCAGGGTTTATTTCCCAGAGGTGTTCACGTGGACGCAGCAGCTTCAGAAAACACAGCGCCGCAGAGTAAATGAAAACGCGGCGTGATGAAGCGCGTGGGCGAGAAGCCACCAAAGAGTTCATTTAAACGCCGCTCTGTTTGTGTTGTTCAAACGCGCTTGATTGAGCGGTGAGCGGCGGTCAGATATATAGATAGATATATATATCTATATATATATATATATATATATATATATATATATATATATATATATATATATAGATCTATATATCTATATATATATCTATATATCTATATATATATATATACAGATATATATAGATATATATACAGATAGATATGGATATAGATATATCTATCTATCTATCTATCTATCTATATCTATCTCTCTAGATAGAGATAGCGATAGAGAGATAGAGATATATCAGGGCTCAGATGAAGGATTTTCACTTGTGCAGCAGCAGCTGCTAAACAATCTGTACATTTTTTCAAATTTGTATAGCAATCTGATAATTGCTTAGCAAAACATGAAAGTGACAAACAATCAATATTTTCCATTGATATAACACGATTATTTATTTAAAATGTATTTGTAAACATTCTATTTAAAAAAAATAACTCTTAACAAATTAACTTTTAAACACTTTTTAAACTTTTTTTTTTTAAAATGAAATGGAAAACTTGCAAATAAAAGTAATTGTTGAACAAATTAATCAACACAAAGTCAGATGGCCTTATTTACAACTTTCTTCCATCTCATCATCATCAATCAGATGACTATTTGCAGGAGTCTCATTTACATATTAATTGTCTTTACACTCACAAAAAATATGTCTTAAGTTTCTGATGGAAAAATAAAGGTTGCTGTGGCGACCATCATGGTGTATTTTATGTGTTATTCAAATTGTACCGCTCTATTTAACGTTCCATTTTTCGTTTTGCTATTTGATGACGGTCTTTAAGCACTCGTCTCAGCTCCAGCTGCACATTCGGATCAGTGTAATTCACTGCGCCCAAAATACGTGTCTGATTGTTAAAAACGAGGCTGTGTCACTTGCAGTGTAAATATTAATATTTTGGCAGTGTATGATCTACAAAGACTTTTGTGTTTAGGAGCTATTGACCTGGAAGTCTGAATCTGTGACACTAACTTTACCGCACGTGGCTCCTCCCACTTTCAGACTTGATCTGTGACAGCAGCGGGACTCGTCATGACAACGCAGCGTCCTACATGTGTCATGATGTTATTGACGATCGATTGACGAGTGATCAGTACTTTTAGGAGCTTTGGTGATACAATTGACACACATTTTTGTATCGCAAAAGCTGCGACACAAAAACACTTTTTTCTGACGAATGCATCGCATTTGAGAGAAATTGCGCCGCATTTTGTGATTTGGCTTAACTCTTAATGTTGTGATATATGTTAGGCCGTTTCGCCCTAATTAATACAGTGTCAGAGGCAAATGTATTTTAAAACAGTATAAAGACCCAAAGAGTGAAGTACTGAGCGCTAACAGTGGTGCGCTGCAGACGAGGCAGCGCTCTGAACGACCCGCTCAGCTTCATTACAAAGCCCAGGCCTCTGAGTGTTCTAAAGAGGATTATGTACGTGTTCTAAAGAGGATTATGTACGTGTTCTAAAGAGGATTATGTACGTGTTCTAAAGAGGATTATGTACGTGTTCTAAAGAGCATTATGTACGTGTTCTAAAGAGGATTATGTACGTGTTCTAAAGAGGATTATGCACGTGTTCTAAAGAGCATTATGTACGTGTTCTAAAGAGGATTATGTACGTGTTCTAAAGAGGATTATGTACGTGTTCTAAAGAGGATTATGTACGTGTTCTAAAGAGGATTATGTACGTGTTCTAAAGAGGATTATGTACGTGTTCTAAAGAGCATTATGTACGTGTTCTAAAGAGGATTATGTACGTGTTCTAAAGAGGATTATGTACGTGTTCTAAAGAGGATTATGTACGTGTTCTAAAGAGGATTATGTACGTGTTCTAAAGAGGATTATGTACGTGTTCTAAAGAGGATTATGTACGTGTTCTAAAGAGGATTATGTACGTGTTCTAAAGAGGATTATGTACGTGTTCTAAAGAGGATTATGTACGTGTTCTAAAGAGCATTATGTACGTGTTCTAAAGAGGATTATGTACGTGTTCTAAAGAGCATTATGTACGTGTTCTAAAGAGGATTATGTACGTGTTCTAAAGAGGATTATGTACGTGTTCTAAAGAGCATTATGTACGTGTTCTAAAGAGGATTATGTACGTGTTCTAAAGAGCATTATGTACGTGTTCTAAAGAGGATTATGTACGTGTTCTAAAGAAGATTATGTACGTGTTCTAAAGAGCATTATGTACGTGTTCTTAAGAGCATTATGTACGTGTTCTAAAGAGCATTATGTACGTGTTCTAAAGAGCATTATGTACGTGTTCTAAAGAGGATTATGTACGTGTTCTAAAGAGGATTATGTACGTGTTCTAAAGAGCATTATGTACGTGTTCTAAAGAGCATTATGTACGTGTTCTAAAGAGCATTATGTACGTGTTCTAAAGAAGATTATGTACGTGTTCTAAAGAGGATTATGTACATGTTCTAAAGAGGATTATGTACGTGTTCTAAAGAGCATTATGTACGTGTTCTAAAGAGCATTATGTACGTGTTCTAAAGAGCATTATGTACGTGTTCTAAAGAGGATTATGTACGTGTTCTAAAGAGCATTATGTACGTGTTCTAAAGAGGATTATGTATGTGTTCTAAAGAGGATTATGTACGTGTTCTAAAGAGCATTATGTACGTGTTCTAAAGAGCATTATGTACGTGTTCTAAAGAGCATTATGTACGTGTTCTAAAGAGGATTATGTACGTGTTCTAAAGAGGATTATGTACGTGTTCTAAAGAGCATTATGTACGTGTTCTAAAGAGGATTATGTACGTGTTCTAAAGAGGATTATGTACGTGTTCTAAAGAGGATTATGTACGTGTTCTAAAGAGGATTATGTACGTGTTCTAAAGAGGATTATGTACGTGTTCTAAAGAGGATTATGTACGTGTTCTAAAGAGGATTATGTACGTGTTCTAAAGAGGATTATGTACGTGTTCTAAAGAGGATTATGTACGTGTTCTAAAGAGGATTATGTACGTGTTCTAAAGAGCATTATGTACGTGTTCTAAAGAGGATTATGTACGTGTTCTAAAGAGCATTATGTACGTGTTCTAAAGAGGATTATGTACGTGTTCTAAAGAGGATTATGTACGTGTTCTAAAGAGCATTATGTACGTGTTCTAAAGAGGATTATGTACGTGTTCTAAAGAGCATTATGTACGTGTTCTAAAGAGGATTATGTACGTGTTCTAAAGAAGATTATGTACGTGTTCTAAAGAGCATTATGTACGTGTTCTTAAGAGCATTATGTACGTGTTCTAAAGAGCATTATGTACGTGTTCTAAAGAGCATTATGTACGTGTTCTAAAGAGGATTATGTACGTGTTCTAAAGAGCATTATGTACGTGTTCTAAAGAGCATTATGTACGTGTTCTAAAGAGCATTATGTACGTGTTCTAAAGAGCATTATGTACGTGTTCTAAAGAAGATTATGTACGTGTTCTAAAGAGGATTATGTACGTGTTCTAAAGAGGATTATGTACGTGTTCTAAAGAGCATTATGTACGTGTTCTAAAGAGCATTATGTACGTGTTCTAAAGAGCATTATGTACGTGTTCTAAAGAGGATTATGTACGTGTTCTAAAGAGCATTATGTACGTGTTCTAAAGAGGATTATGTATGTGTTCTAAAGAGGATTATGTACGTGTTCTAAAGAGCATTATGTACGTGTTCTAAAGAGCATTATGTACGTGTTCTAAAGAGCATTATGTACGTGTTCTAAAGAGCATTATGTACGTGTTCTAAAGAGGATTATGTACGTGTTCTAAAGAGGATTATGTACGTGTTCTAAAGATCATTATGTACGTGTTCTAAAGATCATTATGTACGTGTTCTAAAGAGGATTATGTACGTGTTCTAAAGAGGATTATGTACGTGTTCTAAAGAGCATTATGTACGTGTTCTAAAGAGCATTATGTACGTGTTCTAAAGAGGATTATGTACGTGTTCTAAAGAGCATTATGTACGTGTTCTAAAGAGGATTATGTACGTGTTCTAAAGATCATTATGTACGTGTTCTAAAGAGCATTATGTACGTGTTCTAAAGAGCATTATGTACGTGTTCTAAAGAGGATTATGTACGTGTTCTAAAGAAGATTATGTACGTGTTCTAAAGAGGATTATGTACGTGTTCTAAAGAGGATTATGTACGTGTTCTAAAGAGGATTATGTACGTGTTCTAAAGAGCATTATGTACGTGTTCTAAAGAGCATTATGCACGTGTTCTAAAGAGCATTATGTACGTGTTCTAAAGAAGATTATGTACGTGTTCTAAAGAGCATTATGTACGTGTTCTAAAGAGCATTATGTACGTGTTCTAAAGAGGATTATGTACGTGTTCTAAAGAGCATTATGTACGTGTTCTAAAGAAGATTATGTACGTGTTCTAAAGAGCATTATGTACGTGTTCTAAAGAGCATTATGTACGTGTTCTAAAGAGGATTATGTACGTGTTCTAAAGAGGATTATGTACGTGTTCTAAAGAGGATTATGTACGTGTTCTAAAGAGCATTATGTACGTGTTCTAAAGAGGATTATGTACGTGTTCTAAAGAGGATTATGTACGTGTTCTAAAGAGCATTATGTACGTGTTCTAAAGAGCATTATGTACGTGTTCTAAAGAGGATTATGTGCGTGTTCTAAAGAGGATTATGTACGTGTTCTAAAGAGGATTATGTACGTGTTCTAAAGAGCATTATGTACGTGTTCTAAAGAGCATTATGTACGTGTTCTAAAGAGCATTATGTACGTGTTCTAAAGAGGATTATGTACGTGTTCTAAAGAGGATTATGTACGTGTTCTAAAGAGGATTATGTACGTGTTCTAAAGAGCATTATGTACGTGTTCTAAAGAGCATTATGTACGTGTTCTAAAGAGGATTATGTACGTGTTCTAAAGAGCATTATGTACGTGTTCTAAAGAGCATTATGTACGTGTTCTAAAGAGGATTATGTACGTGTTCTAAAGAGGATTATGTACGTGTTCTAAAGAGGATTATGTACGTGTTCTAAAGAAGATTATGTACGTGTTCTAAAGAGGATTATGTACGTGTTCTAAAGAGGATTATGTACGTGTTCTAAAGAGGATTATGTACGTGTTCTAAAGAGGATTATGTACGTGTTCTAAAGAGCATTATGTACGTCTTCTAAAGAGCATTATGTACGTCTTCTAAAGAGCATTATGTACGTGTTCTAAAGAAGATTATGTACGTGTTCTAAAGAGCATTATGTACGTGTTCTAAAGAGCATTATGTACGTGTTCTAAAGAGTATTATGTACGTGTTCTAAAGAGCATTATGTACGTGTTCTAAAGAGCATTATGTACGTGTTCTAAAGAGCATTATGTACGTGTTCTAAAGAGCATTATGTACGTGTTCTAAAGAGCATTATGTACGTGTTCTAAAGAGGATTATGTACGTGTTCTAAAGAGCATTATGTACGTGTTCTAAAGAGCATTATGTACGTGTTCTAAAGAGCATTATGTACGTGTTCTAAAGAGCATTATGTACGTGTTCTAAAGAGCATTATGTACGTGTTCTAAAGAGGATTATGTACGTGTTCTAAAGAGGATTATGTACGTGTTCTAAAGAGCATTATGTACGTGTTCTAAAGAGCATTATGTACGTGTTCTAAAGAGCATTATGTACGTGTTCTAAAGAGGATTATGTACGTGTTCTAAAGAGCATTATGTACGTGTTCTAAAGAGGATTATGTACGTGTTCTAAAGAGCATTATGTACGTGTTCTAAAGAGGATTATGTACATGTTCTAAAGAGCATTATGTACGTGTTCTAAAGAGCATTATGTACGTGTTCTAAAGAGGATTATGTACGTGTTCTAAAGAGCATTATGTACGTGTTCTAAAGAGCATTATGTACGTGTTCTAAAGAGCATTATGTACGTGTTCTAAAGAGCATTATGTACGTGTTCTAAAGAAGATTATGTACGTATTCTAAAGAGCATTATGTACGTGTTCTAAAGAGGATTTACAGGATTAAAGAGGCCACTTCACTCCAGAATGTTCCGGGTCAGAGGTCAAGTGAATTTGAACGGTCACAATTTGAGATCATATTATGATTCTTATGAATCTTTTGCTTGTTTCCATGGCGATGGAGTCCATGGAGTTCTGGCTTTGCCTGGAATGTTTCACATTATGGCATTAACCGCATGCATCATGCATTTATTTGCTCACTAGGGGCCGACCTATGGGGGTTTTGTTGCTCAATTCTTATTGTGAGGTGACTCTGACCTGCCTCTTGTCTCCATGGAGATGTTGGACTGTGTAGGGCTGTACTCTAAAGATCAATACTGCAGTACAACGTGCACTGCTATGAATCCATTGTTTTAAACATACTTGAGCTATAAATATATTCTCTATCTTTTATATATTTGTCTTGGGCGTGTCTTAGTAAGTATGAGAAGCCGCCCTCTGGCTTTGTCCAGACCCCAGCTCAGTGTTTGGGGCCTGTTGTTTGGGGCCTGTTTTGGGCCTGTTTTGGCCCCGCTGGCTGCAGAATAGCTCCTTCACTGGAGTGAGGTCGGCTCTGTCTCAAGTGCCGCTCAATAAGAAGTCCCAGTCAATATGGCGGCTCCCAGGGGCCGGTCAATGAGCCGGGAGCTTCCTGCTGCACTGTGAGCCCAGCACAGAGGACAGGGGGTCTTTGTGCAGGGGCCAGGCTCACTCAAGGCTTCTGCTCTGTCAAAGACAACTAGAATAGAGAGACGGAGCGCTGCGTGTGCTCAAAACGCTCTGAACTCTGGGAACCAGTTCTTTTAATCCACTTTTGTCCTCAGAGTGTTTTTGGAGTTGGCTGATGTCATTAGGTGTTGCTCTGGTGCTTTAAAGCTGCACTATGTCACTTTTGGAGGGCCTGTCATTGCTAGAATGTTCCACTGTATGGCATTGTACTAATATATCTCTATGGAAACGAGCAGGCCACGTATTCCTTTAGCAATAAAAAGTTATGTTTGTTGATCATTTGTTGATTCACCTTTTAAAAGCATTTTCAGTGACAATGGACATGAAAAGTAGATTATGATTAAAAAAAATAAAAAGCAGCTCCGGTAGTAAATGACCCATTCATTTCCCCCAGAGACGATGAAGCTAACGAACCAGCAACGTGCTAACTCGTGCTAACAGCATCAGAACTGAAACGTGACACTCTCACATGGACAGGACGAGTGTGACCCGTCTGTGGCTATAAGCTTTATTTATTATGACTTCTCTTTAGCAGAAAGTCCATGGGAATCGTGGGTGAGAAATGTACCAGAACCAAGTGGTGAGGGGTTCTGTCCGAGTGGTGCAGGGGCCACGTGTTCAGGCTGTGGCCCCTCACATCCCAACATCATCACCACAATCATTTTAATTTTAACCCGTTTCTAATTTGGACCGTTCAGATTTCAGTGGCGATGTCCAACTGTGATGGAAACGCCCGTTTTAGGCAGCGCGCCGTGTTCTAAAGCGAATGTCTGAGCGCGTGAGCAAAGTGCAATACGCCATCGGTGAAACAGACGAGCTCATTCTGCCCGTTTGCCTGGGGCCGGTCAGGGGCCCCCGTCTCTCTCAGACAAACGGGTGGTGTGCAGCGCTCGGGTTCTCCGCTCTGCGCCCGGCCCATACATCACAGCCCGACACCGTGATGTGCGTCCTGACGAGACGCCGCTCGGAGACGCCGCGTTTTAGCCCGTGTAAAAGAGTCTGGTGAAAGGCATGGTTTTTTCAATGGGCCCTTAAAGGGAGGTTTAAAGGGACGTTTAAGGGAGGTTTAAAGGGAGGTTTAAAGGGACGTTTAAGGGACGTTTAAGGGACGTTTAAGGGACGTTCAAGGGACGTTCAAGGGACGTTTAAAGGGACGTTTAAAGGGACGTTTAAAGGGACGTTTAAAGGGACGTTTAAAGGGACGTTTAAAGGGACGTTTAAGGGACGTTTAAAGGGACATTTAAAGGGATGTTCTGGTGTCATTAAGGAGCTGGACGTGGAGCAGAGCCGTGTCTTCAGTCCATCTTCAGTGCAGCGTTTGGAGCTGCTGATGGTTCAGCTCTGACTACAAGAAGTAGGAATGTTGCAGTATTAGTACTTTAGTAATAAGTTCAGACGCGCGAGTGAAATGACAGTAATGATTATAAATGAGTCTGTGTCATCTCAGGCTGTTCCGTGTCCAGATGATGATGATTCTCTCATTCAAAAGGGAAAAGCCAAAGATGGTGAAAGTCAGACATTTTCCTTCATCTTGTGAAAAAGATCGTTTGGTCGATGGATTTAACGGCAGTTTTCACACAGTCTGAAATATCAGGCTGTTCAATGAAAGTTATTAAATGTGGTACAATTTCAAAAATAGTCACTTGACAGTGAATGTCCAGCTCTTCTGCTGCGAGTTTCCATCATTATATTATATTATATTATGAATTGCATTGGGGACATGTTTATGCTGCATGTTCATAAATGGCTGTACATTAAGGTGCCACACTTTAATTGGACTGTGCTTTATTCATGCTGAAAATGTAAAGCATTTACTCCAGGACTTTTCTCTTCATGGATTGAAATGGAAACATTTCATTATTTCTCACGATCATTTTCTGACCTGGCCATCTTTCTGCAGCGGCTCTCGTTGCCGTGCCGACATGGGTGTCACATGGGTGTCACATGGGTGTCACATGGGTGTCACATGGGTGTCACATGGGTGTGGACCAGCAAAAGCAGATGGTTTTGCTGAAGCTAAGCCGTCCCCCGCTGCTCCGGTGATGGGGATGAAACCTGTGACAGGGGCTCAGATGCCACCTCCCCCACCTCCCCCACCTCCCCCACCTCCTCCACCTCCCCCACCTCCCCCACCTCCTCCACCTCCCTCCCCCTCCCTCCACCTCCCTCCCCCTCCCTCCACCTCCCTCCACCTCCTCTGCACTCAGATTGGGCGACGCTCCCTGCCCAGTGGACACTGGCCAGAAGACCAGAATATGGAGCAGAGCTGCTGCTCCTGCCAGCTCCTGTCAGCTCCTGCCAGCTCCTGGGCTTCAGAGAGCGGGGATGATGAGGCCAGCGTGGGGCCCGTGGTTCCTCCCACTGGCTGGCCGCTCTGCTGTCGGCCCATCTGTCAGTCACACGTGCAGGAGAATGTATTTACGCTGGTTTAGGTTCAGGTGGAGAACGGAGTGACCTTCAGGTGATCCTTAAAGACGCAACAGAGCGCGAGGACAAAGAGTCTCATCAAAGTCCCAATTTGTCACAATGTCCTGCAAATTTGTCCATTTTCAAATTCACAATCGAAGTGTTCATTTGTGTTCTTTCCGTCCTCGACAGTCTCTGTCCTCGTCTCGTCTCCTCGTTATTGCCTTTCGCTCCATGTTCCATCTGTTGTTTCCATTGTTGGACTTTGTGGGGTTTGTGTCCAGATAGTTTTTTCTTTAGTTTTGGGGTCTTCTTGCTCCATCGTGAAAGTTCTTTTTACATTCCATTCTGAGGCTGCAGATGGACCAATCGTGACCAGTTTACGATAAAGAATAGTCCGTTATTATAACACACTAATGCATGTTAACATATTTATGATCTCTGATCATTGCTACACTTCAAGATTTGCTCTAGAAGCTTCAATCACCACATTTCAAATGTAAAAGTGCAATAGAAATAATCACTTGACGACTAAATGAAACGTACGTCTCTTTTCCAGACTGAGAGAAACTGATCTGCCTCGTCAACATTCTGCTAAATGTTCTTCTCTTTTCCTGCCGACATTTAGACATTTGAACTGTTTTAAGCATCAGCAAATCTGTTTGGTGTCTAGAGATCGGACAGTTTGTCATTAGTGCTTCAGAGGCACATCGCTCTGGAGAACACTCGGGAGAACGCTCAGAAGTTCCAGACACGAGCTTGACTCTGTTCTTGCTCAAATGTTTTCTGCTTTTATAGGTTTTTGTGCTGGTTTGGTTCATCACGAGGGAACGAGCTGCAAAACCAGAGGATTTTTCCATTTATAGTTTTGGTCCAAACATTCAATACCATAAATAATAGAAGACCAAATGATCCTGAATGTGAACTGCACAGCCATGTCCAGTCGTGACCACAGCGTTGTCCAGTCGTGTCGTGACCACAGCGATGTCCAGTCGTGTCGTGTCGTGACCACAGCGATGTCCAGTCGTGTCGTGACCACAGCGATGTCCAGTCGTGTCGTGTCGTGACCACAGCGATGTCCAGTCGTGTCGTGACCACAGCGATGTCCAGTCGTGTCGTGACCACAGCCATGTCCAGTCGTGTCGTGACCACAGCGTTGTCCAGTCGTGTCGTGACCACAGCGATGTCCAGTCGTGTCGTGACCACAGCGTTGTCCAGTCGTGTCGTGACCACAGCGTTGTCCAGTCGTGTCGTGACCACAGCGATGTCCAGTCGTGTCGTGACCACAGCGATGTCCAGTCGTGTCGTGACCACAGCGATGTCCTGTCGTGTCGTGACCACAGCGATGTCCTGTCGTGTCGTGACCACAGCGATGTTGTGTCGTGACCACAGCGATGTCCAGTCGTGTCGTGACCACAGCGATGTCCAGTCGTGTCGTGACCACAGCGATGTCGTGTCGTGACCACAGCGATGTCCAGTCGTGTCGTGACCACAGCGATGTCCTGTCGTGTCGTGACCACAGCGATGTTGTGTCGTGACCACAGCGATGTCCAGTCGTGTCGTGACCACAGCGATGTCCAGTCGTGTCGTGACCACAGCCATGTCCAGTCGTGTCGTGACCACAGCGATGTCCAGTGGTGTCGTGACCACAGCGATGTCGTGTCGTGTCGTGACCACAGCGTTGTCCAGTCGTGTCGTGACCACAGCGTTGTCCAGTCGTGTCGTGACCACAGCGTTGTCCAGTCGTGTCGTGACCACAGCGTTGTCCAGTCGTGTCGTGACCACAGCGATGTCCAGTCGTGTCGTGACCACAGCGATGTCCAGTCGTGTCGTGACCACAGCGTTGTCCTGTCGTGTCGTGACCACAGCGATGTCCAGTCATGTCGTGACCACAGCGATGTCCTGTCATGTCGTGACCACAGCGATGTCCTGTCGTGTCGTGACCACAGCGATGTCGTGTCGTGACCACAGCGATGTCCAGTCGTGTCGTGACCACAGCGATGTCCAGTCGTGTCGTGACCACAGCGATGTCGTGACCACAGCGATGTCCTGTCGTGTCGTGACCACAGCGATGTCGTGTCGTGACCACAGCGATGTCCAGTCGTGTCGTGACCACAGCGTTGTCCAGTCGTGTCGTGACCACAGCGATGTCCAGTCGTGTCGTGACCACAGCGATGTCCAGTCGTGTCGTGACCACAGCGATGTCCAGTCGTGTCGTGACCACAGCGATGTCCAGTCGTGTCGTGACCACAGCGTTGTCCAGTCGTGTCGTGACCACAGCGATGTCCAGTCGTGTCGTGTCGTGACCACAGCGATGTCGTGACCACAGCGATGTCCAGTCGTGTCGTGACCACAGCGATGTCCAGTCGTGTCGTGACCACAGCGATGTCCAGTCGTGTCGTGACCACAGCGATGTCCAGTCGTGTCGTGACCACAGCGTTGTCCAGTCGTGTCGTGACCACAGCGATGTCCAGTCGTGTCGTGTCGTGACCACAGCGATGTCGTGACCACAGCGATGTCCAGTCGTGTCGTGACCACAGCGTTGTCCAGTCGTGTCGTCTTCAAATGGAAAGAGGACGAGCACAAAGAGCTTTTATTCAGACGTCTGCGCGGCTCATGCATTTATTCCCTTATGTGTGAGTGAAAGACCTTCTGCTCCAATTATCACTGCCATGTTCTGCACCAGACCGTTACCCGGGCCCCCAGACCGTTACCCGGGCCCCCAGACCGTTACCCGGGCCCCCAGACCGTCACCCGGGCCCTCTCCCGGGGACTACAGCCTCTGCTGCTGTTTTAAGTTCATAAAATCAGGTTTCCTTCAGTTTTGTCCTTGGGCAAGACACTTGCCTGAGTGAATGTTAAGGACAGCCAAGTTTACTCAAGCCCAAGGGGAAACAACAAGGGGAGGAAACAAGGGGAGGAAACAAGGGGAGGAAACAAGGGGAGGAAACAAGGGGAGGAAACAAGGGGAGGAAACAAGGGGAGGAAACAACAAGGGAAAATGTGTGGAGAGAGGATGGGAAACTACTGTAGCACTTAAAGAATCTGTTTTATTGTATGAAAAGCACGATTAATCCAAATCCAAGCTGTTTAGTTGTTTATTTAGTTGTTCTTTATGTATTGAATTGAGTCAGGTTAGTTAGTTGGTTGGTTGATTTTTCCTCACTTCCTCCTTGCTTCCTCTCTCTTCCTCTCTCTTCCTCTCTCTTCCTCACTTCCTCCTCACTTCCTCCTCACTTCCTCCTCACTTCCTCCTCACTTCCTCCTCACTTCCTCAGGACATGTAGCATGTCCAGTGCAGGCCACTCTCTAACTCTTGCTCTTCACACTCTTTCGTCCGATGCATTATTAAAACAGCTCTGTGGCTTCATTATTTCCCTTTTCTCTCCTGATAATTGGTGTTATTTATCTAAACAATCCCGGTGTGTGTGTGAGGTGTTAGGGCGGGGCCGCTTGAATTATGAATGAGGACAAATGCAAAGCGATTAGCCGCGCAGTGACTTGGGCAGGAGCCAAGACACTGCAGCGCCCTGTTCCCCCAGTCCGCCCTGTCCCCCCAGTCCGCCCTGTCTCTCCTGTCCCCCCTGTCTCCCCTGTCCCCCCGCAGGATCACAACTGTTGACTCTCCACTCTCTCTTTCTCTCCCCTCTCCCTCCCGCCCGCCTGGGGGGAGGAGGGAGGGGGGGAGGGAGAGGGGAGAGAAAGAGTTAAATGGTCAAATGAGTCAGTTCCTCTGGTCCAGTTCTTCTGGTCCAGTTCCTCTGGTCCAGTTCTTCTGGTCCAGTTCCTCTGGTCCAGTTCCTCTGGTCCAGTTCCTCTGGTCCAGTTCTTCTGGGGCGTGTTGTGGTTGTGCTAATGAAAAGCTGGAGCTGCAGGTTCTCTGCTCGAGCCCGTGTTTCAGAACTCTTTTGCCTGATATGTACTTTAGAGTTGGGGGTTTTGTCCCTGGGCAAAGACACATTTGTGAGATATTCAGAAATGGAAAGTGTTGTCCAGCTCTGCTCCTGCATGAATGCTGCGCTGTGGACACGCTCTGCTCCTGATGGTCCTTGAGCGTTGAAGGACTGGTCAGATCCTTATGGGGACAATAAATCACACCATCGCCGTGACAACCTGACAAATATGTGACTGGTTTTGCTGCAGTGGTGTTTTCACTGTAATCAGCAGCTACAGAACAACAATAACTCGAGTTTGAGTTGTTGTTATGTGTATTTGTGCGTTTGGCTTGCTGACCGGTGCTAACATCCGGATGTCTGTCCCCTGCAGGTTCTCCCGCCCAGCTCTTCACCCCCTTCTGGTTCACTGAGGAGCCCCAGGACCTGGTGGCCACACGGGGCGGCCCGGCTCTGCTGAACTGCTCGGCCCACAGCGGAGCGGCCACAGCCGTGAGGATAGAATGGAAGAAAGACGGAACATTCCTGAGCCCGGCGGGCGACGACCGGCGACAGGTGCTCCCGGACGGCTCCCTGCTCTTCACCCACGTGGTCCACTCCAAGCACAACAAGCCCGACGAGGGGATGTACCAGTGTGTGGCCACCATCGACAGCCTGGGCTCCATCTCCAGCCGCACGGCACGCCTCTCTGTGGCAGGTCAGCACGGCATTGTGGGGGATGTACTTTATTGTGCTGTTTGTTGCTTATGTCTCGACCTTTACATTTGTGATTAGAGTTAAGCCAAAGTCCTTCAAATGTGGGTTATTGAGTGCATTAAAAGGTTGTAATGATATATTAAGACGTTGTGCATCTGCCCTTTTGGAGAGATGGTTTTATGGCACATTTCAGATTGAATAATAACCATAAAGCGTATGGAACTGGACACAGTGTCGACTGCTGTTTGGCTCTTTCAGTGGCTAATGTGGAGCTGAGTTCTGGATTATTAAAAATGTGCTTGTGATGGTGACTCTTTACAGCCTCGCTAAGCTAAGGGGCTAACGCTAGCAACGTTTATTCAGGAGGTTTACGGGTCGACAGTGCGTTTAAGCAGCTCTTTCTTTCAGTCGTGTTGTGTCCAGTTTAAGACCGTTTGCTCTTGTTTCTCACGCTCACAATGCATTGTGGTCTATATTGACCGGTCTAGTGACCATTGCTGGACATTCGGACAGTACAACAAAATGGCATGACCCCTTTCTACTGCCCCAAGTAGGGAATAGTGTGGACATTCAGACACAACTCGAGAGCCAATCGGGAACGAGCTTGTAGAAGGCACTCGTCCCTTAGCAACGAGCCGTGCTAGCTGTCACTCAGACCTGTTGCCAGGTTTGTTCATATCATGATTTATGAGACAATAACATCAGGACGATGTAGTGAGTTCATTCTGACAGCAGCAGTCGAAGGAGAAGACGACGATTCAAGTCCTGACAAGAACGTGTCGTCCTCCTAACACTAGGTGGCGATGTGCGTCGTTTCAGCCACTAATACAACCCCCCCATTCCAGTCGACCTTTTGTGTCTCATATAAACAACTGCATTTTGTCGTGTTCTTCTTGTGTGGTTGTGTTCTTCTTGTGTGGTTGTGTTCTTGTGTGGTTGTGTTCTTCTTGTGTGGTTGTGTTCTTCTTGTGTGGTTGTGTTCTTCTTGTGTGGTTGTGTTCTTCTTGTGTGGTTGTGTTCTTCTTGTGTGGTTGTGTTCTTCTTGTGTGGTTGTGTTCTTCTTGTGTGGTTGTGTTCTTCTTGTGTGGTTGTGTTCTTCTTGTGTGGTTGTGTTCTTCTTGTGTGGTTGTGTTCTTCTTGTGTGGTTGAAGTGTTTACACACGAAGACGTCTGATTGTATCGGATTAAAGAAACTATTCGTTTTTTTCGTTTGCATGTGAACGAGTGTGTGAGGGACAATCTCCAATTGTAGCTTCCCCCTCGTGTCCCTTTTCCTCAGTGTCCCTACCCCTCGTGTCCCTCCTCCTCAATGTCCCTCCTCCTCAGCGTCCCTCCCCCTCGTGTTCCTCCTCCTCCTCCTCCTCAGTGTCCCTCCCCCTCGTGTCTCTCCTCCTCAATGTCCCTCCTCCTCAGTGTCCCTCTCCCTCGTGTCCCTCCCCCTCGTGTTCCTCCTCCTCCTCAGCGTCCCTCCCCCTCGTGTCCCTCGTGATAAATGCTGTAACCAGAGTGCAGGGACAGTAGGTGACGGGGCTGATGAGGTGTGTGGAGCTGGGGCCGTGCTCTGAAATTGGATTTGAGCAGGAGGTGCAGGAGATGCTGGAGAATGTGTGTCTTCAGTGTGGTGCAGAGACTTAAAGAGGCCCCGGAGACGCCCGTGTTGACAATGGGACGGTGCCGTGTAAACCTCTGCATCTCGCGGCCCCTGAGGACGTGTTCTGAGAGTCTGTGTTCCACCGGGTGAAATGAACTGCAGGTTTTGGACCTTTTGAAGTTCTGTCTTGTGTTGTGACCTTAACTGTGGTGCAGACGCAGACCGGCTTTTTTAATCGGCGGCCGATTGATCGATGCATCTCTAACGCTTAATAAATTAGACCTCTAGACACACGCTTCATAGATGAGACCCCTGTACACACGCTTCATAAATGAGACCCCTGTACACACGCTTCATAGATGAGACCCCTGTACACACGCTTCATAAATGAGACCCCTGTACACACGCTTCATAGATGAGACCCCTGTACACACGCTTCATAAATGAGACCCCTGTACACACGCTTCATAGATGAGACCCCTGTACACACGCTTCATAAATGAGACCCCTGTACACACGCTTCATAGATGAGACCCCTGTACACACGCTTCATAGATGAGACCCCTGTACACACGCTTCATAGATGAGACCCCTGGACACACGCTTCATAAATGAGACCCCTGTACACACGCTTCATAGATGAGACCCCTGTACACACGCTTCATAGATGAGACCCCTGTACACACGCTTCATAAATGAGACCCCTGTACACACGCTTCATAGATGAGACCCCTGGACACACGCTTCATAATTGAGACCCCTGTACACACGCTTCATAGATGAGACCCCTGTACACACGCTTCATAAATGAGACCCCTGTACACACGCTTCATAGATGAGACCCCTGTACACACGCTTCATAATTGAGACCCCTGGACACACGCTTCATAAATGAGACCCCTGTACACACGCTTCATAGATGAGACCCCTGTACACACGCTTCATAAATGAGACCCCTGTACACACGCTTCATAGATGAGACCCCTGGACACACGCTTCATAAATGAGACCCCTGTACACACGCTTCATAGATGAGACCCCTGTACACACGCTTCATAAATGAGACCCCTGTACACACGCTTCATAGATGAGACCCCTGGACACACGCTTCATAAATGAGACCCCTGTACACACGCTTCATAGATGAGACCCCTGTACACACGCTTCATAAATGAGACCCCTGTACACACGCTTCATAAATGAGACCCCTGTACACACGCTTCATAAATGAGACCCCTGTACACACGCTTCATAGATGAGACCCCTGGACACACGCTTCATAATTGAGACCCCTGGACACACGCTTCATAAATGAGACCCCTGTACACACGCTTCATAAATGAGACCCCTGTACACACGCTTCATAGATGAGACCCCTGTACACACGCTTCATAGATGAGACCCCTGGACACACGCTTCATAAATGAGACCCCTGTACACACGCTTCATAGATGAGACCCCTGTACACACGCTTCATAGATGAGACCCCTGGACACACGCTTCATAGATGAGACCCCTCTACACACGCTTCATAAATGAGACCCCTGGACACACGCTTCATAAATGAGACCCCTGGACACACAGGATTGTATTGCTTTGTAGTAGTCGACCTCTTTTGTACATTGAGTTTTCAAATACATTGTCAAAACAGATAAATGTTTAAATGACTAGAATATTTACAGATACTTGAAAGGGACAGTGCAATAAGTGAAAGAGTCAAAGAGCCAGAATCAGTGGCATTAAGACGTTATTTTTGCTCTTTTTACCACTGCATCGATATCTGAGCCGATACTGGAAAATCAAATGGATCAGGTATCGATTCCCTGTGTTTCGATACTGATCTATTACTCCAATTAGCCATTTTGAACATATTTTTTACAAACTTTAACCCAGTAAATGAACAAACCTCATTTCAAACCTCCACACTTCAGTCTGTGATGGGAGTGTAAATAATATACAACACTTTTGTTTAGGTACTTACATTTGATTTACCTAAACTTGACCTAATATTTGTGGTACCACAATCCTCCATGTTGGTCAGGAGTACCTAGCTGGGGTATTAGCCTTTACATACAGATCCATACACCGGGAGAACATGCAAATCACAAATGGCTTGTGCTGGAATTGAACCAGTGAATGATAAATCCACTATTTCTTCTCAAAGTTACATTTCAAATGTCTCATGTTGCCTTTCCTTTCACTAATCTTGTCTCAACGTGTTTGGCATATTACGCCTTGTAATGATGTCGTATTATTGCTTTGTCAAATTCAGTTTCATCCCTTCTATTTTCCTTTGACTTTTGTCTCCCTAAAGCGTCTGTCTTTGTGCACGTCCAGACAGAACGACTCACAGCCGAGTCCAGGAGGAAAGCCTTTTGGCTGGACTTGTGTATTCTGCTGGTGTGGCTGTGAGAGAGGCGGGAGGTGCAGATGATGAGGCGGTCAGAGCCGTGATGGGCTCCTCCCTCGCCCGGGCCGTGAAGAGCAGCACAGGTGAAGCTCGGGCGCTGCACTCGGGGCTGGTTCCCCCATCGCTCTCTGTGACGTCGTCTTCGCTTTGGACACACTCAATGTTTCAAATGAAGAGACGAGATGATTGAGTCCGGTGTTCGGAGCAGTTTGTTGAGTGGGTGAAGTTTGGAGCTTGATGTGGTGAAGGATTTGTATTTGAGGGAAGTGGTTCTGACATTGTAAAGGCTGAGGACTCTTCTGCAGCTGTGGAGGAAAGTACAGCACAAAGATGAAACACGTGTCACGCTAAACCCGTCAACCTGGTTTAACGTTGTTCTGGAGTTGTTTTTAGAATCATTCACGCTGTTGTTTTAATCCTGTTTTCTAGTTGTTTATGCTTTGCACCTTCATCACAACTGTGTGTGCTACATTAGCATATTTTTTCACGGTAATTCACCCTGCTTCCTGTAGATGGAGCGCTAACTCAAATCCTGATTAGGGGCCAGACCGTTAGAAAGTCATTATTGTCATTTTATAACATAAGTAAATGTCCTCGAGAGCAAGTTTAAAGGCCAATAACCTCAAAAAACCTCAATAAAATCCAAATTGTTTATGAGTAAAAACTGCCACATGTTTTTTAGGCTCATGGTTCAAATTATTATCATCATTCTCTTTCTTTTCCGCCCTAACGATAATATAATACATCCATGGCCCTAACCCACCATCGCTCGCCCAAACTCCCCGCCCCCTTCACCCGCCCCCTTCACCCGCCCACAGCCGCAGTGCATTTAGATAACCTTTGTCACCTGTCAGCGTGCTTTGATACAACCGCAGTCTTAGTTTGTCCCTCCCAGCTGCCGTAGTCTTAACGTGTCACCTCATGTTCAGGTTGGCTCTTCGCTGCCGTCGTCGTGGCTCTTTGAAGGGTTCCGGGGTGTCTTGCGCGCTAATCCTCTTTGATGTGTTTGAATGCTCGTTTTGGGGGTACATGGCGCCCCTGGGACATTCCCTGGGACACGCCCTCCTCACAGGGGGCGAGACAGACGGCGTCAGGTTAGCGGGGACCGTCTTTGTGGGAGAGACTTCACAGAGAGCTCATTAAAGTGGCATCTGAATGGAGTGAGAAATGAAACGGCTAAAAACCCAAATGTGATGACGACATTGGGCCGTTTGTCCCGATTCTTTTTACGTTTAGGTTCATTAGCTTAAACCTTACAGAGCCTTAATTGGGTGAAATTCACATTAATTGACCTGACGCTACTGTATACGTTGCTGGTCATCAGCAGCTCTTCTCTTTACGGCTCGACTGATATGGATTTTTGAGGTCCAATGCAAATATGGAGGTCGAGGTTCCAATAACCGATATAACTGACGATATATGATATCTGCTGATCTAGTAATACATTGTTAACCGGCAGCTCATTATTAAATGTGTCAGGCTCCATTCATTTTAAATTGTCTTTATTTAGGTGACATTTACTGTTAGTCATCCTTCTGAAGGGTGTGTCTAAAGTTATGAAATGTATTACTATTGCTTTTATCAAATGAATTGACCAATCAAGTCAATTCATATGGTATAGTTTTCACAGAACTAGACTCCATTTGAGGATCTCCTTTCTCCAATAATCGATTCCAAACACTGAGACACTGTTTACGTGTTGGCCCGGCACAAACGGCCATCACAAAGGAGCATCTGTTTCCAGGACGATACCCGGCCAATCAGATGATGCCAAACAAGGAGCCTGTTCATCTGTGTCCTTCAGACGCTAAACATCTGCTTTTCTCCAGTGTTGGTGAGGGCAATATCAACAAGTTTCCTTTGTTTCACATGCAGATCTCAGAAGTCTCTCAAAAAGGCTAAGCTTATGTTTTAGTAGTTTTACTGGTGAAATGTCTATATAGGGCTGAACAGGCCTTAAATCAGGCTCTAAAGCAGGTCTAAAGGTTGGGCTGGGTATTGCCAAGACCCTCGCGATACGATATGTATCGTGATACTTGTATATCCCGATACAATTCCCTCATTATGATACGTATCCCGATACATTTTGGATGAAAAAGGGTTGTAAAAATGTGCCAAATGGGTAATTTTTTACTCTGGATAAGAAAATGTATGACATTTTATTTTAGGGAGTGTCTGCAGAGCTGCGGCCGGAACTGCCATGTTATTTTTGTGCCGGCCGCGCGCCGCTATTTGACCGCGTTTTAGCGCCGTTTTAGACCGCGCCGGGTTAAGGTAAGGTTTAAGGTTTAAGGTTTGAGGTTTAAGGTTTGAGGTTTAAGGTTTAAGGTTTAAGGTTTAAGGTTTAAGGTTTGAGGTTTAAGGTTTAAGGTTTAAGGTTTAAGGTTTAAGGTTTAAGGTTTGAGGTGTGAGGTTTAAGGTTTAAGGTTTGAGGTTTAAGGTTTAAGGTTTAAGGTTTGAGGTGTGAGGTTTGAGGTTTGAGGTTTAAGGTTTAAGGTTTAAGGTTTGAGGTTTAAGGTTTAAGGTTTAAGGTTTAAGGTTTGAGGTGTGAGGTTTGAGGTTTAAGGTTTGAGGTGTGAGGTGTGAGGTTAGGGTTAGCCATGAGGCTATATCGGGCTATAAGGGAAATGCCGCGCCTCTCCAGCCACGGCCTTTATTCTTATCCACAAAGCACTTATTTATAAATCCATTCTGCTCTAATAACTTCATACATCCAACTGATCCAAATAGAAATATAAGATACACATTGTAGTCACCTCGACCAGAGGAGCTTCTGATCAGGTCCACAGCAGTGAAGTACCTGATGTACTTGTACTTCTTACACACACTTTCACAGAATGAGCCTGTTCACTCAGGGAGGACATTGTTTCCTTCAAAGCCAAAATACTTCTCGCTGTCTCCACTCTTGGCCTGCGTTCACACCTCTTCTTTGCTCTTACTAAATCACGCCTGTGTCCACTCCCATTAGCTGCCTTAGCCCCTCGCAGACGCTCGTTTCCTCTTTATTATCCCTTTGGCTCGGGCCCTTGCCGCTGCTCCAGCACACCCGAGGGCCCCCGGCGAGGCACACATTTCATACCGCCACGGTGGACGCACACAAGTTATAAAGCTGCACATGACAAACAAACGGTTATAAATCTTCAGCGCCACATTCTCCCCAGAAACACTGTAACACACTGTAACACACTGCAACACACTGCAACACGCTGTAACACACTGCAACACACTGCAACACACTGCAACACGCTGCAACACGCTGCAA